>NC_058090.1:39730088-40080673 GCF_014858855.1 Bufo gargarizans | reverse complement strand
GATTTGTTTCCCTCCCCGTGGACTGCTTTAGGACGTCCCACGGTCTGTGTCCCCCAATGATACTAGCGAGAAAACGAGATTTTTGTGAACTCACCTGTAAAATCTTTTTCTCGCGTAGTTCATTGGGGGACACAGCTCCCACCCAGTGTTCTGTTTGCCGCACATATTGGCGGTTGGTGGGCCAGTATGGTCCTCAGTTCTGGTTCATTCCGACTGATGTTGTCACTTACTGGTTGTTTACTGTATTTTCCTTATTGATTTTTTTCTCCTACTCCTATTGCTTGGGCACAAACTGATATGCTCTCTCCAGGCTGGAGGGGGTATAGCCTGCAGGGGAGGAGTTATCACTTCTTAGCCTAGTGTCGCCTCCTAGTGGCAGCAAGCAGCTATACCCACGGTCTGTGTCCCCCAATGAACTACGCGAGAAAGAGATTTTACAGGTGAGTTCACAAAAATCTCGTTTTGTGCAAGAGCAGTAGGGGAAGCAAAAGGAAAACCAAACAATGTACAAACCCAGAATCACACAGGCCACGACGAGGCCCGCAGCCAGAGAAAATGGGTGTGAGCTGTGTCCCCCAAGGAACGGAAGAGAAACTGATTTTACGGTAAGTACAAAAATGTAGTTTTCTAATCCGTATCATTGGGGGACACAGGCTTGACCATGAGACGTTACAGAGCAGTCCCAGGGCTGGGTCATAAACGAAGAAGCCATCCGGCCAATCAGAAAACAGCGTCAGAAGCTGCAAAGGTGTGAACTCTGTAAAATTTAGAAAAGGTGTGTAAAGACGACCAGGTAGCCGCCCTGCACACCTGAAGGGCCGAACCCCCATGATGTACTGCCCAAGAGGCCCCCACTGCCCGAGCAGAATGAGCAGTAACCCAGAAGGGCTGGGCCCGGTCACTGACGCGGTACGCTTCCAAAATGGCCAAACGAATCCATCGGGAAATGGAAACTTTGGACACAGCCAGCCCTCGTCTCAGCCACTCTGGAATGGCGAATAATGAATCCGTCCGTCGGAAAGAGGACGTCTGAGACAGATAGATGCGAATGTCCCGAACCAAATCCAGAGTGTGGAGCGACTGCTCACGAGGATGAGACGGGGCAGGACAAAAGGAAGGGAGAATAATGTCTTCATTGAGATGGAATGCCGACACGACCTTCGGAAGGAAGGACTGGACGAAGGACTTCCTTGTCCTGATGGAGGATAAGGAAGGGCAACTGACAGGAAAGAGTCGCTACTTCCGACACCCTACGGATGGAAGTGACTGCCACCAAAACGGCCACCTTGTAGGACAGGAAGCGAAGGGACACCTGCTGCAAAGGCTCAAACGGAGAGGACTGGAGAGCGCCGAGCACCAGATTAAAAGGTCCAAAAGGATTCAACGGAGGCCGTTAAGGGGCTCAGCGTGAGGTAACCCCTGCAAGAAAGGTGCAGCAAAATTCCGCTGAAAAAGAATGGAAAGGGCTGAAACTTGACCTTTGAGGGAACTGATAGCCAGCCCCAAGTCCATGCCCGACTGCAGGAAAGACAAGTTGCGGCAACGGGAACCGAATGGGAGACAACTGGTGGCGTTCGCACCAACTAAAGTAGGATTTCCAGGTCCGGTGATAGATCTGGGAGGACGATGGCTTCCTAGCCAGAATCATGGTCTGTACAACAGCATCCGAGAAACCCCGAGCCCCTAGTAAAGCGGCTTCAAGAGCCATGCCGTTAAATGTAGCGACCCTAAATTCGGGTGGAAGATCGGTCCCTGCGACAAGAGGTTCTCCCGAAGGGGAAGACGCCAGGGTTTGTCGGCGAGGAGGGAGACTAGAGATGCGTGCCATACTCTGCGTTGCCAGTCCGCGGCCACAAGAATGACGGGCAGACCTTCGTATCTGATTTTCCAGAAAAGACGCAGAATAAACGGAAGAGGAAACACGTAAGGAAACGTGAACTGCGTCCACAGGATCACAAGGGCATCCGACGCACGACGTCCATGTACGGAATCGCCACTATCCCCCTGACATGAAGCAGAGCCATGACTGAGGCCAGAAGCTTGGTAAAGACCCTGGGAGCTGTGGCAAGACCGAACAGGTGGGCCACAAACTGGTAATGAAAAGGTCCCACTGTAAACTAAAGACATTTCTGGTGACCGACACAGATGGGAACATGGAGATAAGCATCCTTGATGTCTATTGAGGACAGGTACTCTCCCGGGTCCATGGATGCAATGACCGATCACAGGGACTCCATCCCGAAACGGCGGAGCCGAAGGAAGCGGTTGAGGGCTTTTGAGATCTAGGATGGGATGGACCGTACCCTCCTTTTTGGGGATCACAAAGCTGCAGAAGCGTGAGAATAGCTTGAAAAAAGGAGTGGGCGGCGGAGGGTGAGGTCAGGGAGGAAGAGCGAAAAAACTGGGGCGGAGGTGGGGACCGTAACTCCAGTTTGTAACCCTCCGAGATGACTTCTCGTACCGAGGCATCCAAGATGTGAGCTAGCCAAAACAAGTTGGAACACATGATGACCTCCCACTCGACTGGGGGGCACCAGAGATCACATGTCATGCAGAGGACGAGTTGGGGGTATAGGGCTTGGTGTCCTTCTGGCGAGGACGCCAGGGAGGGCGAGGCTTGAAAGATAGCTTGCGCTTTTGCTCTGGGGCAGATTTGTCGGCTGGCCGCATCGGGGTGGAGAAACTCCGAAAGGGACGAAAGAGGTCTGCGCTTTTTAGAAGCGCGTCCTACTCTGCGGCAAATGGGTGCTTTTACCCCCTGTAGCATCACAGATAATCTCATCCAGACGCTTGCCGAAAAGCCTGTTACCTGCAAAGGGGAGGGATGTCAAGGCCCGTTTAGAAGCATTATCCGCCGCCCAGCAAGATAGCCACAGGGTACGGCGAATAGCCACCAAAAGGGCTGGAGAGCGGGCCAAAAGCATGACCACGTCCAGAGAGGCCTACAGATGTAAGAGCTGGCGTGGGAAAGTTGCACTGCAATATCCGAAAGTTCCTCTGAGTCGTCAGAGACCCTGACGTAGCTTGTTTGCCCACTCAGTCATGGCCTTGCTGACCCATGTAGAGCCAAAAACCAGGCGAATGGCAGTGCCAGCTGCTTCAAAGGCAAATTTGGCAAAAGATTCCAATTTCTCATTCCTGGGGTCCGAGAAGGAAGCCCCATCCGCCATAGGCAAGGTGGTATTCTTAGCCAGGCGGGATACTGGAGGGTCAACAAGAGAGGAGGACCACTTCTTTGTCAAATCCTCTGGAAAGGGAAGTAAGACATCTAAGAGTTTCAGCAAAGCAAAAAGCCTGTCAGGGAAGTTCCATTCATTGGAAAGGGAGGAATCAAACGCAGAGTGGTTGGGGAAAACTTTTGGCGAGCGGCGGGATAGCCTGAAGGAAAAACTAGAACCGGCAGATGAGGGCGTAGGGATCCCAACCTGTAAGGTTTCTATAACCGCTGCAATGAGATAGTCTACCACAGCGGACAGTTTGGAAGACTGATCCTCCGGTGAGACAAAGTCAGCGTCTGACAACTTATCCTCAAAACACACCTCTTCTAATGAGGACGCGTCAGAGCGAGACTACCTGGGAGGCGGCGGGGAGATGGAGGAAACAGGGGGCGCAGACACCCTTCAAGAAGAGGGTGGTATGGCCCGTTTTGCAGGACGGACGTGATGGGGAGTAGCAGAGGGGTCCCCAGAGTCTGACTGGTCATAAAGCGCACCCACTCCGGCTCTACCATGGGCTGGGCGGGGGGGGGGGGGGGGGGGGTTCAGGGCGACTGGATGGGAATTTTGAGCAACAAAAAGCACATGCAAAATGTTGCTTGGAAGTGACTGCCGGTTTTGGAACCTAGGATCTGGGTTCGGACATAGTGAGTACCTGTAGTGAAAGCTAGGAGGGCTAAAGTTAGACCCTGTAGGAAGGGGGGAAAGGGGTTACCCGGCCTGTGTCCCTTACTGCAGCCTGTCCGGAAAAAGACAGAGTCCGCAGAGGTTCTCCCGAGCAGGAGATGGGTGGAGCCAGAGAACAAGCGTGAAGAATTCGCGCCAGGAAGCTAGATGAAGGAGGGGGAAACTGAGAGAACTCATGCCCCGCCCCCCTAATGGAGTCGGCCGCCGCGATAATTAAAAGGAGCGCTGGAGCACCCACTGGAGGTCTCTCCTTCTCACCCCCCATATAACGGTGCTGTCGCAAGGAGCCCTGGCCGAGCAGAGGTGTCGGCCGGGTGAGAAGTACCCGCAGTGAGTGGATCTGAAGTAGGCCGCAGTAGAAGGTGGGTCACCACCTTCGGTGTGCGGCCCCTTGCGGAGTGCTTCTACACCGGAAATAGAGGGGACTTGTCATGGGCGGCCGTGGTGACCCAAAGGCTGGTGGGATGCAGAGGCTTTAGGAACCTCTGGTCCTCCTTGTCTTCTGGAGACCAGGAAGGAGCAGCGGGCTTGGGGACCCTTTGTTCTCCCGTGTGGGAGTGCAGGCAGCTAGGACTGCCTGTAATCCCGCTACAAGAAAAATAAGAAAATAAATAAATAAAATAAAAAAGGAAAACAATTATTAAGCCTAGTCCCTGTAGGAAGGGTATAGCACTTTTGTGCTTAGTGTCCTCCTCCTAGTTGCAACAGCTATACCCATGGTCAAGCCTGTCGTCGTCCCCCCCCCATGATACAGATGGGAAAAGGCTGAAGGTCATCAATATTTAAGTTCTGAATAACCCCATTAATTTCAGTTTCATGGATTACAAGTCTGTAGAAGAGAAGTAAATTTGTTTGTTTTTAATGCTGCAGGTATTTATTGTTTCATTTTTTTTAAACTTCCTTGCGGACAGCCATTTTGAAGGTACACACGTTCCTACTGTATTTTCTTTACAGACAGGGCAGCAGGGTATGCATGCTTTGTGGCAGATGCAATGAATGTGAGTTAGGCCCCATTCACACATCCGTGTTTGTTTTGCGGAGCACACATCGCCGGCACTAATAGAATATGCCTATTTTTGTCCGCAATTAGACATGTCCTATGTTCTACCCAGAAGTGCGGGTCTATAGAAATGAATGGGTCCGCAATTCCGTTCCGCAAAATGCAGAACAGAATTGCGGACGTGTGAATGGACTCTTAATGGACAGATAAGTGTGGACAAACTAAGGGAGCCTTCACATGCAACACATTTTGTGGCAGAAAATTCTGCGACTGAAAAAGGAGATTTTTGTATAACAATCTCTTTCTCGCTCTTCATTGGGGGGGGGGGGGACAGGAACCGTGGGTATAGCTATGTCCTCTAAGAGGTGTTGACTCTAGTAAAAGCTGTTAGCTCCTCCCCTGGCAGCTATACCCCCCTCCAGCCTGGAGAGAGAGCTTCAGTTTGTATACAAGTAGTAGGAGAAGCAAGCCAACCAAGAAAAAACATGGAACACCAACCATGCCAAGAGGACCCAACGGGCTACAAACCAGCCACTGCTCAATAGTGGTCGAACAACAAAACTGGGTGGGTGCTGTGTCCCCCAATGAAGAGCGAGAAAGATTTTACTAGTAAGTTATACAAAAATCTCCTTTTCTCGCCCATATTCATTGGGAGACACAGGAACCATGGGATGTTCAGGAGCAGTCCACGGGGAGGGGAAAAAAAACACAGACCCATGGAAGCAAGCCTCCCTGCAGGCATCTAAGAAACTGCCGCCTGCAAGACCATGTGGCCTAAGGCAGCGTCCGCTGATGCAAAAGTATGCACCTGGTAAAAATTTGTGAATGTGTGTAAGGAGGACCAGTAGCCGCGTTACACAACTGTGCAGCCGAAGCGCGATTCCTCCGAAGCCAAAGAAGCGCCCACCGCTCTGTGGAGTGAGCCGTGACACCTAAGGGCGGAACTCTGCTCTGGGTGCGGTATGCTTCAGCAATTGCAGACCGGATCTAGCGGCGATCGCCACCTTGGAAGCCGCCAATCCCTTCAAGGACCTTTCGGAATGACAAAAAGGGGCCCATAAAGGCGGAAAGGACCAGAGGCTGCTAAATAAATCTTCAGAGCTCTGACAACGTCCAAATGGTGTAACTCCTTTCTCGTAGGGTGTGAAGGAGAAGGACACAGTGAGGGAAGACAATTTCCTCGTTAATATGGAAGTCAGAGACCACCTTCGGAAGAAAAGAAGGGTTCTCTGCAAGAGAGCGCCACCAACTAAGACACCAGTCTGATGGAAGTGATAGCGACCAGAAAAACTACTTTCCAGGACAGGAGTCGGAGAGAAAACGCCCGCAAGGGCTCCAAGGGGGAGCCTGGAGCGCTGAGAGGACTAGATTCAAATCCCAAGGCGGTAAGGAGGACGGTAAGCAAGAACCATATGTGCCACTCCCTGAAGAAAAGTCCATACAGGCCCCAGGGGGCGCTGGAAAATGATAGAAGCGCCGACACCTGACCCTTCAAAGAGCTAAGGGCCAGACCAAGGTCCAACCCTGATTGTAGAGAGGACAGGACCAGTGGAGACAGAAAAAATGAAGTGACTGAAAATTTCAGGCTTTCACAGAAAACAAGGAAGGACCTCAAAGTCCCGGACGAACGATGTAGGCCTGCGGATGACATCCGCCGAAAAACCTCTTTGCGACAGAATGGCGGTTTTAATAGCCAGGCTGGCAACAAAGAAAACTTAAATACTGAAGGACGACCAGACTCAAAGAAGTCTTTTGTAGAAAAGGGTCGGCACTGCTTTGGATGTGAGTGGTGCACGAGTCAATAGGAAGGCATCCCAGTACTTGCAATAGAGGAAGGAGAGACCGGCACTCGCAATGATAATTCTGTTGTGGTTTATTCAGTCACATATTACGAGCATAGTGACGCGTTTCAGCACACACACGTGCTTTCTTCAGACTATGTGATAAACTCCTATCATCATGCCTTATATACATACAGAAAATTGAAAAAGGAGGAGGACTCTCCTTTTTCAATTTTCTGTATGTATATAAGGCATGATGATAGGAGTTTATCACATAGTCTGAAGAAAGCACGTGTGTGTGCTGAAACGCGTCACTATGCTCTGTAATATGTGACTGAATAAACCACAACAGAATTATCATCGCGAGTGCCGGTCTCTCCTTCCTCAATTACAGACTGAAAGAAGGTCATCTCTGAGTGGCAGTGACTAAGGACGTCTCCCAGAAGGAGAACGAGGTCCGCGTACCACGTGCGACGGCCAATCCCCGGGGCGACTAGGCTAGTCGGAATACCCTCCATCCTGATTTTCCGTAGAACCCTGGATAGGAGGGGGAAGGGGGGAAAACGTAAAGGAGGGAGAACCCCTACCAAGGGGATATCAGGGCATCCACGCCGCAAGCTTCCGGATCTCCTGCTCGGGAGAGAAAGGTGGAAGCTTCGAGTGAGTCTCGAGGCCATCAAGTCCACGTCCGGGCGACTCCAACGCAGACAGACCGCCTTGAACACCTTCCGCAGTCCAGTAATACAGAAGGGAGAGGCCGGCAACCGTTCTGTTCGAGGAGGAAGAAGAAATAGAAGGGTGTTCCGTTCCATGAATGGAACGTCTATCAGCGTGGCAAGACGTGACAGCAACCCCGCTGTGTGTGGCGCGGTGAGTCTCGTAGTCTACCCCCGAAATGGGCGGTGGAAAGGAAGATCACCAGAGGGCTGACGTGACCTAGACATTAGTCATGTCTTAAGAGAGGTAATGTAGATAAAGGTACCACACCCAGGGCCAATGGAAAGGATCCACCTGTAGAAGGAGAGATGTGGAGTGCGCCACAGCCCACCACCCGGGTCCGGAAATCTGAAAATAGAAGGCCACAAAAAGAATACCCCGTGCAAACGCAGATGCAACCAGGGATTTAGTGGCTGTGCCAAAAACTCTGCCTGAGGGGGAAGCCAAGCAAAGGGAGCCACAACTGTATCGCTAGCCCATACCCAAGCTGAGGAGGGGCCACACCGCAGAGGCCACTAATTTAGTGCTAGAAGAATCCGCCACCTGACGAAGATGCTGTGCAGTAAGAACCATAGTATGTAGTGGTAACTCAATTACCACTCACCCAGTAGTAGCCAGCGCCTGCCCCGTCGGCACAAAACTGAGGGAGAGGCCTGAGGCTATCCCGTAGAAGCCAAGGCACCATACTGCTCCATTTAAGTAGAGCTAGCCTCAAACACTGTACCTTGGAAGGGCTCTGAACAGGAGCAACAGCAAGCTAGCGTCAGGGTAGAACCCCCAGTTGAGGGGGATTACAGAGTCAGTGAACACTCGACTCGCTGGAACGTACTCCCCACATTATGCGCAATGGCCTGGAACCGAGGAGGCCCATGGAGATGGGTGGTCTCTAGGACACATAAGTGATGCAGGCAACCCCTCTGGGAGGACAGAGGATATCACAACCATGCTCCAAACCAGCACTGAAAGATAAGGATACAATGTGGAAACAGTTACCGTATCCACTGGCGGCACCCATACACCACTAGATGCAGAGCACCGGCGGTATTGACTGTTGCCACACCCCAGTGTGAAAGAAGCTAAGGCATCTAGAGCCGTGGCGTAGTTGAACTGCAGCAACCCAAGATGCTTAGGTATTCCCCTGTAAGCGGATCACTTGTGAAAGGGGGTAATGCAACAGGAAGCACGGTGATGGAGAAGGCTAATGCATACGGCAGGTACAGAACCCAGTGGAGATGCAATGCCGCCACCTACCGAAGGGGCAATGCATACGTCGGCACTGAAAACCAGTGTAACTGTACTTAGTCCACCTACCGCAGGGGACAATATATAAGGCAAATACTGTATCCTGTAGTAGTGTAATTACTCCGCCTATGGAAGCGGTAATGCATAGTACTGCTAGCGGAAGTGGCAATGCATACAGCAGGAACTGAATGCAATGGTAGAGAGTAATGCATATGGCGAATCCAGTACACCGTAAGGGTGCAATTACTCCACCTAAGGAATGGGTAATGCCTACGGTAAACACTGTAACCAGTGATAATGCCATAACGCCAAGTATGGAAGAGGCTAATGCATACGGTACTACCCAGTGCGATTCCATCCCCTATGGAAGGGTGAACACCTATGGGCGACACTGAAAACAGCGCTCTAGCAGTTAGTTCACCTATGGAAGGAGGTAATACCTAAGGTAAGTATTGTATGCAATAGTGGTCCAATACTCCGCCTGAGAAAGGAGGGTAATGCAGACGACAAGAACTGCTGGCTACCATGGACGCCATCATGGAAGATTGCAACGTATTCGAGTCAGAGCCAGAATCCCTGACCCCCCCCCCCCCCCCCGTCAGACCGAACCTCTCCAGGGATGGGAGGGTGCGTCTGAGCGAGACCCAAGGGAGGAAAGGTGGGGGTGTGGAGGTGAAATATGTTGCGCTCTGGCCCGCTTGCGCGCAGTTCTAACTCTATGAAACTTGCCCGTGGCAGTTGCAGGCTACGCCCATGGGGATATATCAACCAAACTACCCAGAAGGTGGAGTGGGAACTAGAGGTCCATCCAAGGATAGATGGAGCTTTATCAACCAAACGACCCCGGAGGGTGGATTGGGAGCTTCCAGAGGTTCTCCACTGGATCGCACAAGTGGAGAATTATCAACCAAACTACCCAGAGGGTGGAGTGAGAACTAGAGGTCCATTCACCGGATTGTGTAGATGGAGCTTTATCAACCAAACGACCCCAGAGGATGGATTGGGAACTTTCAGAGGTTCTGGATCACGCAGGTGGAGAATTGTCAACTAAACAGCCCCGGAGGACGGATTGGGAAACTAGAGGTCCTTGTGAAGTGCGCTAGAGAACTATCAACCACACGACCTGGAGGGAGGATTGGATTACCTCAGCTGTTCTCCCTAAATCTGCGCAGGTGGAGGATAATCAACAAACGACCTTGGAGGGCGGATTGGGAACTATGAGAGGTTCTCCCTTGTACAGTATAGGACACGGACCCAGCCTGGTACCATATAGACAGGGTGGTCCTGCGGTCATGAGGGGGGCCCGTAGAACACTTTTTTCTTGTGAAACCTAGGATGCCCAGCGTCAAGTGAGCAGAGAGACAGGAAGGGGTTAACTGCTTCAACGTAAGGCACAATGCACTGGAGATAGAACCCCCAGAATGTCTGTTGCCGACCTAAAGAGGTGGCTGGCCAGAAAGGGTTAAGCTGCCTTTTAGAGGACGGGGTGGGGCCCAGCGGCTTATGGGGGAGGGAGTAAGGTGGGAAAAATTTGCGCCAGAGCGCACCCCCACCCCATACCAGTGGATATAGCTGCGGCCTAGTAAGCAGCGAAGCCGGGGCCTAAGTTTATGCGCACGGCCGACCGGGAGCCTGTCGGTCGGCCGGGGCGCAGAGGACCTGGAACAGTGAGACGGAAACGCCCGCTTGTACTCACCGGACGTGGGGACCCCGCGGGCTGGGAAGAGCCTGGGCCAGATCTCTTGCAGTGTCCGGCCGATCGTCCGGGCATTAACCCCTCCGGAGCGGTGGAGGTAGCTGCGGGACCGGCAGCAAGCTCCCTCACCTGCACATTACATATAGTGGAGCTTCCTCTACTCCTTCCCTGCCTGTCCGACCGGTGCATGGTCCCGGTCCGCTCGGCCTCCCGCTGTGTCTGGTTATTAACCACCTAAGCGCCCGCGTAGCCGACAGCAAACCCGCTGTAGAGGGGGAGTGAGAGGGGGTCCGGGGCTACAATAAATAAGCCCTGTGTTAAAACATATACTCCTGGGACTTGATCTATATTCAAGGCTGTTAACCCTAGAAAAAAAAACTATTGACACCAAAGAGGGAAGGGGGGAGAGGGTTAACATACTTACCTAATCCTGTGTACTCACCTCATCTTCCTCCTCTTCTCTTCACCCTCCGTAAGTGGGCCTAAGGTCACCTTCTCCAGCAGGGTCACCTCCTCAGCAGCTGGCACCGGAGTGGCAGGAGTCTGGCATGGCGGGAGGGTCTTCTCTTTGGCGGACCTAGGTGACCCCTTGGCTGGCAGGATGCAGGGGAGCGAGGCTGCCCTGGTCCACCTTGTCTTCTTGTAGGGGGAGGAGGCAGCGTGGCGGACCAACGCTTGCGTGCTCCTCCCGGGAGAACAGGGAGGCTAGGGTCCACCGTTTCCTGCCTAAAAGAAGAGAAAAAAAATAAACTAAAATAAAAAAATCTTCTTGCCTCCTATTAACACTCGAAAAAACTGAAGCTCTCTCTCCAGGCTGGAGGGGGTATAGCTGCCAGGGGAGGAGCTAACAGCTTTTACTAGTGTCAACGCATCCTAGAGGACATAGCTATACCCACGGTTCCTGTGTCCCCCAATGAATATGGGCGAGAAATCAGTTTTATTCATTTGAATGGGGTAGGAACACATGGATTTCTGCGAGGTCAATTAAGGTGAATGGAAAGGATTTTCAGTCGCAGAATTTTCTGCCACGTGTGAAGGCACCCTTATACAGGCTCTAGAAAGAATTGGCATACAACCCCTCCCCAGAGGGGAGATGCAAATAAAGCTTTACCTGTATGTACATTGTTGCTAGGCTATCTTACGCAGAACTCAGTAAGATAGCTGTCATATGTTAATCCCGCTCTACTGATGACATGACTATGCTCTTTCTGTCCTAGTCTACACAGCATGACCAAAAACCCCTTTTCATATTGCAATCTCCTTTCCCCTCAGCCTCAGTGATGGCAGCGGTCATGTGCCCTGCCTGCACACATTACCGCTGGGGCCACTGATTAGTTGTCAGCAGTGACATGCATGTAGATGGCACGTCACACCACCGTATCAGAAGGACCAGAAACATCGGAGAAGGGAGCTTGGTGCTGCAACTATTTTTTTTTTTAACTCCTCCTCTCCTGGAGAACACCTTTAACATAATCTGCTGAAAGGAAAGCCTATTTGGTGTGCTTTTGTGGCTACTATGACCTTGAATACTTTTGGACTTTCTTTCTTAAAGGGGTTGTCCAGGTTCAGAGCTGAACCTGGACATACCTCCATTCTCACCCAGGCAGCCCCCCTGACATGAGCATCGGAGCAGTTCATGCTCCGATGCTCTCCTTTGCCCTGCGCTAAATTGCACAGGGCAAAGGCATTTTTCTGAGTTCCGGTGACGTACCGGGGCTCTCTATGGGGCTGACAGGAACCCCGGTGACGTCACCGGCACTGATGGGCGGGATTTGGCTCTGCCCTAGCCAGTAAAACGGCTAGGGCAGAGCTAAAGCCCGCCCCTCAGAGCCGGTGACGTCACCGAACACACCGCTGGGCGGAAGTTACCGCTCGGCAGTGTGTTATTGAAAACAAAAGAGCCCGTGCCGTGCGCGATCTAGCGCAGGGCACTGGAGCTGCTCCGATGCTAGGCTCGGGGGGGCTGTCGGGGTGAAAATAAGGGTATGTCCGGGTTCAGCTCTGAACCCGGACAACCCCTTTAAGGCTACTTTGAGATCTGCGTTTAACTTTCCGGGGGAAAGACGCTTCAGTTTTGTCCCCATTGTCAATTGGCGACAAAACGGAACTGAACGTTGTCCACTAGAATGCATTCCGTTTCGTTCCCATGATGCACACAAAAGCGATTTTTGATTGCGTCATGGCATATGGAGCTAGACGGATCAGGCATAAAAGTCAATAGTGCCGGATGCGTTGTCTCAGACACAAGAAAATGGATACAGTGCCCATTGACTTACAATGGTTTTAGTGCCGGATCCATCATGGCTATTTTAGAGATAATGCAACCGGATCCGTTCATAACGGATGTAGCCGGCTGTATTATCCTACCAGAAACGTTTTTGCTGATCCATGATGGTTCCAGCAAAAACGCAGATGTGAAAGTAGCCTAATATGGATAACATAAAAATAAAAAACACCATCTTTTAAATAAAAAATATGTTTATAATAAAAACCTAAATTAAAAGGGGTCGTCTCATCTCAGACAATGGGGGCATATCACTAGGATACCACTAGGACCCGCACCTATATTAGGAACGGAGCCCCGCAAGGTGGTTGCTAGAGGAATCCAGTTCGGCCACCACCAAGCGTTCTCCCCATGGAAGCGAATGACATCGCACCACGCTGTGACATCACCGCTCCCATTTACTTAGATGGGCCCGACAGAAATAGTGCTCAGCTATTTTCGGCAGCCCTATAGAAAATAAATGGAGTGCGCTCTCCACCACTTTCGGTGCTTCATTATCGATATAGGTGCGGGTCCCAGCGGTGGGACCCGCACTTATAAAACAATGCATTATCCTAGCGATATACACCCATCGTCTGTGATAAGACAACCTTTTTAAATATTAAGTGTCCTCTTCTGCTTACACATTTCCTTTGGGATGCAAAAAAGTTTATTCAAGGATTTTAAGAAAAAGGATTAAAAAAAAAAAAAAAAAAAGGGAGAGAATTCTGCAAATTAGGCCAACAATTAAAGAAAACACAAAAGTTGACTTTACTTGCCAACGTACGTTAGCACAAGCCACCCAAGTCGTAACATTACCTGGGCTGTAAGAAGAGTGGAGAGCGATAAATCTGCCCGTTCCTTTGTGATATAAGTGCGAGGCTTTCCTTCCCACATAGCACATTCCTCTAATTCTAAAAGCTTCATTTGAACTTTAGAAAATCCAATAGGTTTTGAAGCTTGCTGTGTCTGGAGATTTAGGAACACGTTGCCCTCACCAGAAGCAACTAAGTTGGGCTGAACTGTGCCATTCTGCTCATCCTCCGATGGTTTTAACACAGGTTGGGACTCGGAAAGGCATTCCACTGAACTGGATGGAGTGGACGGTACTTTGTTCAGAAAGTGTGATGCAGAA
This sequence comes from Bufo gargarizans, assembly GCF_014858855.1. Classification (NCBI taxonomy): domain Eukaryota; kingdom Metazoa; phylum Chordata; class Amphibia; order Anura; family Bufonidae; genus Bufo; species Bufo gargarizans. The sequence goes on along the minus strand of NC_058090.1, from coordinate 40,066,937 downwards.
TGGTCCTTCTTCTGCACAGAGTGTGGTTTAGCAGACTTCTCCTTTACAGTAATTGATGCTGGTATTATAGGCCTTGCTTTGGAATCTGGTTTGGGGGTGAACACTCTGCGAGTATACTTGCGTTTTTTCCTCGGCACAGGAAACTGTTCTGCGGTATTTAATGAAGACTTTGCTTGTTGTGCTTGTTTCTTCAGCACACTGTCCAGCGTCCTCACATAACTGCTGCTTTTAGTAGGCAGCTGATAACTGACAGAGGACTCTGGTTTGTGCCAAGTCAGTTCTTTGAGGTCACCCATCAATTTTGCTTCATTCTCTAGATACTCATCAAGCTCATCGCTGCAGAAGGCTGAGAGGTTCTTCCGGCCAGCTGCAGAAAACACATTTATGCATCAAATTTCTTACCACATCGTACTTCTATGTAATCAAATTCTACTGCGTTGCTTCAATCTTTCAATAAGAGATTAATGGCTTAGGCAAGGTGCTGAAACTCCTTAAAGATACCAGTCCTGCATAAAGACTTATTGACAATGTTCCATGGGGAACGTATATGCAAATAGGCATCGCCCAAGGAAGAGACCTATCTCGCTAGCCACCTCTTGGAAGTGGCTTGCTAGGAGTCAAAATCCGACTTTCCAACAAGCCTTGGGATTTGACAAGGGAATATAACCAAGCCAGATATCCATGTGTAGACCGCTGTTTTGTGGTGTTGGCGCCTTGGAAAGTTGGATTTTGACTCTGAGAAAGCCACTTCCAAGAGGTGACCCTGGCGAGATGATTCTCTTTCCTTGAGAGATACCTCTTTGCGTATTTGTTTCTCATGGAGCCTTGCCAATAAGTCTCTATACCAGGGAGCACTTCCAGTAAGTCTCCATACAGGGCTAGTCTCTTTAAGGACAGCAAGTACCCTGCCTAAGCTGTATCCAAGGCATTGCACTCAGCCAGCCAGAATCCTCCTCTACAGTGATGAAGGGGCGAGCACCCCAAAAAAAAATAAGTCTATGCATAAATATCTGGCTTGGCTATATTCCCTTGTCAAATCCCAAGGCTTGCTGGAAATTTGGATTTTGACTCACACGGAGCCACTTCCAAGAGGTGCTGCCGGCGAGATCGTTATCTTCCTTAGGAGATGCCTCTTTTTCACAAAAAGGTACGTCTGAATGAATATGTAGATTTGTAACTATTCATACAATTTTCAATATTATGAATAATCTGTGTGTTAATTAGCTCATTAAGATAAGGCAAGTTTACACCTCTAAATACCAAACATCAGTTTCCCTTTACGACAACTTTTGACCCTAGAAACTGAGCTCCTCACCTTCATTTTTATGTGAGGAGGTTGCTGGTTCTGTGGAGAATTTATCTCGCCATCCTTTTATCTTTGTGTAGTCAGTGGTTTTCCCGGTTCTGGACACAAATGGCCATCCTAAAGATGTAGAGATAATAGAAGGTGCAATGAGGAACGGGTTAGGCTTGGAACATTGGAATGCACCAGAATTCTGCCTTAATTTGCAAGAGGATACCTGCTTTGCACCACATCTGGTATGTGTTTTGCCCTGCTCAACAACATGTGGCTTACTGAAAAGGGGCAGGTTAAAGATGCACCAAAATTCTGCCATAACATTTTTCATGCAAAAAGTGGTAAAAAGCTAGACAAAAAAGACAGCAAATGCATCTTCCTGTCTGAGTCACATTAATAAATTTGGCCCATTTTTACAGAGTGTAAATATTAGGATCAGTAACTCTGCCTCAGTGTATAAATCCTTAAAAGGGTTTTCCGAGATTTTAATACTGATGAACTATCCTCTGGATGGGTCATCAGTATCTGTTCGGTGGGAGTCTGACAGCCAGGACCCCTGCTGATCAGCTGTTTGAGAAGGCACCAACGCTCCTGTGAGCACCGCGGCTTTTTTGCAGCTCACCCAGCACAGCGCTTGGTATTGCACTCAGTCCCATTTACTTCTATGGGCTGCGCCTAGGCCATGTGACTGATAAATGTGTCATCACTGGCCTAGGACCAATGAAGATAACTCTGTCATTAACTCATATACAGGAGGCGGGAGCTGGCTGCAGAATCACATAGACGGCTCCCGACCTCTATGACAAGTAGCTGTGATCTGCAGTAGTTAACCCCTCAGGTGCCGCACCTGAGGGGTTAACTGCCGCGGATCGCAGCTAACGCTCATAGAGGTCGGGAGCCGGCTATGTGATTCTGCAGCCAGCTCCCGCCTCCTGTATATGAATTAATGAGAGAGTTATCTTCATTCGTGGCGCAGTGCGCCCCCCGACCCAGGCCCCCCAGTATTAATCATTGGTGGCAGTGGCCACAGTGTCCCCTATCCCCTCCTCCTCATTGGTAGTGCAGTGGCAGTTCCGATCGGGGCCCCAGCAGTGTAAGCCTACACGTACAATAAACATATTCATTTTCAGCAGATTTGTGTAGGAATTTTTTCTTTTTTTCAAAATGAAAATTCACAGAATATCGGTATAAATTATCGGCTATCGGCCTGAAAGTTCATAGATTATCGTTATCAGCCCTAAAAAAATAAAATATTGGTCGATCCCTAGTCTCAGAAAACCCCTTTAATGCATAGTAAATTATAATTTATACCATTGCATTTATGTTATTTTAGTTTGTGAAGTAATCATCATAAATTCACTTAAACTGAAAAGTCGCATAGCAAATTATGTACCCGTACTACTACTCACCTTGTGCACATAAGCCATTATCGTCATAGTTTGCATCACTAGTGATAGACAGCAGTGTAAGCTCAACTCCTAGATACCTCAGGTCAATGCTCATGGCAGGATCCACAATGTTTAATTTTATTCCCACTGCATAAAAAAGGTAATATTGTTTTAATAAGCATAAAACACACAAAACCAGGAATGATTTTAAAAACACACGCCTACATCAAACAAGCATATTACCCTGTTGTAAGGCCGGGTGGATGACCTGCCTGTTCTTCATGGTCTTCAAATGAGTCAACAGCTGCCTCTCTAATCTTAAAATTTTCTGCATCTCATCTGAAAGAAAAAAGAAAAAAAAAGTCGACAATTTAATAATGTTTCCATATTTTTTTACTAAGTAAGGGCTCTTTCACATCTGCGTTATAGTCTTCCGGCATAGAGTCGGGGCTCTATGCCGGAAGAATACTGATCAGGATTTTCCTAATGCATTCTGAATGGACAGTCCGTCCTTCAGGATGCATCAGGATGTCTTCCGTTCCGGAACGGAACGTTTTTTGGCCGCAGCAAATAGCGCAGCATGCTGCGCTTTTTGCTCCGGCCAAAAATCCGGAACACTTGCCGCAAGCCCGGATCCGGAATGAATGCCCATTGAAAGGCATTGATCCGGATCCGGCCTTAAGCTAAACGTCGTTTCGGCGCATTGCCGGATGCGACGTTTAGCTTTTTCTCAATGGTTACCATGGCTGCCGGGACGCTAAAGTCCTGGCAGCCATGGTAAAGTGCAGCGGGGAGCAGCATACTTACCATCCGTGCGGCTCCCGGGGCGCTCCAGAGTGACGTCAGGGCGCCCCAAGCGCATGGATCACGTGATCGCATGGACACGTCATCCATGCGCATGGGGCGCTCTGACGTCATTCTGGAGCGCCCCGGGAGCCGCACGGATGGTAAGTATGCTGCTCCCCCGCTCCCCACTACTACTATGGCAACCAGGACTTTAATAGTGTCCTGGGTGCCATAGTAACACTGAAAGCATTTTGAAGACGAATCCGTCTTCAAATGCTTTCAGTACACTTGCGTTTTTCCGGATCCGGCGTGTAATTCCGGCAAGTGGAGTACACGCCGGATCCGGACAACGCAAGTGTGAAAGAGGCCTAAGGCTTCATTCCCATGTCCATGGTTCACCCCTGAAGATGTCTGTCAAAGACTCGTGTTTGGTCTGTGTGTCTGTTTTTTGCCCTCTCTGTGTGTCATTCTGATTCCACGGACACTGCTAGGCTGAGAACTATTTTCCAGTGCATTTCCGACAAATGTCCAGAAAAAAAAACCATGAATGCCACCAGTCAGTGTTTTTCATGGACCCATAGACTTCAATCGGCGCTTTTGGTCCAAATTATAGACCAAAATAGTGCACGTGCTCATCAGCCTCTACATAACTTAGGTGAATACAAAAGCTTTAAATCTACGTCAGCTCCCTTGCTGGCGTAGATTTAGATATTTTTCTACACCAAAAACTGTCTTAGAAAATAATAAATGAGATGGGCCTCCGCACCTACATGCCCTTTTTTTTAATACTACATGACGTGGAAGAGGAAGAAGTCGCAGATTTTGCCGCAAATCATTTTATGCAACAAAATCTGTGCCAAATATATTACAAAAATTGGAAAATATTTGGTCATAGAAGGCCCCCTTTTTGTTTATTTTATGAAATGGTTTTTTTTGAGGGACTGCGGAATGGACATACGGATGCTGACAGCACACGGTGTGCTGTCCGCATCTTTTGTGGCCCCATTGAAGTGAATGGGTCCGCACCAATCTGCATGAAATGTGGATCAGATGCAGACCAAAATACGGTCGTGTGAATGCCCCCTTAGGCTACTTTCACACTAACAGCAGCCTTCTCCGACAGGCTGTTCTGGCGGGTGAACAGCCTGCCGGATCCGTGCTGACGCTAGTGCACGCATGCTGCCGGAGGTCCACTCCGGCCCCATTGACTATAATGGGGGCGGGCCGGGGGCAGCACGGCAAACATTCCGAGAGGCGGCCGGAATAAAACTACGACATGCCGGAGAAGTAGCCTTATACATGTATTCAGTCCATCTACCTGTTAGTTCTGAGTTGGCTTCAGGAGTCGAAAGACTGGAGGGTTCAGTATCTGGAGGCTTATTCTCCATGTGGACATCCAGAGCTTCCTACAGAAACACATCAACCGGGAATAAAATTGCTTTACTAAAAAAAAATCTGACTTTATTTAACGGGTTCTGATAAATAATTATATAACTAACTATGTGTGTTGAATTACTCGATTCAAATTCAATCGAATAATCGTTTCAGCCCTACCCTCTACTACATGTTTAAATACTACTTATTCATATAACCCTGTTAAGTCCGCCGGGGATCCCACCTCTATGAGCTGGAATGAAGAGCAGCTCAGTATTAGTGGTTTCCATTCTGGCGGACTCCAGCCATCCTCGTGCTGCCACCATTTATCTGAATGGCCACCAATTAATAAATTTCCCCTGAAGCAGCCGCTTAAAAGGCTGAGCTGTCCGCAGCTTCCCCTGGCAAAATCAGCAGGGATTAAGCCTCATTTTGGAAGGAGTTATCTCACTGGGAATCTCTAGTTGAATCCAAAATAGTTTTATGTTGGAACGTCATTCAGATCCAGACATATTTGTAGTGCAGTAACCACAACAGTGGGCTATTACTGCTAAAGCATCTGTTAAAGGAGTTGTGCTGTACTCAGCTATGGTGCTCCCATAGAAAATGAATAGAGCAGAAGTGCGCATGCACGTCCTGCCGCTCCATTGCGCAATAACTTCATAAATTAATTTATACTGTAAAATAACATTTCCCGAACTCTGGTTCGGTTCCAAGTGGTACCTTGTAACCGAACCCGAGGTTCGGGAAATGTTTTTTTACAGTAAAAAAAAATAATTTAGGAAGTTATTACACGAAGTCTCGTGAGACTTTGCGAAGCAATAACTTCAGTTCATCGGAGCCAATACATTCTAATACTGTACGGATCTCCTGCTCCGTACAGTATTAGAACGTTTTGTGTGAATCGACTTCGGATGTTTCACCCGAAAGTCGATTCGCTCATCCCTAATAGTGGTGCTTTCTACAAATCATATATATGGGTGTGTGTGAAAACTATTTCTAGTGAAGACCTCCTATAACTTAAAATCTAATTGACAAATTGGCTGTGATTTAATCATTCCAAATGAGCACAATCCATCATAAAAATGATCAACCGTACAATTCTATTACATACAGGATTTACATAGCAAGGCTGGCGTGATGTCAGCGTCCCCTCATATTCACAATAGGGCACATAAGAGCCTCTAAAACTATCGCTCAGAACACTACATCTATTTAAATTTTACCTTAGAAGAAAAAGCAACAAATAAGACTCCGTCCACATCTTCAAGGTCTGGATTGAAATCTGGGAACAATCGAGGAGCTTCTATGGGATTGTCTTTTTTTGCAGGGCGTCCTACCTTAGAAATTTTAGGCTTGGGCGGCCTCCCTCTTTTTTTCGCTATGGGTGTTACAGTGCCCTCATTTCCAGGGGTTGGTGTTACTGGAGGTTTGGGGAACAGTAAAGGACATTTCCTTTTGGGACCGCGGGAGGTTCTCAGTGCAGTTTGCAGGGTCGCATATATTTCATCAATCTTGTTTTTACATATTCTCTTCCTCTTTTCTTTTACAGAGACATCGACTCCAACCTGGGAATTAACACTTGGGCTTGGACAAATAGGAGGACTCTCTGTGCGGAGAGTGGAGTCCTGCGCATCCATGTCTTGTAGTGTGTCTTCGGGCAAGACCGGCTTTGGTAAATCGGGAGCCTCAAGGTGGTTATCAGCAGCACAAGGCTCCAGGCACATACTGCCCTGGTCAAGTTCCAGTAATTTTGCTTTTGCAACCCCTGTTGGGCTGTCTGAAGAGTGGTTTCCATCCAGGTAAGGATCTTCCTTGAACTTTGCAAAGTGCTTCTCTAATATGGGATAATCGACATCGGCATCTTCAGTGTCGGACTGTTCTTGCTTAACCGCCACACTTTCTATAGCTGAAGCTGAAGTCTTACTGTAATCGTAGTCATCTTCAGGCTCCTTTTTAACTTCAACACTAAGCTGCTCAGAGGGTGTAGATAGAGATGCCACAGAGGAGTGTTCGGCGAACCTATAGGAGAAGAGAAGATTATATCGCACCTAAATCCGTATGCATATAAAGTGACTATACGTATATAGGATCAGGTCAATTATCGGATACAAATGCTCGGCTGGCCTATATAAACATGCCTCCAATCACCGCACATATAAGCAAATGCTCATTTCATGCTTGTTTGTTGGCATCACATTGCACCGAATGAACAGGGATGTGCTGCCGACAAAAACGTGAAGCTACGATCGTTCGTCAACCATAGCTGAATGTAAATGCAGCTAACGAGCGGGCAATGATCGGGAATAAACCTCCTCATTCCTGATCATCGCCCTCTCTATCAGCCTGTGTTAAACAAAGGAGAAAAAGAATGGACAGCATAGTTGAAAGGTTTTGTCCAATATCAAGCATTTTGTCTCATCAGAAGAACCTGATAGCTACAGGTTTGGCGCAGAAGCTGACTGGTGCAGCACTCTTCTGTCACGTTTCTGCTCTTCTTTGATAACCCCAGTAACTTTAAGCTGGCCATACACATGAGATGTGGCAACTTTACCTGACATTCCTTTGCATGGAATAGAAGGATCAGGCACGCTGGATTTCAGAAGTGTCCGCAGCAACTTTTTCCCCCTCTTCCCTGTAACTACATATGCACGCTCAGCCAAGCCAAGCATAGGAGGCTCGAGAGATAGAGAGAGCTCTTGGCCAAACAAGCGTTCATCTCATTTGTATGGCCAGTTCAGGAGGAAGGGGTCACCTAGAATTGTATCTGTCAGTTAAAACCAAATCCTTTTTTTCTGATCTATTATTTTTTTTATTCAGTTTCCTGAACATGATTATGCCCGAGCTGTTCTTAACATACTTTGCAGCAGACACCATAGACAGGAGGGGACCTCATTGACTTCTATGAAAAAGTTTTCGAGGTATGCTCTGTGACCTGTACTGAGCTCATTGTACAGGTAGGGAGTAGACAAGGCTACTTTTCACACCTGCGTTTAGGTGCGGATCCGTCTGGTCCGACTTTTCGGCGGGAACCACGTGTAGCCGTGGCAAGTAGCGGTGCATGGAGTGAAGAATGATGTGACCCTCTTGGGCCAAAATATTATTGGTCAGCTTCAGTTTATAGAAAGAGACAGGCTGATGCATCCAATACTGCCCTGTAGACGGAGACTCTGGGTGAATGAACACACTGCCCAGAACGTGTGGATCGGCTTTCCCCGCAGCCATAACATACCAAATGGGTCTAGAGTCGTCTATATGTATAAAAAAATTACATATTGGTTGTAAAGCCTTTTTGTCATATTTCTGCAATAAAAAAAACAATCTGATTAAAAAAATTAAAAAAAAGAAGCTATCAAAAGGGCGCGTATAAAGCCACATTCCCCAAACTAGATAAATTACAAAATTGTCTTCACAACAGGAATTCTAGGTGTCTAAAACAGGAACACCAAATTACAATAATTAAAAGGGTTTTCTGACATTTTTATACTGATGACCTATCCTCAGGATAGGTAAACTTGTAAAGAAACCGCAGCACTCTCTTGTCTTCAGTATCCTAAGGTTTATTCACCAATACAGTGCAACGTTTCGAACTGTGTGGTCTTTTTCAAGCAACTCAGGATAGGTCATCTGTATCTGATCGGAGGTGCCCCTCCCCGACACCCTGGACCCCCGCTGATCAGGTGTTTGAGAAGACACGGGCGCTCCTGTGAGCACCACGCCTTCTCTCAGCTTACCCTGCACAGCATCATACATTGCATAGCGGCTGTGCCCGTTATCACACTCATTCCCATTAACTTCTATGGATCTGAGCTGCCTGTCATCACCACGGCCTTCTCAAACAGCTGATTGGTGGGGGTCCTGGATGTCCAGAGGATAGGTCATCAGCATTAAAGTCTCAGAAAACCATTGTAATTGCATTTACATGTTAGCGCTCCTGACATTCAAGTAAATACTTTAATTCCCGAAGAAATAACAATGCAAGACCATTTTTTCTCATTGCTCTGCATTGTGCTGTTCCTCTGTTATTCCTCCCCAAATATTTACGAAACAAAATGGCAATTGGTCATTACCATACCCTTTACTAAAACAAGCGTGTCCCTACTTGGTGTAGCACTGTGTCGGATCTGAGGTCTGAGAAACACTGGGGGTCGGATCTGAGGTCTGAGAAACACTGGGGGTCGGATCTGAGGTCTGAGAAACACTGGGGGTCTGATTTAAGATCTGAGAAACACTGGGGGTCTGATCCGAGGTCTGAGAAACACTGGGGGTCTGAGAAACACTGGGGGTTTGATCTGAGGTCTGATGAAAAATATTTTTTATTATTTTCCTCCTCTACAACCTAGGTGCGTCTTATAGGCAAAAAATATGGTACACTTTTCTTTTCTGCTGATTGCACTTCTGGCTTTGGCTCAAAAACTATGCATGAACCCCTTTAAAGGGTTTTGTGCCTCACTAGACACATTTGAAAGGTGTCTAGAAAAGGGTGGTTAGCTAAGCAGATTCCTAAAAAAAAAAAAAGGAACCAGTTGAAAGCAGGTTTTTTGGCACAAAATAATAGTGTAAAGTAACCAGCCTTGAGCTTGTGCAAGGAAAAGGGTCTACCTTCTAGCAGGATGCATAAAAGGTTTCACAGTAAGCAGAATCGCTATATTACGTGGAATACAATATATATATTTTTTTTAAACAGACAAGGCAGAAGAGCCGACCGGTCCTCTTCTAAGCATCTACACCAGCTCATATTTTATACCTTTTAAGGACATCTTCATCTGGTTTAGTGTCTTTGTCAAGTACAGGCGTTGACTGTGTCAACTTTAGGAATTCTCGCACAGAGTTGAAAATGTCATTCTCTTTGTCACCATCTAAATACTCAGACATTTTGAATAATTCCTGTAGCTTTTTCATGCGATCGGGGTCCTCATTCTCCTCTAAATTTTTACTGCTCGAAGCGTCCACCTCCTGTTCTGAAGGTTTGTGCTTCAAATCTTTAACTGGTCGTCCTGGTACGGTACCTTCCCGAAAACCTTTGGCGAAAGGGTTGCAATCAATTTTTAGCTGGGTAATTTGGAAATTCTGATAGGCTGTAACGGCAATGAATTCGGTCTGCGGGAAAGTGAAAGTGTGAACGTCGGGTCCGTTAAGCTGAATTACCTCCGGCGACTTTTCGGCGGGAACCACGTGTAGCCGTGGCAAGTAGCGGTGCATGGAGTGAAGAATGATGTGACCCTCTTGGTCCAAAATATTATTGGTCAGCTTCAGTTTATAGAAAGAGACGGGCTGATGCATCCAATACTGCCCTGTAGACGGAGACTCGGGGTGAATGAACACCCTGCCCAGAACGTGTGGATCGGCTTTCCCCGCAGGCTCCCACCACTTTCCATTCCACTTATAGCGCTGATTATCCAACGGAGTGATGTCCATAACAAGGATGTATTTTAGATAAGGATTTAAACCAGATATCCAATAGCGGCAATAAGGAAACATCCGTCTTCCTTGCTTGGTTAAGACCATCTCAGTGTTACAGCGGTAAAACTCATTCCACATGTTGTTATTGTCGAGGGTCACGGTGATCTCCCCAGATGTACAATTAGATGAAAGGAAGAAATCAGACTTGGATTGATCAGAACCGGTTGTGATAACTGGTGCCACAGACGATACATCCCTATTGGCAACCAAGATCCCTTCTTCCTTCGAGCCATCGCCCTGAGATGGAGTCAGGATGACAAAGAAGGCAGGAGCTGCGGATGGCAGTTTGCCTACACCTTCTATGCCACCTCTCGCAGCCGATTCTTCCTCCATGGTGGCTGCAAGATATGCTTATACCATTAATTGTAATGACCGTCTGCTTATAAGATGCATATCTGTAAAAAGAGGAAGAAAAAAAGAAAATAAATAATAAAATATATATTTTTTTAAGAGGTTATCCCATGATTAATGTAAAAATGAAAATCATATATTTCTAACAAAGCTAGAACCAGCCCTGTACCTCACATGTATCCAGAGATCTCCCCATTCATTGTTCTGCTAGATTTATTTCAAGATGGCAGCTAAGGGGGCGTGCGCTTTCTGAAGGAATGTGTCCTTTCTGCTGCAGCTTAATGATGTGACTGAGCATGTGTGTCCATCTCAGTGAGCAGGACAGAGAAATTAGAAAAAGAGCAAACAGCAGGTGGCGCTATACTGATAGATTTCAGTAGCTAGACTAAAATTTGAATAAGTATTCAGATGCAGGTTTGAAAAAAAAGTAGAATATTTTCATGGGACAACCCCTTTAATGTATGACTGACCAGATAAAACCCAACAAATTAATAAAATGTTTCCATATATCAAATAAATAAAAAAGGCGACTCCAGCAGAAAGTTTTGTTATCTACCGACTGCAAAATACACTATCAGAAGCCGTAGACTCTGTCTGCTGGGTAGTGGCCCTGTCCGGTTACTGCAGCGCTGCTCCATACAGAGGTAGGTCACCAATAGACGAGTCACTGGAAAACTCCTTTAAGAGCCTCTTCACATGTGACACATTTTGTTGCATAAAATTTCTGGGGCTTGAAGAAATCCATGTGCTTCCCGCCAAAAACATCCCTATTTAGATAAATGGAACTGATTTTTTCGCAGCACGCCGAGCAGTTTAGGGCTGCTTCAGACGAAATTACACTCCCTGAGCGAGCGAGATCCTCTGTTCTGGACTTGCAGGAGCGCACGGCATTAAGCCTGCAGACGTCCATGGAACGCGGTCCGTGAGATACCGGACTGGCATCCTGCTGAGTGCACAGCGTCCTTGGTTGCTGGGACGCCGTGCGCTTCGTGAAACCGCTATCTATACGAGTGTATTACTGTACAGCAGCGGCAGCATGAAGCTCACGGTGTCCCAGTAACCAAGGACGCCGTGCACTCAGCAGGATGCCAGTCCGGTATCTCACAGACCGTGTTCCACAGACGTCTGCGTGAGGCTTTATACTGATTTATAATGCTGTGTGCCTCTGCATGACCTTCCTTCTACAGGGTCACACTGACATACAGCTGTCAGTATGGTTCTGTAGCAATAAGATCATGCAGAGGCACACAGCATTATAAATCAGTATAAAGCCGTACGCTCCTGCAAGACTAGCAGCGTCCAGAACGGAGGGTCGCGTTCACTCAGGGAGGAGCGATTTCCACACTGCACTCGCTCGTCTGAAAGAGGCCCGATAGTCCCAAATTACTGTCACAGGTGGGTGCAGCCACAGCGGATAATCCACAGCATATCTACCAGAATTCCACACCCAAAGGTGCAGATTAGGGCTCATGCACACGGTCATAGACGTTTTTGAGGTCGGCAAATTGCAGATCTGCAAAACACGGATACCGGGTACGTCCTGCCCTATGTTAGCACGGCCCTATCCTTCTCCATAACATGTTCTATTTTATCTTGCGGGGCTGTGGAGTGACCGTGTGCTGTCCGCATCTTTTGAGGCCCAACTGAAATGAATAGGTCTGCATCTGATCCGCAAAATCCAGTTTCAACTGACGATGGGTCAAAAAAGACAATTGTATGTTGATAATATTGAGGCCATTGTGTGTATACATACTTTGTGGCTGTGGTGATGTCATCATGCACATACTGTCACACGGCCTACAATGGTGGCCCCCGCACCACCCCTCCTGCAGCCATGTATCACACCCCTCTCAGCACCCCCTGCTCCCCCGCCTCTGCACTGCCAGCTGTGCCCCGTCCACCGTGGACTCTGCTTACCTCACAGTTTCCCTCCGCTCCCCCAGCCGACGACGGAGCTCAGGGCCGTCCTCTCCCGATCACTGCAGGGCACTTACCCCGCGGTACCGCCCTCTCACATGCACGGGATGCTTTTTAAAATAAAAAAAAATACATAATTTAGTTGCAAGAAATCCACTCGGCCTCCCGCGCAAGCGCAGACGAGTGACGTCACCCACCTGGCATCTGCGGCGGCAAGAACACGAGGCTCTAATCACGTGCTCCCGCTGCCGCCTAGACAGTAGGGGGAGGAGCTTATCGTGCGAACACTGCCACACCCAGGTTATAGCGAGTACTGCATGACACTCTGCAACACCAAGGTGCGCTCAGGCTGCTGCATACTGCTGTACCTGCTCATGTCCCGACATACAGCACCTCCCCCATCCTAGTATTCTGTCCTATAGGTTCATATGGGGTGCGGTCATGAAATGATATAAATGGGCTAAACATGTAACATATGGTCAAGCCAAGTCTGCCAAAATAATGTATCACCTATCCTGTGGATGATCACTGGGGCCCCACCCATTACTAGAACAGGGGGCCACAAGAGGAGTTTGAATGGAGGTCAGGGTGCACACTGCCAGGTGACTGGGTAGAGTGGTCAGGACCCCACCTATCATACATTTAACAGCTGATCGGCGGGGGTGCCCAGTGTCGCCCGCTGATCTGATATTGATCCTGAGGATAGGTCATCAATAGTAAAAGCCCAGAGAACCCCTTTAACATCTGTCCTGTGTATGGATAATAAATGCTTTTTACAGAATAACCTCTTTGATAGGGCATTAGTGGTTATCCTGATGAGACAACCCTTTTAACTGAGGCTAGGATTCCCGACTACCTACTTAGGTGTGACCTACCTGCAGGCAACATGGCATGGTTTGGGGCAAGCTGACCCATGTGCCTTTAGCTGCACTTTTGGGCACAGGTAGAGGTGCATGCTACCTCCATACAGCTCAAGCTAACTTCTGGCCCACATACTCCGCTCAATGGGGGTCTAGATACACAGAGTACTGGTGTCATGGGGAGGGATGCCCTGCTCGGGATGAGCAGCTCCCGTTCTGGCAGACTTGTGCCATCCTTGCACTATTCCCAGGCTTCCCCTAGCAAAATCAGCCGTTAACTAGGAGAGGGGCCCGGGGTGGTCTCATGGCCGATAAATGTATCTGTAAGCGTACATCAGGAGCATCGACCTCTAAAAGCCAGACTGCAGAGCAGCTTTGTGCACCCGGGGTCTCCCCCTCTCTGTGCACCCGGGGTCTCCCCCTCTCTGTGCACCCGGGGTCTCCCCCTCTCTGTGCACCCGGGGTCTCCCCCTCTCTGTGCACCCGGGGTCTCCCCCTCTCTGTGCACCCGGGGTCTCCCCCTCTCTGTACTCTTCTGAATGTCTACCCAGGCAAGGATTTCCCTGGCAAAAAACAGCTGGTCCCTTCAATACCCTCATCCTGCAAGCAAGTGCATCTGATGACAGCCCCTTGAAGAAGAGACTAACGAATAGTTCAGGACTTCTCTGTCTGCATGCTTGTACATCAGAGAATACCGCCTAGACGGCGGTGCGTCCCTGTGGGGCCGTTGCATTACACTAGAGCTCTGCAGTGTTATGGTAAGCATTCCTTGTGGTTATTCTCTTACACCAATGTGCCGAAAAACACAAAAGAAAAGAAGAAAAACAACGCAAGCCGTTCTGTACACTGCGGGGCAGATTTATTAAGGGCATCTTAATCATTGCTATCATATACTAACAGCCTATTTGGGAATATTCTATGGATTTTTTTTACAACCAGTGGCTGCAAAATGCAAGTGTCATGGGCTACAGTGCGACTCAGGTAATGATTATCGGTTTTATTTTCCGTACTAGATACGACGGACACCAGCGCATCCCATTGGCTATAAGAGGGGACCTTCTGGTTTCCGTCAGGAAGTCGCGCACTTGACATCTGCATGCTGCACATGTGGAGTGTCTGTTCGCAGGAGTTTTCTGGGATTTTTATATTGATGATTTGTCCTCAGGATAGGTCAGCAATATCAGATCAGCGGGGGTCCGACACCAGGCAGCCCCGCAGATCAGCTGGTTGAAGAGAAGGCAGTGCCATGCGAGCGCAGCCTTCCCTTCATTGTTTACCTGCTCACAGTGATCAGGTGTAGTTACAAGCCGTTCATTCACTTCTACGGGACGGCTCTGTAGGAACAAGAAGGAGCCGTCCTATTGAAGTGAATGGGACGGCTTGTAACTACATCGGCTGCGATGTCGACGGCGAGCAGGTAAACAATGAAGGGAAGGCTGCGCTCGCCTTCTCTTCGACCAGCTGATCTGCGGGGGTGCCCGGAGTCTGACCCCTGCCGATCTGATATTGATGACCTATCCTGAGGACAGATCATCAATATTAAAAGGGGTTGTCCTGCCTGGTGGAGGAGACTGCTGCTATTACATGCAGCCATCTCCTCCGCAGCATGGGGGAGGAGTGATCGCTATGCCATCGCTCGTCCCCATGCTGTCTAGTGGTTTGCTGGCGGCAGATCGTTATTAGACACCGCGATCTGACGCCTTTAACATGTCAAAAGTTATGGACTAGCGGCATTATTACACTGCAAGATGATTATACGAACGCCTGCTAGCGATTACCTGCCGAAAAATCGGGCAGTATAATACAGGCTTTACTGTCCAAGCAATTTTATTCATCGCCACCTTCCAAGAGCTATAACCTTTACATTTTTCCAGCTATGTAGCTGTATGAGGGCTTGTTTTTTGAGTGACAAGTTGTAGTTTTTAATGGTGCCATTTTGGGGTACACAGATCATACTGGTGGGGGGGGGGGGGAAACAGAAATACTGCCACTGAGCTTTTACATTCAATTTTCAACATAAATAACATGATATCTTCATTCTCTGGGTCAGTACAATTACGGTGATACCAAATACATATTATTTTATGTTTTGCTACTTTTGCACAATAAAATGTTTTTTTTTCTTTAAAAAGAAAAGAAAAAAAAGAAAATGTTTTTGCATTGCCGCATCTCAAGGGCCCATAACATTTTTACTTTTGTTTCTACAGAGCTGCTTTATGCAGGACACCTTGTACTTTTCATTGGTATCATTTTGGAGTACATAACACTTTTTGATCACTTTTTTGTTTGGTGGCAAATAAAAAAAACAGCAATTCTGGTATTTATGTAATTTTTGTTTACAGCGTTCACTATAGGGGATAAATTACATGCTAACTGTAGTCTGGGTCATTACAGATGTGGCGATACAAAATCTGTGGAGGGGATTTTATTTTAGCATTTTTTTCCCCCCATTATAAAGCTTTGTTTTTTTTTTTACTATTTACTAGCCCTACGAGAGGACTTTAATAGTCAATCTTTGGATCGCTTCCATAATACACTGCATTGCTTAGGCAACACAAAGTATTAGGCTACATGCACACGACCGTATGTGCTTTGTGGTCCTTATGTGTTTTGTTTTTTGCAGATCCATTGTAACAATGCCTAAAAACAAACAAGAAAAGGACATGTTCCTTTTTTTGGCAGGGCTACGGAATGGGTCCGCATCCTATCCGCAAAAAACGGAACGTTTGTGTGCATGAGGCCTTATTTCTGTCGGTTCTATACTGACATACTGATGGGACGGACTCAGGACCCGCCTCTGGGAATGCCCAGAAACACCCACTTATGGGAGGGGGTTACAACTTCCCCACCCATTTGCCAGGACTTTCTCTGAAAATCAGGGACAGCCCCTGCAAATTCAAGACACTTGACAATCTCATTTGCCAATGTGAAACAGGTGGATCCCTTTGTAACCGCCTAGAGATCAATAGTCAATAGCTACTGACCGCAGCAGCATCTAAGGGGTTAAACAGCCCAGATTGGGGGCTTCTTCGTGGGCAGCCCAGGCCAAAGCCATTTACTGACCAATGTAGAAAGGTGGACGCTAAGGGGTTAAACTGTCCCTCAGTACAGTGCGAGTATATACTGATCACATGCACCCCGACATGTAAATTCATTATTACCACCCTGCAGACAGTCAGGAGACACATTGGACTACATTTCCACTTGTAGATATCACGCCCATCATCCCCGCCTCTCCTATAACCCTGCTACCAGAGAGCAGCACTGTGTGCAGTTCGGCATGGAGCGGTCACGTGACAGGGTGGATTCCTCCCCCACCGCGCCTGCGTGTCACCTTCTCAGACACCCGCCCGGCGCGTCACGTGACCCTCTCCTGCCCCACCAAATCCGCACGCTCTCTCCGCCGCCGCCATTTCTCTTTGATCACTTTTCACGCATCGACGAACATTGTAAATAAATAATAAAAAATAAATAAATAATAAAAAATAAAAATATATTTTTTTTTCAGCCACGGTATAAGAAGCGCAGCGCGCCCGCCACAGTAACCACCGGCCGAGAGATACAGCAAAGCACGTCAGTCAGAAAAGCCCAGCACTAGACGGACTGTGATTGGCTCAAGAAAGTCACGTGGTCAGCGCCACCCTCTCACTCGCCCAGGCGGTAAGTAAACAGAGGCTGAGCTGCGTTCACTCTGCAGCCGCCATTCTCGGAAATGGCTTACGCCTTTTACGTAACTCGCTGGTCACAATGACTACCTATGGGAGCGCCGCTGCGGAATGAGCAGTGAACACGTAACGGGAGCTGCACCGACTAGAGTAGCGGATATAGTGCAGACTGGTCCGTACCTTTCCCAGCGTGCTGGTTTTCCCGCTCTCTTAACGCACTTCCCTTCGAGTAGTGACAAGCGCTACACCCTCCACGTCCCCCATTGCCATTCAGCTGAGAGTCTGGCTAAGACCGCGCTCGGACGTCAAAACGGCATCTGATTGGACGAGAGGGGACCACGTGATGCGCGAGGCGGCCTTTCCCTCCCTGGCAATGCTGATAACACGCAGCGCGAAATGGTGCCTGACGGTGGTCGAGGGCTCGTCAGCCATGTTCTCCTGTCCAGCCTTCTGGGAGAGGCTCACAGCAACGGACAGAGCGTTCCTGCTCCACATTTTGTGCTCGGTTTAATCTCAGTGTAAAAAATAAAAAAAAATCCAACATGATATAAAAATTAAAGGGGTCCTCCCAATGCAAATATTTTACTGTTTTCAAACCAACGCTGTAATTAAAAATTTAGCGTAGCCGTTGAGTTATTTAATTAATCGTACCTGTAGAGCACCACCTGCTGTTTTCTCGGTTTTTAATTTCTCTGTCCACCTCAGTGTGGTGGACGTGCACGCTCAGTTCCATCCTTCAAATGCACTTAGTTGCAGTAGAAAGGACCCCCCTCCCTCCTCTCCAGAAAGACCAATATGGTGTAAAAAAAATAAATAAAGGGTACTTGCCTCCACGGGTACCCGCAGCACTCAGGACATAGCAGGAGCTGCCTGCCCAGCCAGTGAGTCATACCTCCCAACCGTCCTGGATATAGCAGGACAGTCCCGGATTTCGGTGGCTGTCCCGCGGCCCGAAACAGCTGAGGTATGTCCCACTCTTAGCTGATTGGAATGGTGAAGAGAGAAATTGCCGTCCGCTCCCCGCTTCACCATTCAGCTGGTGCCCCCAAACATGGCGGTGCTGGTCTGTGTAGGAGGAGTCTGGAATCAGCCTGTGCTTCTCCTCCTACACAGACCAGCAGTGCAATGTCTGGCATCGGAGGAGCCAGGTGAGTATTTACTGTGTTGTTGTTTTTTACTTCCTCTGAAGGGGGCACATATCTGGGCATTATTACTGTGAGGGGCACAATATGGGCATAACTACTGTGAACGAGGCACAATATGGGCATAAATACTGTGAACGAGGCACAATGTGGGTATTACTACTGTGAGGGGCACAATGTGGGCATTACTACTGTGAACGAGGCACAATATGGGCATTACTACTGTGAACGAGGCACAATGTGGGCATTACTACTGTGAGAGGCACAATGTGGGCATTACTACTGAACGAGACACAATGTGGGCATTACTACTGTGAGGGGCACAATGTGGGCATTACTACTGTGAACGAGGCACAATATGGGCATTACTACTGTGAACGAGGCACAATGTGGGCATTACTACTGTGAGGGGCACAATGTGGGCATTACTACTGTGAACGAGGCACAATGTGGGCATTACTGCTGTGAGGGGCACAATGTGGGCATTACTACTGTGAGGGGCACAATGTGGGCATTACTGCTGTGAGGGGCACAATGTGGGCATTACTACTGTGAACGCGACACAATGTGGGCATTACTACTGTGAGGGGCACAATGTGGGCATTACTACTGTGAACGAGGCACAATATGGGCATTACTACTGTGAGGCACAATGTGGGCATTACTACTGTGAGGGGCACAATGTGGGCATTATTATTGTGAACAAGGCACAATATGGGCATTACTACTGTATGTTAGCACAAAGAGGGAATGATTACTATGTGGAGGCATTAAAGGGTTTCTGTCACTAGAATTTTCAGTATTAATCTGGCTGACAGTAGCGATGTGCTAATGTCAGCTGCACCTGACTCTGCTATTCTAATGGTTATCCGTGCCCCCTTTACTGTAGAATTCTTACTTTTATAATATGTAAATGAGCCTCTAGGAGGGAGGGGGGGGGGCCGTTGCTCCTGCACCTAGAGGCTCCCGTATCCCAACTCAAGTCACGCCTTCCAAGTGTTGATTGACAGGGCCAGGCATCGTTCGCATCCTTCTGCCTGCCTTGTGCCCTGGGGAAATCTTGCGCCGTTCAGTATTCTGCACAGGCGCGGTGAGGAAGCTGGCAGCCTGCGAGCGTCCTTCCCCCACCGCGCCTGCGCAGAATACTGAACGGCGCAAGATTTCCCCAGGGCACAAGGCAGGCAGAAGGATGCGAACGATGCCTGGCCCTGTCAATCAACACTTGGAAGGCGTGACTTGAGTTGGGATACGGGAGCCTCTAGGTGCAGGAGCAACGGCCCCCCCCCCCTCCCTCCTAGAGGCTCATTTACATATTATAAAAGTAAGAATTCTACAGTAACGGGGGCACGGATAACCATTAGAATAGCAGAGTCAGGTGCAGCTGACATTAGCACATCGCTACTGTCAGCCAGATTAATACTGAAAATTCTAGTGACAGACCCTTTAAGTCAGGGGTGCACAACCTTTTTTGGTCTGGGGGCCGCATTGTCACATCGCTCTATTTCAAGGGTCCACAAATAAAAAAATGTTGATCGGTGCTAATCTGCCTATTACACAAGCCAGTGCAAAGTGACTGGGGAGGAGTGATCGCTGCCACAGTTGTGCTGCAGATAATCGGACATCTTTCATCCTGATAAAATATGCAAATCAGCTGACAAATGAGCGATTCCTTGTTTATCGACTGATCAGCTGCACGATTATACTGGCCAGATATAAGATATGAGCGCTCCTATGAACACTTGTTCCCAGCAATTGTCCCATATATCGTGCTGCAGCATAGCCCCTGAAACCAGTAAGTTATACTTACCTGCTCCCCGCCTCTCTGGTTCTTCGAACTGCCTCCGCTGTTTACACCTGACAGTGCATGGACATGGTCATACACCACTCCAGACAATGACTGGCTTAGGCGGTGATGTGGCCACAAGCAGCGTGTCACTGCTGAAGCCAGTGATTGACTGGAGCCCTGCAAGTGACCATGGCCATGCACTGTCAGGTGTAAACAGAGCAGGAACCGGAAGATGGAGGCAGCGGGGGCAGCGCAGAGGACCAGAGCGGAGTGGAGCAGGTATTCATGAATTTTCGATTTCAGAGGCCATGCTGCAGGAACTTGTAAAAAATCATTTTTACCAGAAAAGTGGCAACATTTCCTTCCATCCTGCCTCCTATTTATAAATCGGCCTTTTCCCTCACTGCAGAGACCGGCGCTCACTGGTTATTACCTCCTCCTGCCCCCAGTAATAGGGGCCCTGCAGTAACAAGTAAGCACTTTACCTTGCTAGTGGGGAAGGCGCCTATTGGTTAACGCTTGAATGACCAGGCCCAAAAAGGCCTTAAGGACCAAACACTTATTTGTGATTTAGCACGCGTGGTGGTTCAAATGGTTGCAACTATCTTATTTGTTGGACTACCAAATTGCAACAATTTTTATTTGGGGGAAACTGTACAAAATGTTTTTAAAAAGTATTTTTTTTTTTTTCAAACTATAGCTCCTTATTTTCTAAATATGCAAACTGACACCAAAATAAATTATTATAATTAGTTCTCTATTTTGTGTAGGCCGTTTTGCTATATAATATGAAAAGTTTCATGTGAATGGGGCGGCAATGGTGATGGTTTTGATTGGTGTGGGTGTTTTTTCTTTTATGTATTTTTTTTTTTTACTTAATATATTTCTGCTACATAATATGTCCCCCAAGAGGTCATAAAAAGACTTTGGGGCACACTGTCCCTTTTTTAAATTTTGCACTTTTTCATAAAAATACTGTGGTGGGACAGTGAACACTCTTTTATTAAGCACTTTTTCCTTTTTATTTTATTTATTTAGTGTTCACATTTTTTTTATCATTTTTTAACTTTTTTTAAATATATTTTTACCACATAATTTGTCCCCAAGAGGTCAATGAAAGACCTTTTGTGAGACAATAAGTGAATTTTTTTTGTACTATTACCACTGTAACTGGAGCATCCAAAGGAGCCCCAGTTACAGGGAAACCAGCCTGCTGCGGAGGCTTTGTATCAGGGCAGCGCTCCTCTGTTCCCGAGACACCCAGCGATCACATGATCGCTGGGTCCACACTGCAGAGTGCTCATAGAGGAGGAGGCAGAAGCGCTAATAAAGCGCTTCTGTCTTCTCCTCGGCTTCCCCGCTCTCACTAATAGCCGGGGACCCTTTCTGCTCCTGCTACAGTGCAGGAGCAAAACCTGTGATCCATCTGCTGTGCGGCGCTCTGTGCAGAAACACAGCTGAGTGCAGGATCAGCTGTGTTTCTGCCCAGCAGGCCGGGGGCCGCAAACCATGGCTCTGGGGGCCGCATGTGGGCCGCAGGTTGTGCACCCCTGCTTTAAGTGGACTGGGTGTGTATAGTTATGTTTTAGACGGAGTTAGAGGCGTGGCCTAGTAGGAAAAAAATTGCCCCTCTTTGTGTTTTGTGCTGGGAGATATGAGTGAGTAGCTGAGCCATACCTTGCAACTTTAAAAAACCCAAGGATGGACAGTATCCACTGCACGCATAGCATGCCATGGCAAATTTTTTGGGGCACTAAGCCAGGGACGGATTGGAAATTGAAAGTGTCCCCGTTTTGTAGTCGGGTCCGAATTGATGGAAGACAGGGATAACACAAGTAGGCGGGGGCCGACAATACCATATTGCGGCACGCTATACCACTCCAACAGAGCATTACAAAATAGCGCCCCCAGCAACACAAAATACATCCCCAAAAACTTCCACTGGCCGGCTGTGAGGAGGGCTGAGGTGGCCCCACGGGCATCGTCCCACCAGGGAATTTACCTGTAAGGTCTATGGCCAATCCGCCCCTGCCCTAAGCCATTCTTCTAACTCCACCTAATCTATCTATACATGCCCCAATTCTACCCAGTCCCTTTGTGCCTCACACAGTAGTCATGCCCCTTTAGTGCCACATAAATCAGGTCCTCTCTGTGTCTGCGTAGGACAGAGCGAGTCGGGTGAGGCAGGACAAGCAGGCAACCCTCTGGGACAGTGGTGAAAAATCAGGACTGTTAGGACCTACGGCTGAGCAGTTATCACCTGCCATTTCCTATGTTTCGAGCCTGGACCTAAAATAGAAGGGTGGCAGGGAATTGGTGGGGGAGTTTTATTTAAACGTCATTCTGCCCCTTATCAAAAAAAATAAAAAAAATCTGCTTTACAACCCTTTTGACGTCACTCTTAGGGAAAGTATTAATAACTAGACATTGATCCTGTTACAATAACGGGCGCTAGAACATCAGTGAATGAACATTAGTAGGAACCGTCTATATTAAATGGCACTGACCTGTGGCTGAGACTGCTGGCACTGTGACTGGTGGCTGAGACTGCTGGCACTGTGACTGGTGGCTGAGACTGCTGGCACTGTGACTGGTGGCTGAGACTGCTGGCACTGTGACTGCTGTCACTGACTGGTAGGTGAGACTGGTGGCTGGCACTGACTGGTGTTACTGCGACTGGTGCTGAGACGGCTGCTGGTGCTGAGACTGCTGGTAGCGACTGGTAGGTCAGACTGCTGACAGGGGCTCCTCTCTATATGGGTTATAGTGCTGTGACTGATGACTGACAAACAGAAATGGAACTGTGACTGACTAACTAAAATGGCGGCAGTCCGACCTGCTTGCCAGGGTGCAGGTGTGGGCGGTGCAGGCGCCGTCTGTGGACAGTGCCGACAAACTGAATGGTGTGTGGGCGGTACATGCGGCTACTTGCCTGCTTGTGTGTGCGGTGTGTGGAGCGCTGTGTCCGCGCATGCCCAGTGTAAAACTGTGTACGCACCGACGCAGTACGCTAAATGGCATGAAGGCAGTGCAGGCGCGCTTTAGTACTGCACATTCACGCATCTCCTTCACGGCCGCTCATCAGGTCTGTACGACGAAAGCGGCGCATGCGCACTGGCTGTGCGCACTGGCTGTGCGCTACGCTGCTGGTGAGCCGAGAGAGGAGCAGACAGAGGCGGGGGAGCTATGTCAGGAGCGGACGGCGGCGGGGGAGCTGTGGCCTGCCTATAGGGTCTCGGAGGTATCTATGGGCTGCTGACACCCTGCAGTGGAACTTGCCGCCCCGCCGCGCCGCGCATGCCCAGTGCAAAACTGGGTACACACACACGGACACAGCGCACTCACACAGGGATTTAATTATGTAGGATTCTCTCTGCCTCTCCTGTCTCTGCTCCTTAGCTATGATCGTCATTGTATCATCTGCACCTCTGCCCCTTTCTAACCTCTTCACTTCTGTTTCTCCTATCTCTGCTTACTGTCTACCTACTGTATCGTTGCTCCTTAGCTAGTTAATTCAATGTCTGTGTCCTCTCTGCTTACTGTCTTTATCCTGTCTCTACTCCTTAGCTATACATTTATTTTTGCTCTCTTCCTCTACTATCTCTGTCCTCTTCACCCCTGCCTCAACTATCTCTTTCCTTTTCCCATCTGCCTCTGCTATCTATCCTCTTCGCCTCTGCTGTCTCTGTCCTCTTCACCTCTGCTATTTCTGTCTTCTTCGCCTCTGCTATCTCTGTCCTCTTCACCTCTGCCTCTGCTATCTCTGTCCTCTTCACCTCTGCCCTCTTCACCTCTGCCTCTGCTATCTCTGTCCTCTTCACCTCTGCTATCTCTGTCTTCTTCACCTCTGCTAGCTCCATCTTCTCCTCCATTTCCACCCTTGCTCTGTCTCACCCCATACTTATTGGGCCCATATCTTTCTGCACCCATGCCCTCTTGTCTCTGCACCGTGCCCTTCTCTGTCCTCTGTCTTTCCTTCACACGGCCCACGTCTGCCTAGTGCTTTCCTTGGGAACAGAGGGCACAGCTGTTGTGTGCGGGAGGTGCCCACCTCCTCCTTCCATGAAGTAGCTTGATGTGTGTGATCAGGTCCCAGATCTTCATGGACCTACGGAACACACTGAAGCCGGTAAGCGTCCCTCCTTGACGCTCCTCCCACCGCGCCTTGTGCTGTTGTGTTTTCTCTTCATTTCAAACTTCTGTGTAGCTCTGTGTCCTGATTTGACGCTGCGCATGCGCATTCAACATCGGCACACACGCACGGACACAGCGCAGGCACAGAGGGCTTTTATTAGTATAGATGAGGCATTGCGATGTGAACTGAGCCTTAGCTTTTGTGAATGGAAAGAACCAACTAGCTTGCAGTAGTTTCTGTGTCTTGCTTCATTTCCCAGGAAAGAAATGGGTATGCTCTTCTGCATTTTTACTGATGTCCTAAAAATATGGTATAACCACATTGATACCAATCGGGTGTAAAATCCCAGCACAAAAGAGGTACGGTGCATTATCTGTCACTATCCCCAAGTCAGGGGCGCAACCAGGACTCTACGGGTACGACCACAGGGTGCAGTTATGAACTGGTCGGGTCACGGCCAGCTGCCTGATATTTAACTAAGAAGACCGCACTGTGCAGGCAGCCTGAATTCTTAATGGCCGCGCAGTATTGAAGGTGCCACGTAGCCATTAAGAATTCAGACCGCCTATACAGTGCGGTTTTCATTAGTTAAATATCCGGCAGCTGCGGCCTAATTGGCCCCTCGGTTTTAGATGGTTCAATTGCACCCCTAATCCTATTTGTAGTTGTGCTAAATGCCTGCTGCGTTCAAAATCCCAGTGCTCCCGCCATATCACTGGTCCCCGTTGTTGACATCCCTAACTTCCAGGATCTGCTGCTTCCTGCGCTCACTTTCTATCAACCCCATTATTCTTTGCACCAGAAGCTCATCCAGTGCTAGATCCACCCACTAAAGCTGTAACCCCCCCGCACACCTGCCAGGACTTTAATGGGACTTCTATTCTGCCCAGAAAACAGCAGGATTGCATCACAGTAGACAACAGAAACATCACTGTGTGTATTATGTCTGTCCTGTGACATCACTGTGTGTATTATCCGTCTTGTGACATCACTGTATTTACTCACCCTGCCCTATGACTTCACTGCGTGTACTATCCCCGCCCTATGACATCACTGTGTTTGTTATCCCTGTCTTGTGACATCACTGTATTTACTGTCCGTCCTGTGACATCACTGTATTTACGATCCCTATCCTGTGACATCACTGTAATTACTATCCCTGTCCTGTGACATCACTGTGTGTATTATCCCTGACTTGTGACATCACTGTGTGTATTATCCCTGTCTTGTGACATCACTGTATTTACTCACCCTGTCCTGTGACATCATGGTGTATACTATCCCTGCCCTATGACTTCACTGTGTTTGTTATCCCTGTCTTGTGACATCACTGTATTTACGATCCCTATCCTGTGACATCACTGTAATTACTATCCCTGTCCTGTGACATCACTGTAATTACTATCCCTGTCCTGTGACATCACTGTTTATTATTTCTGAAATGTGAAATCACTGTATTTCCTATCCCTGTGCTGTGACATCACTACGAGATCCCGCTCTGACCTCCCCTCCTTTGACAGGATCGGCACAGCATTGTAATGATTTATAATGCTGTGTGACCATATAGGAGTCCTGGAATCTATTGCATTACATTGAGAGCATCATGTAATGCAGCAGATGTCAGGACTCTCATTATAATGCTGTGCGATCCTGTCCGAGGAGCAGAGAGTGGGACCTCACCCTGACACACTCGCTCATGTGTGCCTGGCCTAAGCCTTCTACATTCACACCCTTCAGTTCTATATTAAAATTACTGCTGCCCCAGGAACCATCACCGCCCCCAGTCAGGGACCAGCACATGGGTGCATTCCTATGAAGAATAGCTTGTGGCTCCTAATTATGAGGCTCTCAGACCTGTATAATTTAAAGGATTCTTCCAGCTCTGAGTGATCTAAAATAATAAAACAAGTCCCAGTCATTAATATCTTGCAGTTTGTGTTCCCGTTCTGCTCTACACACAGTAAATGACCAGCAAGTCAATCACCGTCCAAGGTGTGTTACCTCTGCAGCCACTGATTGCCTGAACCAGTATCGGACCAGGGTTCCTGGGGCCCCCATCACTTTATACAAAACATGCATATTAAGTTTTTTTATTAATTGCATTACAAATAGATTAGATTGAAGTGACTGGCTCTAACATCAGCTCCAAGTTAGGCCTCACGCACACGACAGTATTTTTTCACTGTCCGCAAAACGGGGTTCCGTTGGTCCATGATCCGTGACCGTTTTTTCGTCCGTGGGTCTTCCTTGATTTTTGGAGGATCCACGGACATGAAAAAAAAGTCACCCTCCCTCTATTGTAATAATAGCATTGGTGGCAGTGTGCGCCCCCCCCCTCCCTCTATTGCATTAACATTGGTGGCAGTGTGCGCCCCCCGCCCCTCCCCTTCCTCCCTCCCTCTATTGTTTTAATACATTGGTGGCAGTGTGCGGCCTCCCCTCTCCCCCCCCCCCCCCCCCCCGATCATTGGTGGCAGCGGAGTAGAATCATCATACTTACTTGGCTGCTGCGATCTCTGTGTCCGGCCGGGAGCTCCTCCTACTGGTAAGTGACAGGTCTGTGCGGCGCATTGCTGTCACTTACCAGTAGGAGGAGCTCCCGGCCGGACGCAGACATCGCAGCAGCCAGCAGGTAAGTATGATGCTTCTACTATTGCTAAGGTTAAGTAACCATGGCAACCAGGACTGCAGTAGCAGTGATTGTGAGCCAAAACCAGGATTGGAGCCTCCACAGACATAAGGTATAAGGGCTCCAGCACATGACCGTATGTATTTTGCGATCCGCAAAACACGGATCCAAAAAAAAAATAATACTATTGACGTCCGTGTGCATTCTGTATTTTGCGTTACGGAACAGCTGGCCCTAATAGAACAGTCCTATCCCTGTCCGTAGTGCAGACAATAATAGGACACTTTCTATTTTTTTTGCGGAATGGACATACAGAAATGGAATGTACGCGTAATTTCCGTTTTATTTGCGGACCCATTGAAATCAATGGTTCCGCATACAGTCCGCAAAATAACAACATAACGGACATGGAAAGAAAATACGTTTGTGTGCATGAGCCCTGAGAGAGAGATCTGCACCTGCTCTTTGTGCAGCGCCGCACCTGGTTTTGGCTTAAAATCACTGATGGAAATCACTGACTGTGTGAGGGCTCATGCACACAACCATATGTATATTTGGCGGGTCAGATGCAGACCCATTCACTTCAATGGGCCCGCAAAAGACGCAGACAGCACACCGTCCCGCAAAAAAATAGAACATGTCCTATTCTTTAATAAAAAGATACTGGGCACTCTCTAACTAATGGAACCTAATAGTTTAATAAAATACATCATATACACTTCAATACATTAAGCATAAAAATACATATATTAACGATAAGAATGATAATAAAAATAGGTTCCTCCACCTATTGGTACCAATAAAAAACTATATGTTAAAATAGAATGAATGGCCTCTAGGTATTCGGGGTATAGATCACTCCTTGAGGTATGAGTCCTTAGGACGAATGACTTTATATAGATCCGCAAGAACAAGTTATCCGAGGACTGAACTCAGAGTTCGAATTATTCGGATTCTTATGAGATAGGGGGGGGCCCGCGGCGGGGGTCGGGATCCTTCCCAGTGATTTTATTTCTGGGGGGGTCCGGTCCCCCGCGGCGGACCTCCACCGGTCATTCGGTCTCACTATCCGACACATTACGTATGCGCTCTGTGGATCCACAATACCATCCTTCAAATTTGACTATGTTATTAATAACACTTATATGTGTAATATCAGAAACAGATTGCCCCTACCTCCACAAAAAACTATTAATACACCAAATTAACAGATGCAAAGAAAAATTGAATTGGAGAAGATTTGAGAAAACTTTAAACAATAATAAAAATAAACAAAAAATGACACCCTAAGGATGTAAAGAAGGTTAACAAAAATAATGTATCTAGAAAGACACTATTCTTGTCTGTTTTATTCTCTTATGAACTTTTAGACATATATTAAAAACTGTTTTTTATTCCTATATAAATATTTTATAATAATTTTGATGTATATGTAAATGGAACTTATTTGGTATATCCTTTCCAAAACCGCATGAATACCGCAGATGAGATTGCGGTAAAAGGAAAATACCATACAGAACCGTACAGGATGTAATAAACTTGCGCAGACTTGGGAGTCTGTTCCATGCTAATTAAATATCTTTTAGCCAGCAAGTAGCACAGTAAGTGTGCCATAAAGTTCAAACATAAGAATATACATGTGAATAAAGGACTGATGGCGAAGATATATATTCTCTTGACAAATAGATGTTTTTCGGGGCCATACCAGGTTTTGAAAAAAGAAACCAACCCACCCAGCTGATGAGCGTCATCTAATCAGTAAAGACTTTATAAGGAGATTCAGAAGGGGGAGGCATTACCACTGAGGAAGGGGTAACAATAGACCCCGAAACGCGTTTGGTGCCAGGACCCCCGCTACATTTGGACGCCTAGGACTACGATACCGCTACTATCGGAACCTCTGCTGCTGCAACCACAGTCTTGACGCGCACTCTCTGGGAGCGGATTTTAACATCTAAACACGCTCACCAGCACAACGAGTGCAGCGCGAGAAAAGGAGGCTGTGACAACATCTAAGCGCCGGCTCTTTCACCTACGGAGCGACGCTAGAGAAACAGCAGGGGAACCGCGGACTGTCGGAGAAATCCCTGATCCAAAAGACTTCCATAACAGGGGAGCTTAACGCAGGAGTTTAACAGTGAGTAATAGCGGGACGCCGCTCAATATAATCACTGCACCAATTTCTGATTGCGATAACTTGTTCTTGCGGATCTATATAAAGTCATTCGTCCTAAGGACTCATACCTCAAGGAGTGATCTATACCCCGAATACCTAGAGGCCATTCATTCTATTTTAACATATAGTTTTTTATTGGTACCAATAGGTGGAGGAACCTATTTTTATTATCATTCTTATCGTTAATATATGTATTTTTATGCTTAATGTATTGAAGTGTATATGATGTATTTTATTAAACTATTAGGTTCCATTAGTTAGAGAGTGCCCAGTATCTTTTTATTATTGATTTTCTATTTAAAGGAAGGGTGATATCCTTTTTACTGAGAGCACCTTCTGTGTCAGCGCCAGTCCAGTGCGCCACTTCTCTTTTCCAATGTCCTATTCTTGTCTGTAATACGGACAAGGATAGGACTGTTCTATAGAGGGCAAGACAATCCGTTCCGCAAGTTGCCGAATGCAAACGGCCGGTATCTGGGTTTTGCAAACCGCAAAAACTGTAACAGCCGTGTGCATGAGCCCTTAGGCATAAGGCTGCTTCCACAGTCAGTGTTTGATCAGTGATTTCCTTCAGTGATTGTGAGTCAAAACCAGAAGTAGAGGCTACACAGAGAAAAGGTATAATGTAAAGATTTGCATTTCTTTAGTGTTTTTGACTGATGGAAATCACTGATAAAACGCTGCCATGTGATACAGGCCTAGATTCTGTGCAGACATTGAACCAACCAGCATAGGATACTGCGAAATTTCAGCTCTGATCAGGGGTGGATTGGCCATAGACCTTACAGGGAAATTTCCAGGTGGGCTGATGCCCAGGTGGCCTGAGCCCTCCTCATGGCCAGCCAGTGGAAGTTTAAGTGGATGTATTTTGTGATGGACTGTGGTATTTGGCTCTGTTGGGGTGATATAATGTGCTGCAATATGGTATTGCTGGCCCTGCCTTCCATCAATTTGGACCCAGCTACAAAACGGGGCTACTTTTAGTATTTTTTTCCAGGGCCACTTTAAGTTCCCAGTCCGCCCCTGGCTCTGATGACTGTAGAATTTTAATATAATACAGGTTAGGCTACTTTCACACTAGCGCTTGATCGGATCCGTCTGCATTAATAACTTAGAAAAATTTCTAAGTGCGCAAGATGCCTGAGCGGATCCGTTCAGACTTTCAATGTAAAGTCAATGGGGGACGGATCCGCTTGAAGATTGAGCCATATAGTGACCTCTTCAAGCGGACCCGTTCCCATTGACTTACATTGTAAGTCTGGACGGATCCGCACGCCTCCGCACGGCCAGGCGGACACCCGAACGCTGCAAGCAGCGTTCAGCTGTCCGCCAGTCCGTGCGGAGGCGAGCGGAGCGGAGGCTGAACGCCGGCAGACTGATGCAGTCTGAGCGGATCCGCATCCATTCAGACTGCATCAGGGCTGGATGGAGGCGTTCGGGTCCGCTCGTGAGCTCCTTCAAACGGGGCTCACGAGCGGACCGGCGAACGCTAGTGTGAAACTAGCCTTACAACTCAGTACCAGCACAAGATACTGCAATGTCTTTACTTGGTCACCCAACATCACAGTGGCATTAGTAATATTTTGACAAACGCTTGGTAGCACAGACATATAAATGGAGTTTGAAAAAATAAATAGATAAAAAAAAAAATACAGCTAAAATGCTGTGGCCTGCTTATTTTGGGAATATGATGCTGCTGTTGTTTTTGTGCTCTTCAGACGTATGATCTGTCTTATGACTGTTTTCTTCCAGCTGTCGTTCTTGCACATTACCGTGCTGTGTGAGCGTCTACAGTGCAGTAAGGGAAGGCGTCAAAACTACAGTGTAAGGCCTCATGCACACGACCGTTGTGTGCATCCGTGGCCGTTGTGCCGTTTTCCGTTTTTTTTCACGGACCCATTGACTTTCAATGGGTCCGTGGAAAAATCGGAAAATGCACCGTTTGGCAGCCGCATCCGTGAGCCGTGTTTCCTGGCCGTGAAAAAAATATGACCTGTCCTATTTTTTTCACGGCCAACGGTTCACGGGCCCATTCAAGTCAATGGGTCCGTGAAAGAACACGGATGCACACAAGATTGGCATCCGTGTCCGTGATCCGTGGCCGTAGGTTGCTTTCATACAGACGGATCCGAAGATCCGTCTGCATAAAAGCTTTTTCTGATCTAAGTTTTCACTTCGTGAAAACTCATTTCCGACAGTATATTCTAACACAGAAGCGTTCCCATGGTGATGGGGACGCTTCTAGTTAGAATACACTGCAAACTTTGTACAAGACTGCCCCCTGCTGCCTGGCAGCACCCGATCTCTTACAGGGGGATATGATAGTACAATTAACCCCATCATATCCCCCTGTAAGAGATCAGGGCTGCCAGGCAGCAGGGGGCAGACCCCCCCCCCCCCCTCCCCAGTTTGAATATCATTGTGCGGCCCCCCCCCCCCCCTGTTGTTAACTCGTTGGTGGCCAGTGTGCGCACCCCCCTCCCTCCCTCCCTCTATTGTTTTAATACATTGGGGCCAGTGTGCGCGCGCCCACCCAACCCCCCCTCCCTCCCTCTATTGTTTTAATACATTGGGGCCAGTGTGCGCACCCCCCCCCCAACCCCCCACCCCCCCTCCCTCCCTCTATTGTAATCATCATCGGTGGCAGCGGAGTAGAAGATTTTCATACTTACCTGGCTGCTGGCTGCTGCGATGTCTGCGTCCGGCCGGGAGCTCCTCCTACTGGTAAGTGACAGCAATGCGCCGCACAGACCTGTCACTTACCAGTAGGAGGAGCTCCCGGCCGGACACAGAGATCGCAGCAGCCAGCAGCCAGGTAAGTATGAAAATCTTCTACTCCGCTGCCACCGATGATGATTACAATAGAGGGAGGGAGGGGGGGGGTTGGGGTTGGGGGGGTGCGCACACTGGCCCCAATGTATTAAAACAATAGAGGGAGGGAGGGGGGGTTGGGGGGGCCCGCGCACACTGGCCCCAATGTATTAAAACAATAGAGGGAGGGAGGGGGGGTTGGGGGGGCGCGCGCACACTGGCCCCAATGTATTAAAACAATAGAGGGAGGGAGGGAGGGGGGTGCGCACACTGGCCACCAACGAGTTAACAACAGGGGAGGGGGGGCCCACTGGCCACCAATGAGTTAAAAACAGGGGGGGGGGGGGTCTGCCCCCTGCTGCCTGGCAGCACCTGCCAGGCAGCAGGGGACAGTCATGTACACCGTTTTTTTGTATATTCTAACCTGAAGCGTCTCCATCACCATGGGAACGCCTCTGTGTTAGAATATACTGTCGGAAATGAGTTTCACGATGTAGCTCATATCCGACAGTATATTCTAACATAGAGGCGTTCCCATGGTGATGGGGACGCTACAAGTTAAAATATACCATCGGATTGGAGAAAACTCCAATCCGATGGTATAACAGAACTCCAGACTTTACATTGAAAGTCAATGGGGACGGATCCGTTTGAAATGGCACCATATTGTGTCAACATCAAACGGATCCGTCCCCATTGACTTGCATTGTAATTCAGGACGGATCCGTTTGGCTCCGCACGGCCAGGCGGACACCAAAATGACTTTTTTTTCATGTCCGTGGATCCTCCAAAAATCAAGGAAGACCCACGGACGGAAAAACGGTCACGGATCACGGACCAACGGAACCCCGTTTTGCGGACCGTGAAAAAAAACGTCCGTGTGCATGAGGCCTAAGGCCTCATGCACACGACCGTTGTGTGCATCCGTGGCCGTTGTGCCGTTTTCCGTTTTTTTTCACGGACCCATTGACTTTCAATGGGTCCGTGGAAAAATCGGAAAATGCACCGTTTGGCAGCCGCATCCGTGAGCCGTGTTTCCTGGCCGTGAAAAAAATATGACCTGTCCTATTTTTTTCACGGCCAACGGTTCACGGGCCCATTCAAGTCAATGGGTCCGTGAAAGAACACGGATGCACACAAGATTGGCATCCGTGTCCGTGATCCGTGGCCGTAGGTTAGTTTCATACAGACGGATCCGAAGATCCGTCTGCATAAAAGCTTTTTCAGAGCTGAGTTTTCACTTCGTGAAAACTCAGATCCGACAGTATATTCTAACACAGAGGCGTTCCCATGGTGATGGGACGCTTCTAGTTAGAATACACTACAAACTGTGTACAAGACTGCCCCCTGCTGCCTGGCAGCACCCGATCTCTTACAGGGGGATATGATAGTACAATTAACCCCATCATATCCCCCTGTAAGAGATCAGGGCTGCCAGGCAGCAGGGGGCAGACCCCCCCCCCCTCCCCAGTTTGAATATCATTGTGCGGCCCCCCCCTCCCCTGTTGTTAACTGTTGGTGGCACAGTGTGCGCACCCCCCTCCCTCCCTCCCTCTATTGTTTTAATACATTGGGGCCAGTGTGCGCGCGCCCCCCAACCCCCCCCTCCCTCCCTCTATTGTTTTAATACATTGGGGCCAGTGTGCGCACCCCCCCCAACCCCCCCCCCCCCTCCCTCCCTCTATTGTAATCATCATCGGTGGCAGCGGAGTAGAAGATTTTCATACTTACCTGGCTGCTGGCTGCTGCGATGTCTGCGTCCGGCCGGGAGCTCCTCCTACTGGTAAGTGACAGGTCTGTGCGGCGCATTGCTGTCACTTACCAGTAGGAGGAGCTCCCGGCCGGACGCAGACATCGCAGCAGCCAGCAGCCAGGTAAGTATGAAAATCTTCTACTCCGCTGCCACCGATGATGATTACAATGGGGGGAGGGAGGGGGGTGGGGGGGTGCGCACACTGGCCCCAATGTATTAAAACAATAGAGGGAGGGAGGGGGGGTTGGGGGGGGCGCGCGCACACTGGCCCCAATGTATTAAAACAAGAGAGGGAGGGAGGGGGGGTTGGGGGGCGCGCGCACACTGGCCCCAATGTATTAAAACAAGAGAGGGAGGGAGGGGGGGTTGGGGGGCGCGCGCACACTGGCCCCAATGTATTAAAACAATAGAGGGAGGGAGGGGGGTGCGCACACTGGCCACCAACGAGTTAACAACAGGGGAGGGGGGGCCCACTGGCCACCAATGAGTTAAAAACAGGGGGGGGGGTCTGCCCCCTGCTGCCTGGCAGCACCTGCCAGGCAGCAGGGGGCAGTCATGTACACAGTTTTTTTGTATATTCTAACCTGAAGCGTCTCCATCACCATGGGAACGCCTCTGTGTTAGAATATACTGTCGGAAATGAGTTTCACGATGTAGCTCATATCCGACAGTATATTCTAACATAGAGGCGTTCCCATGGTGATGGGGACGCTACAAGTTAAAATATACCATCGGATTGGAGAAAACTCCAATCCGATGGTATAACAGAACTCCAGACTTTACATTGAAAGTCAATGGGGACGGATCCGTTTGAAATGGCACCATATTGTGTCAACATCAAACGGATCCGTCCCCATTGACTTGCATTGTAATTCAGGACGGATCCGTTTGGCTCCGCACGGCCAGGCGGACACCAAAATGACTTTTTTTTCATGTCCGTGGATCCTCCAAAAATCAAGGAAGACCCACGGACGGAAAAACGGTCACGGATCACGGACCAACGGAACCCCGTTTTGCGGACCGTGAAAAAAAACGTCCGTGTGCATGAGGCCTAACACTGCAGGGTAATGTTTAAAACATTTAGCGTCCTGCGTAGTTCGTGCAGTATGCCATCTGACGCCATCACACTATGTTGTTAGAAATCACTGTGGTAACAAGTCCGTTTAGTGCTCAGCTATTACTCATTCAGTCTCAGGCTGCTAAAATCACAAACCAATAGAGTCTATACGAAATGTTTTCAATTTACGTCACTGTAGAAAAATGCCTTGAATATATAGTTTAGTACGTACTGTCGTGCTTGAAAGTTTGTGAGCCCTAAATAATTTTTGTATATATTTTCTGCATACATTTGAACTAAAACTACAGTAATTTTTCAGACTATAAGACACACTTTTTCTTCCTAAAAGTGAGGGAAAAGTGGGAGTGTGTCTTAGGCTCCATTCACACGTCCGCAACGTGTTTTGCGGAGCTGCAGATCCGCAAAAACACGGAAAGTGGCAATGTGCGTTCCGCATTTTGCGGACCGCACATTGCCGGCACTAATAGAATATGCCTGTTCTTGTCCGCAATTGCGGACAAGAATAGGACATGTTCTATTTTTTTGCGGAACGGAAGTGCGGATCCGCAATTCCGTGTCCGGGCAGCACATCGTGCTGCCCTATAGGAATGAATGAGTCCGCAATTCCGTTCCACGAAATTGCGGACGTGTGAATGGAGCCTTATAGTCCAAATGCTGATGACCGCTTCCATTATGAAAGAGGTCATCAGTGTGCAGGAGGTGCGGGGAGCGGTAAGGGGTGAGGGAAGCGCTGCACTGGCTGTACTGCCCTCCCTGGTCTTCTTCTGAGCCTGAGTGTCCTGACAGCATACAATGTCAGGATGTAGTGCACCACGCTGTGCAACGTCAGTTCACAGTGCAGCACGGGCCGGAAGAAGCCGTCCAGAGCAAGCAAGGTAGGTTTATTTATTTTAACGTCTGATGGGGTCTCATCCAAGTCTGATCTGAGGCTGATGGGGGGTCTGATCTGAATCTTATAGTGGTCTGATCTGAGGCTGGGGGGTTTGATCTGAGGCTGATGGAGCCTGGGGGGGTCCGATAGGCTCATCTGAGGCTGATGGAAATTGGGGGTCTGATCGGAGGCTGATGAAGAATGGGGTTCTGATTTTGGGGTCTGATCGAGGTCGGCTTGGGGGTCTGCTTTGAAGTTTGATAATAAAATAAAAAAAATCTTATTTTCTTCCTCCAAATCCTACATGCTTCTTATATTCTGGTGTGTTTTATAACCCTAAAAATGCTGTACATCAGATCCTCACAGAAGTCCTAAAAGTAGATGAGATAACAATAATAACAAATAAGTTCAAAATATTACACTTGGTTATTTATTTATTGAGGAAAATGATCCAATATCACATGTCTGTGAATGTCAAAAGTATGTGAACCTTTAGGCCCCTTTCACACGGGCGAGTTTTCCGTGCGGGTGCGATCCGTGCGGCGAACGTATGGCACCCGCACTAAATCCTGACCCATTCATTTCTATGGGGCTGTGCACATGAGCGATGTTTTTAACGCATCACTTGTGCGTTCAGTTGAAATCGCAGCATGCTCTATATTGTCCGATTCTGACGTGACGCAGGCCCCATAGAAGTGAATGGGGTGTGTGAAAATCGGATGGCATCCGTAAGCAAGTGCGGATGCGGTGCAATTTTCACACACGGTTGCTAGGTGACGATCAGGATGCGGACCCGATCATTATTATTTTCCCTTATAACATGGTTATAAGGGAAAATAATAGCATTCTGAATACAGAATGCATAGTAAACCAGCGCTAGAGGGGTTAAAAAAATAAAAACTAATTTAACTCACCTTAGTCCACTTGCTCGCGAAGCCGTCATCTCCTTCTGTATCCTCTGCGCTGAAGTTGAACAGGACCTGGGGTGAGCTGCTCCATTAAATATCGGTTAAGGACCTTCGATGACGTCACTCCGGTCATCACATGGTCTTTTACCATGGTGAATCACCATGGTAAAAGATCATGTGACGTACCATGTGATGACCGGAGTGACGTCATCGAAGGTCCTTAACCGATATTTAATGGAGCAGCTCACCCCAGGTCCTGTTCAACTTCAGCGCAGAGGATACAGAAGGAGATGACGGCTTCGCGAGCAAGTGGACTAAGGTGAGTTAAATTAGTTTTTATTTTTTTAACCCCTCTAGCGCTGGTTTACTATGCATTCTGTATTCAGAATGCTATTATTTTCCCTTATAACCATGTTATAAGGGAAAATAATACAATCTTCAGAACATCAATCCCAAGCCCGAACTTCTATGAAGAAGTTCGGGTTTGGGTACCAAACATGCGCGATTTTTCTCACGTGAGTGCAACGCATGACAATGTTTTGCACTTGCGCAGAAAAAATCGCGCATTTTCCCGCAACGCACCCGGCTCTTATCCGGGCAAAAAAACTGACGCCCGTGTGAAAGAGGCCTTAGGTTGAGCAGATAATTTGAAGGTTAAGTTAGAGTCAGGTGTTTTGCATCAATGGGATGACAATCAGGTGTGAGCTGGCAACCTGTTTTATTCAAAGAAGAGGGATCTATAAAAGTCTGATCTTTACAACATATGTTTGTGGAAGTGTATCTTGGTACAAACAAAGGAGATTTCCTGAGGACCTCCGAAGAAGAATTGTTGAAGCTCATCAGGCTAAACCATTTTCTAAAGAGTTTGTACTCCACCAATCAATGGTCAGACTAATGGAGTAAGGGTACTTTCACACTAGCGTTAAAGTTTTCCGGTATTGAGTTCCGTCCTAGGGGCTCAAAACCGGAAAAAAAAACGCTTACGTTTTGTCCCAATGCATTCTGAATAGAAAGCAATCCGTTCAATATGCATCAGGAGGTCTTCAGTTCAGTCCCTTTTACAGTATTTGGCCGGAGAAAATATCGCAGCATGCTGGGGTATTTTCTCCGGCCAAAATTCCGGAACACTTGCTGGATCCGGCGTTAATTTTCTTTGAAATGTATTAATGCCGGATCCAGTACCAAGTGTTCTGGAAAAACGGATCTGGTTTCCCGGTCTGCGCATGTGCAGACCTTTAAAAATGTGAAAAAGATAAATACCGGATCCATTTTTCCAGATGACACCGGAGAGACTGATCCGGTATTGCAATGGATTTGTCAGACGGATCCGCATCCAGAAAGAAATTATATCTGTTTGCATACGGATTTCCGGATCCAGCAGGCAGTTCCGGCAACGGAACTGCCTTGCCGGATTCTTCTAACGCAAGTGTGAAAGTAGCCTATATTCAAAACCATTATTACCGTCCCCCGGAGTTGTCAACCAATAAAGATCAAGCCAAGAGCAAGGCGTGTAATAGTCCCAAGGGAACCCAATGTCATCTCTAAGCATAAAGGCCTTTCTCACATGAGCTAATGTTAATAATATTGAGTCCACTACCAAGAGGACACTGAACAACAGTGGGGTGCATGGCAGGATTGCAAGGAGAAAAGCCTCTGCTCTCCAAAAAGAACAGCACCTGAAGTAGCCAGAAAGCTATTGGAACAATGTTTTGTGGAAAAATGAGACCAAAATAGAAATTATGTTTGATGCAGGAAAATACTGCAGGAAAATACTGCATTTCACCATAAAAACCCCATCCCATGTGTGAAACGTGTTGCTGGTAGTATCATGGTTTGGGCCTGTTTGTTGCATCTGGGCGAGGACGGCTTGTCATCATTAATCAAACAATGAATTCTGAATTATACCAAGAATGGTTAAAGGGATTCTGTCACCAGGATTAACGCTATAGCGATATTTATATGTGACCATCAGTCTCCTTGCTGTGTTTAAAATGATCCCACTGTTACTGCTCTGTGTGTGTTAGATTCTTATAAAAACCGATCTTATTGATATGTAAATTACCTTGGTCAGGAGCCCAAGGGGTTGTCCCACATCTGTTGGAGCCCAGCTGCGCCCATCGATCCGGAGCCCAGCACCGCCTACCACTTAATTTATTCACTCCACTATCCCTGACTTCAGTTCTTCTCAGTGCCGTAGTCTCGCGCAGGCGCAGTGGACACTAGTCTGCGCCCGTGCGGACTACTGGCACCGGCTTCGAGTCAACTGCGCATGCGCCGGCTATTTTTTCCGGTGCCAGCATGGTGTGCCGGGAGCCGGCGCATGCGCTGTTGACTCCTCGAAGCCGGTGCCAGGTAATTTACATATCAATAAGATCGTTTTTTATAAGAATCTAACACACACAGAGCAGTAACAGTGGGATCATTTTAAACACAGCAAGGAGACTGATGGGCACATATAAATATCGCTATGGCGTTAATCCTGGTGACAGAATCCCTTTAAAGGGGTTGTCCAACAAAAAAATACTCTGCAGTTTTCAAGTCAGCGCCTGGATCTGAATACCGTACTTTTGTAATTGCAGGTAATAAAAAAAAAAATTGTTATTATAGCCAATGTATTTGTATAGCGCCATCT
Source organism: Bufo gargarizans (assembly GCF_014858855.1). Classification (NCBI taxonomy): domain Eukaryota; kingdom Metazoa; phylum Chordata; class Amphibia; order Anura; family Bufonidae; genus Bufo; species Bufo gargarizans. Next base: position 40,027,915 of record NC_058090.1, on the reverse strand, counting down.
GCTGTTTTTTTTCTTATTTTTTCTTATTTCTCTGTCTACCTCACTAGATGGACGCACATGCTCAGTTCTATCCTTCAACTGCTTCCTGAACTGTGATAGGGAGAGAGCTGCAGCAGAAAGGGCATGCTTGATATAAATCTAGGAGATCAATTGGAACAATGAATGGGGGAGAGATCTGAATCCATGTGTGGTACAGGGCTGTCATGGAATGACGTAAAGCGAGCAGTTCATGGGAGGAAACCAACCAACATTACAGAGAATACGCGGTTTGTGCAGGACGAATCAACATTTACCAGAAACATTTAGTTGCAGTTATTGCTGCACAAGAGGTCACAGATACTGAAAGCAAAGGTTCACATACTTTTGCCAATCACAGTAATGTAATATAGGATCATTTCCCTCAAATAAATGACCAAATCTGATATTTTTGACTAATTTGTTTGATTTGGTTATCTTTACCTACTTTTAGGACTTGTATGAAAATCTGATGTAGTTTTTGGTCTACTTTATACAGATCTATAGAATTTTCTGAAGGGTTCACAAACTTTCAGCTACCACTGTATTACTCTAGATCAGTGATGGTGAACCTTTTAGAGACAGAGTGCCAAAACTGCAACCCAAAACCCACTTATTTATCGCAAAGTGCCAACACGGTGATAGAACCTCAATACTGCAGTCCAGTATAGTATCTTCCATGTACATTATCATTTAGGTATAATAGCCTACATTCAGTGCGCTGCCAGCGCTGTTCATAGTGCGCCATGTGCTGATGAATGGCATGAGGAGTCTAAGGCATATTGGTACGCCATAGACTTATTCCAGGGTGCGGGTGCCCGCAGAGAGGGCCATAGGTTCGTCACCACTGCTCTAGGTCATGATTTATATTACATTTTAACGAAGTGTCTGCAATTACTGCTAGACGGCAAGACCGATTTCCTAATCCTGTCTAAAAGACAGCATAAACTAGTTTCACAGGGCACAAAATCGTGTCACAAAGTAAATCAATTAATAAATAGTGTAAAGTTAGACAAAAGAGTCTATCCCTGCACCAGATTTATCATCCAGCCTGAGCCATTTGATAAATATGGTGCATCTTTAGAATGTCTAGCGTATAGCTAAATATTAAACAGGATTAGTAAATAGAAACATATTATGTGTCGGCAGATAAGAACCATTTGGCCCATCTAGTCTGCCCAATATACTGAATACTATGAATAGCCCTTGGCCCTATCTGTCCTACTGTGTGAGATTTGGTGCAATTTGCAAATTGAGTCCTTTTTACAGAGGCAGGACTACAGCCACAATTAAAGGGGTTTTCCGAAATTTTAATACTGTTGTCCTATCCTTAGGATAGGTCATCAGTATCTCATCGGTTGGGGTCCGAAACCCGGGACACCCACTGATTAGCTTTTTGAGAAGGCAGCGACTGTCGCAGTAGCGGCGCGGCTATCTCACACCCCGTCCTTTCCATAGGCTGTGTGAAATCATGTTCATCGGTCACGTGGCCTAGGCACAGCTAAGCCCTCTTAGAAGTGAATGAGGCTGAGCGCAATACTAAGCACAGCCACTATACAGTGTACGGCGCTGTGGTTGGTGAGCACGGAGAAGGCTGCACTTCTTAAACAGCTGATCGGCAGGGGTCCCGAGTGTCGGACCCCCACCAATCACATACTGATGACCTATTGCCATGGCCATGGTCGTGACTCCTGAACCACTTGCTGTTGCCTGCGGTTTGGTTGCTTGCTCAATCACAGGTGAGGGCCGCTAGTTTGTTGTCTCACTTGTGGTTGCCGCTGGCAACATTAGGTATATGGCAGTAGAGCAGCTGGAGCTGGTTGCTAGGCTGCTCGCTGTCATAGCAGGCGGTTGTCCCTGGCAACTTGTGTGATAGGTGTGCACTTTCCATGTCTGGTGTGCACGGGGTTTATTGTGTGTGTGTATTCCCCTTTAAGTTGCTGTCTTCCCTTCCCTGGTGTTGGAAGGGTTAACTTCCTTCCTAGTGTGTGTGCACTGGGTGTGTCTGTGTGTGAGTGTGGCTACATGGGCTATAAAGCCTCAGTTAAGATCAGTAGTCTGAGGGGTACTCCAGCCTTGTTTGTAAGCTGGAGGCACCCTCCTGGTCTCTAATACCATCTGCCAGTGAAGGCCACCCTTGTGGTCATAAATGTTATATGTGATGTTAAGTTGATGTTGCCTTCCTTTTCATGTTTATTACAGCTATAGATGTCCTGGTTTCCTGTGTGTTTTGTGTGTTCTGTCTCCTTAGTGTTTGTGTGGACAGCAATACCTGGTGCATGAGTTCCAGTCAGCAAGGCTGTGGCAGGTTAGTTTGGAACCAGTGTTGTTTACCTGCCATATCTACACTCACCTATAGAATTATTAGGAACACCTGTTCTATTTCTCATTAATGCGATTATCTAGTCAACCAATCACATGGCAATTGCTTCAATGCATGTAGGGTTGTGGTCCTGGTCAAGCCAATCTCCTGAACTCCAAAGTGAATGTCAGAATGGTAAAGAAAGGGGATTTAAGCAATTTTGAGCGTGGCATGGTTGTTGGTGCCAGACGGGCCGGTCTGAGTATTTCACAATCTGCTCAGTTACTGGGATTTTCACGCACAACCATTTCTAGGGTTTACAAAGAATGGTGTGAAAAGGGTAAAACATCCAGTATGCGGCAGTCCTGTGGGCGAAAATGCCTTGTTGATGCTAGAGGTCAGAGGAGAATGGGCCGACTGATTCAAGCTGATAGAAGAGCAACGTTTACTGAAATAACCACTCGTTACAACCGAGGTATGCAGCAAAGCATTTGTGAAGCCACAACACGCACAACCTTGAGGCGGATGGGCTACAACAGCAGAAGACCCCACCGGGTACCACTCATCTCCACTACAAATAGGAAAAAGAGGCTACAATTTGCACAAGCTCACCAAAATTGGACTGTTGAAGACTGGAAAATGTTGCCTGGTCTGATGAGTCTCGATTTCTGTTGAGACATTCAAATGGTAGAGTCCGAATTTGGCGTAAACAGAATGAGAACATGTATCCATCGTGCCTTGTTACCACTGTGCAGGCTGATGGTGTGGGGGATTTTTTCTGGGCACACTTTAGGCCCCTTAGTGCCAATTGGCCATCGTTTAAATGCCACAGGCTACCTGAGCATTGTTTCTGACCATGTCTATCCCTTCATGACCACCATGTACCCATCCTCTGATGGCTACTTCCAGCAGGATAATGCACCATGTCACAAAGCTCGAATCATTTCAAATTGGTTTCTTGAACATGACAATGAGTTCACTATACTAAAATGGCCCCCACAGTCACCAGATCTCAACCCAATAGAGCATCTTTGGGATGTGGTGGAACGGGAGCTTCGTGCCCTGGATGTGCATCCCTCAAATCTCCATCAACTGCAAGATGCTATCCTATCAATATGGGCCAACATTTCTAAAGATAGCCATCAGCACCTTGTTGAATCAATGGGAATCAATGCCACGTAGAATTAAGGCAGTTCTGAAGGCAAAAGGGGGTCCAACACCGTATTAGTATGGTGTTCCTAATAATTCTTTAGGTGAGTGTATATGTCTCCCCTTCCTTTGCAGCTTGGCCAATGAGACTCCCAGTTCCTCCGTATCCAGGAGGAACAGGTCGTCTTACCCTGCTGCTAGTAAGGGCCACCCTGAGGGCTAGTAGGGACTTAAAGGTACCGGAGTATGAGCCCTCCCACCATCAGGGTTGGCTCATATAGCTAGGAGTCAGGGTCAGATTAGGGATGTTATAGGAGGTGACCTGCTCCCTGATCCTGTGCTCCTGGCCAAGTGGCGATTAACATCTGCCCAGAGTACCCTGAACACAATAAGGGACATATAGCTAATCTGCTACGCCATTTTTGTGGCATAAAAATATTGCAAGTGATGCCTACATGCAACATTTGGTGCATATTTTTACAGCAATTGGTGAGCCTCGCCACTTTCAGAAGTGGAGTGTAAAGTAGGTCAGGATTACAGATTAGAACAGATGTGTGACTTTTTATAAATTTGTAAAAAAGTCACATCTCCACATCAGGCAAGCCCTTGGTGTACTTTAGCATACAAGGGCACATACACTACATTGCACTTGCTTCAAATATATTATTACTGTGTGCCATTTCATACATTTGGCTCAACCTCACAAAGCAAAGTTAGACTTAAAACTGACACCAAAACCACCGCAAATGCTAAAATTCACCCCTATATATTTTCTTACCATCACTGCACTTTCCTTACCATAACTGCATCCTGGCAGGATGTTTACATGTAGTAGAACTTCCTGTTTTCATCAGCTTCCTTCTGGGTTTGCCAACTAATCCCAGCATGTTTTGCTCTGCCCATCGTGGAGGTGTAGGGGGCATGACTACTGCAGAAGGAACAGTGTGGCAGGTGGAGCAAGCACTGAGAAACATTACAGAGCAAAGCATCCTGTGTTTAGCAAACCCAGCAGTAAGCTGATGGAAGCAGGAAGTAAGCCATGTAAACCTCCTGACAGGATGCAGTGATTCTGAGAACAGAAGAAGGACCTGAAAAACAGGTATAGAGGGCAAAAATATTAAGTGCTTGGGGTACTCTGGGAAAATAAAAAAAAATCATTATGGGACCAGAGAACTCCTTTAAGGGTACTTTCACACTTGCGGCAGAGGATTCCGGCAGGCAGTTCAGTCGCCGGAACTGCATGCCGGATCCGGCAATCCGGACGCAAACTGATGGCATTTGTCAGACCGATCCGTATCCTGATCCATATGACAAGTGCATTGAAATGCTGGATCCGTCTTTCCGGTGTTATCCAGAAAAAACGGATCCGGCATTTATTTTTTTACCATTTTTTTCGGTCTGAGCATGCGCAGACCCCAATGCCGGATCCGTTTTGCTAATAAATTATCTCCGTCCTGAAAAGTAAAAAAGACTGAACGGAAGACATCCTGAACGGATTGTTCTCCGTTCAGAATGCATTAGGATAAAACTGATCAGTTCTTTTCCGGTATTGAGCCCCTAGGACGTAACTCAGTGCCGGAAAAGAATAACGCTAATGTGAAAGTATCCTAAGGCTGTTTAACTTGATATGAAAATGTTGTAATTCTTATAGGTTGTTTATGTATCAGAATTTCTTTGAATGAGCATCTATACAATTTTGTGGAAATGCTTGGAATTATACTTGGAAAAGTGGAATGGAAAAAGAGGAAGAGTACATTCATGAACAAGATATGATCACAGAAATAATAAACCTACCATTGAGAAGCCTGAAGACCTGAACATTCTGAAGAAACACCATTCATATGATACCTATGAGTAAAACTCATTATGGTCTACTACCAGGGACGTAGCTATAGGGGGTGCAGAGGTAACAGTCGCTACCGGGCCCAGAAGCCTGAGTGGGTCCAAAGACCCTTATAGTGCGTAAGGAGACACAGGTATTATAGAAAGTGCATTCTGGTCAAGTTACACCTCTGGCTGGAGGGAAGGGGTTAGGGCAAGAATTTGGCATATGGGGGGGGGGTGTGCCATTTCAATTTTTGCCTCAGGCAACACGAAGGCTATGTGCTTCCCTACCCCTGGCCACAAAGCACTGAGGGAAGGGGGGCCCAAGATGAACTCTTACACCCCGGCCCATGATCCTTTAGCTACGCCCCTGTCTACTACCCATTTGTTGGCCGTCTGTACAATGTACTGTATATAGTGTGGTGCTACCAAACAACTTGTATCAATAAGTGTTACATAAAACTTGCTTCTGTTTTTATTTCATATTTCAAGACATTATAATTTACATTTTACAGGCAGATTTACCCATAAAGTACCTGACCGAGACGTTCAGTGGGTATCCTTACCATAGGAGCCTCCTAGTTTATTGCTCTGTAATGTAAAAACCAAACTCATGCAAGCTGAAAAGTGTATTCCAATACTAAACATTAGCTAAGTTATACAATATGTATACAAGTCTCCCTCAAATGGAGAAGAGTTATCAAAGCTATAAACCTGAAAAATCAACCAAAATTCTGTCCATTTTTCAGTACTGTAAAAATGAGCTCCAATGACACTTGCTAATAGTTAGAGACCCCTCTTTCCAGTGCAACACAATCTATTTATCTGCACCATAATCTTTTGGGAGAATAGAATTACTGCAATGTGAGGTTGTGCCAAGTTTTGAAGTTATCCCATATACGATAGGGGATAACTAACCAATTGGTGGGGGGTGCAATTTCTTGGCCCCCCCACTGATCCCGAGAACAGTGGTTCTCTTCCCCCTATCTGATGGAGCAGCAGGTCGGACATGCACCCTGCCGCTCCATTCATTCTTTATGGCACTGCCAGAGATAGCCGACATGCACCCTGCAGCTCCATCACATCGGGGGAACGTGACAGGGCCCCTATTCTCAGGATTGGTGGGGGTCCCAGAGGTCAGACCTCCACTGATCAGTTAATTTCAAAACTTGCCAAAACCCCACACGGATTATATTTTAGAGTCTCATAAGCATCATCTACATAGAAATGACCTGCAAGTGCATCTGTCGTACTAAAGAGGCACATTAAACGAGGGAATCTATATTCTCATAAAGGGTTAGACCAGCGGGCACATATTGTTTTCACTATAAAGAGCCCAGAACGAGAGCTTGAATGGATGTATAAAGTGGTTGGCATCCATCTAAAAAGGACTAGGGAGAAGCATTGTGAGAACACTCAAGGAAGGCGACAGTAGCTCACAATGAGCCTCCAAATGTCCCTTTCAGCCAGGCGGCAGGCACCATATACAGTTCTGGGAGTTGTATAGTGGAAGCTATAGTTTGTCTCTTTAGTAGTATCTTATAGATGCTCTTATCTCATGACACAGGAGCTTTAGGCTGAGTTCACACGGGCGAGATTTCCGCGCGGGTGCAATGCAGTAGGTGAACGCATTGCACCTGCACTGAATCCTGACCCATTCATTTCAATGGGGCTGTGCACATGAGCGTTTTTTTTCATGCATCAGTTCTGCAATGCTTTAAAATCGCAGCATGTTCTATATTCTGCGTTTTTCACGCAGCCCTGGCTCCATAGAAGTGAATGGGGCTGCGTTAATAACGCATTGCATCTGCAAGCAAGTGCGGATGCAATGCGTTTTTCACTGATGGTTGCTAGGAGATGTTGTTTGTAAACCTTCAGTTTTTTATCACGCGCGTGAAAAACGCATCAAAACGCATTGCACCCGCGCGGAAAAAACTGAACAACTAAACGCAATTGCAGCCAAAACTGACTGAACTTGCTTGCAAAATGGTGCGAGTTTAACTGAACACATCCGGACCAAATCTGTCACGCTCGTGTGAACTCAGCCTTAAAGTGTACCTCCCTTTAAAGGAGTGTTTAGAGTAAAGCCAAACCCTCCATAGCAGAGCTGGAGAGGGTCCAGAGGAGGGCAACTAAAGTAATCAAAATTAGGGTTATTCACTTTAGAAAAAAGACGACTGAGGGGAGATCTAATAACTGTATATAAATATATCAGGGGTCAGTACAGAGATCTATCCCATCATCTATTTATCCCCAGGACTGTGACTGTGACGAGGGGACATCCTCTGCGTCTGGAGGAAAGAAGGTTTGTACACAAACATAGAAGAGGATTCTTTACGGTAAGAGCAGTGAGACGATGGAGCTCTCTGCCCGAGGAGGTGGTGATGGCGAGTTCACTAAAAGAGTTCAAGAGGGGCCTGGATATATTTCTGGAGTGTAATAATATTACAGGCTATAGCTACTAGAGAGGGGTCGTTGATCCAGGGAGTTATTCTGATTGCCTGATTGGAGTCGGGAAGGAATTTTTTATTTACCTAAAGTGGGAAAAATTGGCTTCTACCTCACAGTTTTTTTTTTTTGCCTTCCTCTGGATCAACTTGCAGGATAACAGGCCGAACTGGATGGACAGATGTATTTTTTCGGCCTTATATACTATGTTACTATGTAATTTGTGCGGGGGTGTCTCGACAGTGGATCCTTTTGTTCTAAAGGGCCGACTGGCAACTTACCTCTTCCCATTCAGAATACATACACGTATGTGGGGGGGGGGGGGGGGGTGAGATGGCAGATGGGTTTGGCTGACAGCTTTATGCTAAAGAAACAATAAATATATTGAGAAAATGCTTATAATCCCCGATACATCTGAATTCTTAAAGGGGTTGCCTCATCTTAGACATTGGTGATAAATCTGACCCACAGCTATCTCCAGAACGAGACCCCTAAAGTGAGCGGAGAGCAGTCGTGCATGCAGCTCAGCCATCTCCGGCAGTCCCATAAAAGTTGCATGGTACGCCCTCCATTAATTTCTCTGTGATTTCCCTTTTTTTTCCCCCACATAGAAATGAATGGAGAGCACGACACGCATATGTGGCGTGCTCTCCTTCACTTTCAGGGGCCCCAGAGGTGGGACCTGCACCTATCTGACATTGGTGGCATATTCTATAGATAAACCACCAATGTCTAAGATTAGACAACCCCTTTAAGAATGCATGGATTATAAGCATTTTCTCAATATATCTATTGTTTATAAAAAAAAATTAGCATGAAGCACCAATAATATTCTCTCCAAAAATCTTGTTCTGCTATTTTTAACCACTAGGGGATCTAATCAATATGGTCTTGTATACGGCTCCTATTTAGGGCCCATTCATACGACCCTAAAGGGCTCAGTGCCTGTGCTGGGGACCGCAAATAGTGTGAATACCGTTTTGCGATGCGGACCCACTGACTTGAATCCACAAAATAAGGCAAAATATTGGACATGTCCTATCTTTTGCGGTGAGGTGGCTCGCAGGTGCTTTTGATCCGTGCCTCTGTTCCGCAAAAGATAGGACATGTCCTATCTTTGGCTGTATCTTGCAGATCGCGGACCCATGCAAGTCAGTGGGTCCACACTGCAATACGGGATTTACACAGTCCGCACCATTGAGTGCACACGGCTGGTGGCCGTATAATCGCAGACCCACCATTTGCATTCCGCAATACGGACAGGGAGCCCTTACAGTTGTGTGAATGGGCCCTAAGGCTGAGTTCACATGTCCGTTAGGAGATCAGGCAGGCTGTTCTAAGCTCTACTTCACCACCGGATGCACATTGACTGCAATGAGGCCTGGCTGTGATCCGGTCGACTTTCGGCATAAATTCTGTGTTTCAGCCGGACAAACAACGTTGCATGCAAGGGTTTTTTTTTGTCCGGCCCACAGCTGGCATTTGCACCGAGAACTGAACGCAGCCTTACATAAATGTGCGTGTAAGGGGATAAGGGGGTGTACCTCCCTAATCTAATTAAAATGAGAGGTACATTTTAAAATGTAACCAATAAATTATCACTTCACTCAGAATTTTCAAGTTGAGTGGTGCAAATAAATTCAAAGTCACACATTCTAGAAAAATATTATTTTGGTTCTGGAAGCATAATAGTACAACAGTTGTTCGCGTAGCTAAAAAGAAAAAAAAGAAAAACACATACATTATATGAACTAAATATCATACATGCAAAACCCAGTTTGTTCTAGAGTGACAGAATTCTACTTGGATGAAGCCAACATTTTTTTTCCAGCTAAAAACATCAGTTATTGAAGTCCTAGTTCTCCCTCTATATCCCAGTTCCTTGTGGTCCAAGTCCATAAAAATAAAAAAAATACTTAAAAGATTTATCAAAAATGGTGTAACCAATTAGATTCCACCTTTCATTTTTCACAGCTCCTTTGGGAAATGAAAGGTGGAATCAGAATGCCAGATTTTCCTCTACGCCAGTTTTGATAAATCTCTTCTAAAAGTGTTTGTGCCCGAATAGAAAATCAGAGCTTTCTCTATATTTTGCATTGAGAAGTTGAAGAGAGGATGTCTCACCGACAAGTTGATCGTGTGCTACGGCTGTGATACCTAAAAAGAAGAGATTGCTAGCTATGTACTTTAGTCGTGTAAAAAAATATATACATCTAGCGTTATCCCTGGATCTCCTCTATGCAAGGACCCAATCTTAAATAGGAACATATACAATAGAAGATGTAGATCTCACAGTCACCTGATTTTTTTTTTTTTTATAGTTATACAGTGCGGTTTTTATAGCAAGAAACTAAACAGATTAGTAGGTTTGATGATGAAAAACGTATAGCTTCACCCATGCCCGGAAAATAAAGTAACCAATAGTGACCACCTGGTGCTCTTTAGCTTAGTTTGAGGCTAATACATTTATTAAATGGCTTTAAGGGCCCTTCTGAAGTCTTGGTGCTATAAAAAGGTATCACAGCCTGCTAGGAGTCTCTCTTTCAAGGTACCCATACACATTAAAAGAAGGCTGGTCACACATGATGTTTTTGCAGGCGTTAGGTTTCATTCGCTGTTCCGGCACAGAGCAGCCTTCCGGATCCTCTGCTTCACCGCCAGATCCACATTGACTGCAATGAGGTCCAGCAGCATCTGGCCGACTTCCAGCATAAATGCCAGGATTCAGCCGGACAAGAAAAAACTTTGCGTTTGCGGCGGACTAGGCAGCCAGATCTCCGAAACGTAGATGTAAATGCAGCCTGAGGGAGTAGCATAGCCAGACAGTGGGATCACTCTGCAGCATGTGCATAGATTTGTGCAAGCCCCATTTAGGTGAATGGGACAGTGGCACAAATTTCTGGAACAAATCTGCCATTTGTGAATGCACCTTTAGGGGACGTGCACACGATGCATTTTGGCGCAGACAGCCCCGTTGAAAATCCGCTGGCAGCCCTCGTCCTTTGTGTCTCCCATACACCTCAATAGGAGGCAGCACTGAGGATTGCTGTAGTAGCCGCAGCTGCGCCGAGAAGAGGACATCCTCAGCACTGCTTCCCATTGAAAGGACGCTGCCACTGGCGGGTTTTCAGCGAAATTTTGCCGTGGCCGTCCGCACCAAAATTTCGCTGTCAAATCTGTCATGTGAATGTCTCCCAAGGCTACCTGCACATGTTGCAGATTACACACATTTTTTCTATGTAAAAAGAGTATAAGATTAGACAAATCTCTTGTACACTTTGCCTATTTTTTATGTGCTGATATTGATCGGCACCTGCCGTGCAGAGTTAGAAATCTGCAGCTTTTTTTTGTGTGCAAGGGTGAGAGCTGCAGAAAATCCACACCAAAAACCGCAAGTACCACATGTGGTTTTTGGTGCGGAAATGCACAGGAACCCGTAAGAAAAATTGAGCGAAATTTCCGGTTTGAAATCGGCATTCTTGTACAGGTAGCCTAAGGGATTCAGTAGGGATCATCGGAACGAGATCTGCTGACCCGCTTCCCAGAGATCACATGTCCAAGCAGGTGGTGGTCGCCAAATCAGGTGACAGTCATCTAACGTTTATGGGTACTTTTCCATCGAGAGGTTTGTACTAGAGGTTAATGACCACGCAACCTTCCTGAATTTCTTCTTCTTCATCATCATCATCCTCCTCTTCCTCCTCCTCATTCAGGAGGCCTCTTGCTTCTGCGGTTTGTACATTTGGAGGCCACTCGTCTGCTTCTCTAAGGCACCCAGGGTTCACAATGTAGCGGTAATCGCTACTGACTGCTGTTGCACCACATGTCTGAGAAGTGTCCACACAGCATTGGTCATCATTGTCAAATGCAGAGTGCAACATGGGGTCTGCAGCAGTGGCTCCACAAGTCTCCCCGAGGTTTACATACAGTGGATCTTGACTTTCTGATAGAATGGAAAGACGTCCCCAAATAGCTTCCAGGCGTCTTTTAAGGTCTGAAAAGCAGGGTCTCCGTTTGGGCTCAGTGATCCAGCACTGGCACATCATTTCATACCTGCAAAAAAATTTTACAAAAAATTCTATTTTATTATTACAATAAATTATATATTTAGCAGACTGTAATTATTCTCCTTCCTCACTGCCAACATATACGGTAGCATTGTTCTCAAAATATATGAACTGCAATGTGTGCCTTACCGAGGACAATAAGAAAATGGTAATTTAGCTGTAGTACACAGTCACGACCACTGGGTGGCACTGTAATACCAATCTTTACATAAGATACTTCTTCGCTCACTACACACTTTGCATTCTGATGCAGTTCTTAAAGGGGATCTGTCACCAGCTTTGCATAGACACACAGCTATAATTCACCTGATTATAAAACAGTTTTGTTGTTTTTGATCCAGGCTTGGTTCCGGAGTTCTGATAAAGGCCTAATTTGCATGTTAAGAAAAAGGATCCAAACTCAGAAACAGAGCCTCATATCAATAAAAGAAAAACAGTGTTTTAATCAAGTGAACCACAGCTATGTGTCTATGCAAACAGATTCCTTTTAAGCCATAAATGATAAAGTATAAAAAAAAAAAAAAGTATAAACGTTTCATTTTTACTTTTTCCATGCCTGTTTTTGAGCTAAAACAAAAACATGAAAAAATGCACTTAAAGGCAATTTACACCTTCGTGGGCAATTTTTTTTTCTGATTGCATTTTTAAGAATTTTGGGCTTAAAATCCTTTTTTCAACTGGTCTTTTAAAAAAAAATAATAATAATAATATTCAGCAGCTTTGTCATAAAGGGTTACTTTCTGCCTAGCTGTGAGAATGGTACTTTCACTTGGTGCTGGTCATCTAATAGCCCTTCTCTCTATATTAGTAATAATCAGTAAGATAAGCACTTGGCTATAATGAGTGTTTTAGGTCGGAGATCAGAGATAAGGAGCCATCAGCTGAACTGCCTGACGGAACACAGTAAAAATACAGAGCATGCTACTAGAGAAACTCAAAGCTGTACAGAGAAAAGGGCTCAAAAGTTTTTAATAAAGACCAATTGAAAAAAAGATTTTTAGCTCAAATTAAGTACAATGCTATAATAAAAAAATATTGACTCCAAATGTATCCCTAGCCTTTAAGGCCTAAATGTTCTGATCACTCGTATATGTACTACCACAAAAGTGATAAAAATGTGTACGTAATGACGTCTGCCCATTTACTAGATTACCAAAAGTGATTCAACCAATGTATTGGCTAGTAGTTTGCATTGGGAGAGCAATGTGCGCCTTTAACTTTGCAGCTTTCTATGTCTCAGGCATAATAGATTTCCACCCACCTTCCAATGTCAGGCCTGCATGGGATTAAAAATGTTCTTTAAAAAGCCATTATTACTATTAACACTTCTGACTCCTATTGAGATGTGGGCGAAGCTTGAATATGATTTTGTGCATGCTGATGATGTAATTGTTAATGGCTTTTTGCATCATCTAGGGGGGAATTATATCAACAGAAATAATCCGTAGACATTGTTTTCACTATATTATTCTAGTCCTAAGAAGAGTTCTAAAGCCAGACTTCATGCAGAAGGCAAAAAAAATAAAAAATCTGGGAACATAATATCATACAGGGGTACTGATTATTATCTGTCAGGGGTAAACAATATAAAGCTTATGTATGTATGGACTGAAGTCATTCATCCTGGGGCGAACTGGCCATAGACCCTACAGGAAAAATTCCAGGTGGGCCGATGCCCAGCAGGCCACCTTAACCCTCCCGCCTGCCCGCTGGTCGAATACATAACAATCTGGAACCATCCTTAGAAGTTCTGCTGGGACAGTATATTGTGCTACATTGTGGTATTTGGTTCTGCTGGAGAAGTATATTATGCTGCACTTTGCTATTTGGTTCTGCAGTAGAACCATATACCAAAGTGCAGTACAATATACTGCCAGTCTATGGTTTTGCAGGACCTGCCTACTTGAGTTAACCCCACATACTTGTGTTGGCACCAGCTACAATTTTTTTTTACAGGGCCACTTTTTCCCCCCGATTCATCCCTACATTACTCCTCCTGTGTTCTTAGGAAATTCCTTTTTATCAATTGAGCCTTAAACGGGTTGTCTCATCTAAGACAATGGGGGCATATTGTTGGATTGTTGGAATGTGCCCCCATTGTATTATAGGTGAGGGTCCCACCGCTGGACACGCACATATAATCGGGAACAGAACCCCGCAAGGTGGTGGTTGGAGGACTCCGATCCAGTCACCACCAAGCGCTCTTCCCATAGAAGTGAATGGGAGCGCACTGCGCATGACCGGCCAACGCTCTGATTCACTTCTATGGGCCTGAAGGATATATCCAATCCAGCGCTTGGCTACTTTCAGCGGCCCCATAGAAAATGAATGGAGGGCGGCTGCGCAGTGCGCCCTCCACCACTTTCAGGGCTTCTTTCTCGATATAGGTGTGGGTCCCAGCGGTGTGGTGCGATTATGGTGAAGGATGGGATGGGGATAAGCTCAGGTCATCAATGACAAATAAGTGAATTATCATTTGATGTCGGATTGCAGGACATGTTTACATGGGGCAATGACTGGGAACAGGTGTTTGTACGAATAACTGATTGTTCGGGCGACTATTGCCCCGTGTAATAGGGAATCTATCACCAGGTTTATGCTGCCATATCATAAAGTAGTGATGGACACCGTGTGCTGTGGTTTCCATTAAATTGCACTTTATCAGACCTCCCATTGCTGACTGACAGCATTATACTGTGTGTAGGGAGAAGACTGACAATGGGTGGCAGGTGGGTCACCCACACCTCATGAATATTGAGGACTCCAGGTGTGTGCACACTGAGGACTTTTGTGCTGGAATCGGGTGCCACTGACAAACAGTGATTTTATGGAAAGTACAGCAAGGCATCCAGTAAGTCACACACGGCTGGAACCAGGGACTCTGTCACTACTTTCCGCTGCCCTCAAATAAACCTGGTGACAGAGTCCCTTTAAAGGGAATCTGTCGCCTTGATTTTAGACTATCCTCTACAGCAGGGATGCTCAATCTGTGGCCCTCCAGCTGTTGCAAAACTACAACTCCCAGCACGCCTGGCTAGCCTACAACTATTAGGGTATGTGGGAGTTTTGCAACAGCTGGAGGGTCGCAGGATGAGCATCCCCGATTAGTATTGAGCGAACTTGTGTTTTAAGTTCGGCGTCTAAAGTTCGGGTTATCCGAAGAATCGCGTTATGGATTGCGATTCTTCGATAACCCGAACACGAACTTTAGACGCCGATATTAAAACACAAGTTCGCTCAACACTATCCCTGATCTATAGTAACACATGAGTAGTGCTGCAGTAATGGAGTCCAGATTACAATTTTTTTTTTCTGTCCCCAGTTTCCTTGCGGTCAGCACTCAAAACTGCACTGAAATACATTGTCAGGACTGCTGTGCTGTTCTGACATAATGGAGAGGACTCATCTGCGCATGCACAGCAGTCCTGACAATGTATTTCAATGCAGCTTTGAGTGGTGACAGCGGGGGAACAGGGGCAGTGGAAAAAAAAAAAATTGCGATCAGGACTCTGTATCTGCTGTACTACTCATGCATCACTGTAAATATTGGTCCAAAATTGGGGTGAGAGATTCCTTTTAAGGCTGGCCATAACATTTATGGTTGTCTGGCCCACAGCTATCTCTACAGACCCCATTATACACATGACTGCTCAGTGCAGCTAAGCATGCATGTGTTATGAATGAAACCTGCAGTCAGGCACCTCTTGACACCAAAGGATCAGGCACGTGGAAATCCAGTAGCCCGAATGAGGCACATTGGTTAGCCAATTTTAATCCAATGTGTATGGGCGGCCTCAGTTTTCACTATACACAGAACTTGAACAAAAAAAAAAGAGTTTACCAGCAATATAAACTTTTTACTATAAACCCAAGCACTTGTTAAATGGTCATATTGTGTGTCTTGTCCAGCCTCATAGCTGCTTCTAGGCCGCATTCTCAGAAAGGAGATTTACAGGCCATGAATTCTTCCGATCTCCGTTCCCTGGCACTTAGGCGCATTGTAAATACATTTACTTTTTAATGAGAAGCAGAAGCCGGTCTGAATGTACAGCAGATGCTCTCATCATGGCTTATTTTTGATCATCTCATCTTTAGATCTTTCAGCTACATCTCACACAAAAAAATAGATGCTTGCGCAGCGTGCCCCGGCTCTAACCCCTGCAGGAAGATGTGCAGGTGGGCTCATTACTTACAGCTCATCCAGACAGTCCGGCGGCTGCTTCAATCGATTTCCAGAAAGGAGGTAGCTGTAGATTTCAGAGTTCTCAATGCCGGCGTAAGGGGTTTGTCCCAGTGTGACTATCTCCCAAAGGGCGACGCCAAACGCCCACTAGGAAATAATATATATATGAAAAGGTTATTAACGTCTGATTGGTGAAGCCTGACTATTTTGAACCCCTCTGATCAATAGGAAGTGGCAGAAAGCATTAAAGGGGTTGTCCAAGGAAAAATATTCTACAGGTTTCAAACCAGCACTTGGATCTGAATACTTTTGTAATTACATGTAATTAAAAATTAAGCATAACCACTGAGTTATTCAATAAAGTGTATCTGTACAGCGCCACCTGCTGTTTTTTTCTTCTTATTTCTTTGACCTGCTCACTGAGAAGGCTGCACATGCTCAGTTTCATCCTTCAACTGCCTCCTGAGCTGTGATAGGGAGAGCATGGGCACGCCCCCTGAGCTGTGATAGGGAGAGCATGGGCACGCCCCCTGAGCTGTGATAGGGAGAGCATGGGCACACCCCCTGAGCTGTGATAGGGAGAGCATGGACACGCCCCCTGAGCTGTGATAGGGAGAGCATGGACACGCCCCCTGAGCTGTGATAGGGAGAGCATGGACACGCCCCCTGAGCTGTGATAGGGAGAGCATGAACACGCCCCCTGAGCTGTGATAGGGAGAGCATGGACACGCCCCCTGAGCTGTGATAGAGAGAGCATGGACACATGAATGGGGAGATCTCTGGATCCATGTGAGGTACAGGGCTGGTTCTAGCTTTGTTAGAAAGAGACTGCCATGTACCATATGATGTCAGATTTTCAATTTTTACATTAGTCATGGGATAACCCCTTTAAAAGCATTTTTCTCCTGCCATCATAGATCCAAGAGGGGTTGTTACACAGCTTTCCACCGAAGTTAAATCTGCAAATCATATTGTAAGCCATCGGGTGTAATGGTAAGGATAACATGGCTAAATAGAATTTTTGAAAGGTTGGGAAAGAGGTTGTACAGAATTAGAGAATTACTTTTGCTTTTCTCCAGAAAAGTGCCACACTGTCTCATGGGTGGTGACCGGTATTGCAGAGAAGCTCCATCAAAGTAAATGGGGCTACGCTGCAATGCCACACACAACCTGTGGACAGATGACAGAAAGCTGACACTTCTTTAATTCCTGGATAAACCCTTTAAGGGTCCATTCACACGTCCTTAGTTTTGGGTCTGCATCCTTTTCGCAATTTTGTGGAACGGGTTCAGACCCATTCATTTCAATTGGGCCACAACACAGCGTGCTGTCCGCATCTGTAGTTCTGTTCCGCTGCTCCACAAAAAAGATAGAGCATGTCCTATTCTTGTCCGAGGCCACGGACAAGTATAGACATTTCTATCACAGGGCCGGCCATGTGCGGTCCGCAAAATGCAGAACGCATACGGCCGGTATCCGTGTTTTGCGGACCGCAAAACACTTGCTGACGTGTGAATGGACCCTAAGGCAGGGTTCACATGGAGCTGATCTGCTGTGGAAAAATCAGCCATAAAGCCCCATGCACACAACCGTACAGAATGTGTTGCAGCCACTGTTTTTGTGGAACCATTGACTTCAATGCGTCCGTGGTCCGCATTTTGCGGGCAAGTATAGGACGTATTCAATTATTTTGTGGAACGGACATACGGATGTGGAAAGCTTCCGTATGTCCAATATGCCCACAAAATGCAGGCCACGCATCCACTGAAGTCAACGGGTCAGCAAAAAAAGTGCAGATGGCACAGGGACCGCTTTCGTATTTTGCAGATACATGGTTTGCAGACTGCAAAATGCACACCGTCTCGTGTATGGGGTCTCAGTCCACAATGAAATCCACCATTAAAACCTGCTGCACACTTGTGCAAAAGTAATGCAGTAGACCAGGCATGTCCAAACTGCGGCCCTCCAGCTGTTGCAAAACTACAACTCCCAGCATGCCCTAATAGCTGTAAGCTATCCATGCATGCTGAGAGTTGTAATTTTGCAACAGCTGGAGGGCCGCAGTTTGGACATGCCTGCAGTAGACCGTTCACTCTTGTAACGGCAGGAGTGAGATCCAGCGCTTTTCTGCAGCAGAATAGAGCATGCTGGAGATTTTTTTAAAATTGCAAGCAAGTCCCGAATCTGTGAGGATTTATACAATTATTTGTGTGGATCAGATTTTGAAAGCTTCATTCACTTTCATTGCAATTTGCAGAGGATATTTAGTGTGTAATCCATTTGGAAAATCCACAGCACATCTGTCCTGTGTGAACCCTGCCTTGTGTGGTTACTTTACTAATGATATTGATGGTATGTATGGTTAGGATATGCCATTAATGTCGAATTGGTGAAGTCCGGCTACTTTAAACCCCTCTGATCGTTAGACAGAAGTGGAAAAGTGGCTTCTTCCATGATGCACTTGGCCAACCATGCTGCATCCAAAAAAAGCTGGAGGGTGGTAAGATGGTACTGTATTTTCCAAGAGCTACTGTCACTTTGCTTTATATGCTGTTAAACCCTCACCAATGGGACATTAAAGGGGTTATCCAAACCCCCCAATGCCCTGGCACCTCACACAGATTATACTTACTCAGCTCCCCAGCACCCACGACGCTCATGATCCCTTCACGGCCGCTGCTGCATCTCCCCGTCACGCGGATCAAAACATGCAGCGACGGGGGGAGCAGCCAATAGCAGGCTGCGACGGGGACAAGCCTCTCTAGTGTCACTTGCGATCCTAGGGAGGCTCGTCCCCATTGCAGCTGGTTGCCCAGCACCCCCCGCCAGATGTTTTGATCTGCGTGACGAGGAGATGCAGCAGTGGCCGTGAAGGGATAAGGAGCGTCGTGGGTGCTGGGGAGCTGGGTAAATATCTATATGAGATGCCTGGGCATTGGGGGCGTCATTATAGACTTATTCTAGCCACACTAGTACAATTTTAGAAAGTGCAAGAACACACAGCACATACACAAACATATTCATACAACTTTTTCCCATCACCAAAAGTGCAAAGTAAGTCCCCATTTACACAAATGTATTTTTTGTCCGCATTTCAGGATCACAGACGTAGCCATTCATTTCTATAGGCCCACAAAAAAAAAAAAAAAAAAAAAAAAAAAAACGGACAACACAAAGTCCCGCAAAAAAGATAGAACATGTCCTATTCTTGTCATTTTGCGGACAAGAATAGGCGTTATTACAATGGGTCTAGAAAAAACGGATGCAACACGGACGTCAGCTGTATTTTTTTGCAGATCTGCGTTTTGTAGTATGCATCCTTAATGTGATTTATAGAGTACATCAGGATGATGAAGCACCCACCACATCACTGTACACGGTGTAGACGTTGTCTGCCAGGCTTTCCAACGCCAACCATTTTACAGGGAGTTTGGATGCACACCCTTGACGGTAATAGTCTCCGCTGTAGATCTTCTTGGAGAGACCAAAGTCAGCAACGCACACCGTCATGTCCTCGTTTAACCTAAGACAAGCAAAACAGAGAACAAAAGGTAATTTCAAGACAAATAAGGACAACAGACTTCCTTCCTTCGGGCCGTAATACTTAAGATGAATATAAAAGTCCCTCTCGTCTAAAATGTGAAAATAATGACTTCCTTATTATCAATGCTTGATGTTGCAGACTGAATGCCTGCAG
This sequence comes from Bufo gargarizans, assembly GCF_014858855.1. Lineage (NCBI taxonomy): Eukaryota > Metazoa > Chordata > Amphibia > Anura > Bufonidae > Bufo > Bufo gargarizans. The sequence goes on along the minus strand of NC_058090.1, from coordinate 40,008,230 downwards.
CCATCCAACTCCTGCGACTCTAGGTGATAAATATCAGATTGTTAGGGCGCCTGAGCAGCAATCCGAAGAATGAGGGGTGCCCGAGTCCCCTCTCTGATTGAAACAGCAGTGTGCATGCCAGTCCATTGCTCCATTCACTTTTATGGGACTGATGTAGAACGCACTTCATAAGTCCTATAAAAGTAAATAGGGAGGTGAACGGACATGTGCACTACTGCTCCATTCAGAAAGGGGAATCAGGGACCCCTCATTTTCTAGTTTGCTGGGAGGGGGGGTTGGAACCCGCTGTCATCTGATATTGATAGGCTACCCTGTATATATGTGATAAATCCTTTTTTCTGGCATAACACTAAGACAGACCTTTTAACATAGGACTATTATCAGCTGAGTGATTGTTTTGAATAAGGGCTCATGCACACGACCGCATGTATTTTGTGGTCTGCAAAAAAGACGTCCGTGTGCATTCCGTATTTTGCGGAACAGAACAGCTGGCCCCTAATAGAACAGTCCTATCCTTGTCTATAATGCGGACAATAATAGGACATGTTCTATTTTTTGGAGGAACGGACACGGAATGCACACGAGTAACTTCTATTTTCGCGGACCCATTGAAATGAATGGTTCCACATAAGGCTTGCAAAAAAAAATAAAAATATGGAACTGACACCGAAAGAAAATCCGGTCGTGTGCATGAGCCCTAAGTGTGGTGAGTAACATGTACAGCGAGCGAACAACAAGCCATAAATTTGTTTGCATCCTTTAAGCTGACATAAAAAAAATATATATAATTGTCGGTTTCATGTCCCCTCATGTGAATAGGCATCTTCCTGTTTGTAATGGAAGCAGCGCAAGAGGGGGAAAGACAAGCAATCGCGAACACAAAAATAAAATTAAAAAAAACACACACATACTGTAGTACCATAAAAATTTAAGTCTTGTGATCAGTAAACACTTGCTTATATATCGTCATTTTAACAGTATATAAGCCCATGTTAAAGGACCCTTAAAGTGGCAGGGGTGCTGTGCAACGTGCCTTGTATCCTCTAAAGGAGTCTTGTACAGACATCCTCGCCTGTCAGCCACTCTCAGACAAACCAGACCACCAATTGCTTTAGGCCTAATGTACCGTACAGGCAAGAGCTATTTTTTTTTATTGTTGGAAAATGAACAATTTATGTATGCTTTTAGTTCATTTACAATGTATTATGCTATTTATCATGTTATTTTAAACTGCTTTCAAGTGTGCTTCTAGCATTTTATAATTTTTTTCTTATTTCATATTTCTCAGAAGTCAACCTTCTGTTCTTGGTAGAATATCGAGGAGCAGAACAGTATAAAAACATAATTAAAAGATGGATTATCATCATACTGCTAACATACATTTCAGCAGCTTATGTCGGCTCCATTTTATCCAACTGGACAGAGAGCAGCAAATCCATGGAGGACAGAAGAACCCCAGATGAGCAGTCCAATGAATACCGCCGAGTAATACCGACATCATGTTACAATAAAAACGGCCGAGTGATAAAAGATTTGCAGATTTGGTTCCACAAATGTTATTTAGCAGCCAAGATGAAACCTAGCGTTCATGGCAAGAGACACTGCATTACCATTCAGGCAAAATTTGGAGGCCTGTAGCCAGCAATGGCTCGTAGGGTATCTCCCTTTGCCTCTGATTAAAAAAAAAAATTGTGGCATAATCTAACACATGCCGCCAAATGTAGGCGTTCTTCCCTGAAAGCATTGCTTGTATGGGACGATATGATGTCTCACTTAGGTACAAATCAGCAGAACAAGAAGTGCTTATACAGTGCTGCCCATCATTATTCATACCCCTGGCAAATTTTTACTTAAAGTTACTTTTATTCAACCAGCAAGTAATTTTTTGACGGGAAATGACATAGGTGTCTCCCAAAAAATAATAAGACGATGTACAAGACCCATGGCGACTCCAAGTGTTCCAGAACATGGTCTGTAGTCACCGTGTACTGAAGCAGTCCATGCCATTCTCCATTATAGTAGGTGTATAATATATCAGATACTTCTAGTGAGAAATAGAAGCAGGGTACGCAGGTATTTGATGGCTAAAAAAAAGGTTTTACTATGACACATAATCCACTGCAATTTCTGCACTGTTATGTTTCTCCCAGTATATAATTAAAGGGGGATTCCGGGTGTTAAAAGTTACAAAAGTTTTCCCCAATCAACAGGGTATTTATTTTTATTTATTCTTTTTTATTACTTATTTATTTATTATTGCTGGAGGGGGGGTTATACCACTGGGGCCCCCACTGACCATGATAACGGGTACACCGTACCCCACAGAGCCCCCCAAAATTAGCTCAGGCATGCGCAATGCCATTCACCTGTATGGGAAATAGCAAAGCGATGTTCCTCGCCATCTCCGCAACTCCCATGGAGATAAATGGATCAGCAGTGGGCATGCTTGACCTACCACATCGTTCATTTCGAGGGGGCTCCAAGGGGTATGGGGTCCTGTCCTGGCTCTTTAAAGGGTATTCCATTTGTTAGAAGTCATCCCCTATCCTCCAGAATTTCTATACAAATTAATACAGCAGCCACATGCATGCCCGACCGGTCGCTCCGTTCATTTCAGAAGGGCTGCAGGAGGTACAGGACCCCGTTCTTGTGATCAGTGGGGGTTCCATCAGTAGGACCACCACCAATCTAATAATTACCCCCTGCTATTCTGTGGGTAGAGGATAACTTAACAACTGGAATACCCCTTTAAATTGAAGGCACAAAAAATTAAATTAAATAAAAAAGCCCGAAAACTTGACTTGATTCTACAGCCGAAGACCCTCCTTACTATCACTCCCTGCATCCACTATTACCAAAAGGACTTTCATATCTTCCACAGACACAGAGCTTACAGGTTGCCATGCAACAATATAATAACTAGCGTAAAAGTGTATTAAAAGAAAAAAAAAAAAATGAAATCTTTTTATGGCATAGCTGCAGTTTGGGAAAAGTAGATGTTTCCAGACAACAGGGTAAAAATAGCCTTCTCTAACAGAAGAAAATTGTCACATATGGTTAGAACGCAGTCAATTTGCTTTTGTAATGATCAACTGAAAGTATATATAAAAAAATGTATATGAATAGCATCACCTGAACGAGTTAGTCATCGAAAACCTGTCACTTTGTAACATTCTGAGAATCAACACAAATCTACTGTCAAATCTAAAACTTTAAATTAAAATATAGCAGACATTTTATTTAAAAATAAACTGTTAGGGCTGTTTCACACGAGTGAGTCCATTGCGGGAATCGCGCTCCGTGTGTGAGTGTGATCCTCCGCTCTGGACTTGTAGGAGCGCACGGCATTATCATGACTTATAATGCTGTGTGTCTCTGCTTGACCTTATTTCTACAGAATAAGGCTCCATTCACACGTCCGCAAATGGGTCCGCAATTTTTCAGAACGGGTGCGGACCCATTCATTTTCTATGGGGACGGAATGGATGCGGACAGCACACAGTGTGCGGTCTGCATCCGCAATTGCGGAGCGCGTCCCCAATCTTCGGGTCTGCAGCTCCGCAAAAGATAGAACATGTCCTATTCTTGTCCGCAGCTTGCGGACAAGAATAGGCATTTTTATGGGGGTGCCGGGCTGGTGTGTTGCGGACCAGCAACACATTACGGACGTGTGAATGGAGCCTCATACTGACAGCTTTATGTCACTATGATTCTGTGGAAAAAAGGCCATGCAGACACACATAGCATTATAAATCATGATAATGCCGTGTGCTCCTACAAGTCCAGAGCGGAGGATCACACTCACACACAGAGCGCGATTCCCGCAATAGACTCGCTCGGTGTAAAACCCGGTAGCAGACAGCCCCTCTCATGGAATATTGTGTATAATTTGGGGCACTTTTGTATAAGGGTAAATATGCTAAAAATGGCAAAGAGGTCAGTTTTTAATGGTGTTTTTTTTCCCACTGATGCCTTTCTAAAAAAATGGCCATTAAAACCGGTGCCCTTCAATTATATGGGGGCTCTCGGTCCGCGAAAACAGACAAAATAGGACGTCTTATTTTTTGACGGCTGGTATTCACAGTCAGTTAAAAAAAATACACCCAAAAACGGCTGTGTGATTAAGAAGGATGTACATTTCACCACCTTGTGAATGTACCCTAAGCACATAGATGAACTAGAGCGGGTGCAAATGAAGGAAAAACAGGTTATTAAAAGGACAATAGAGCTAGAGAACACTAGAGCCATCTGTAACAGGGAACCGGCGACGCGCTTCCTCCTTGTGGCGCCAACGGCATCCCGCATCTGTGCAGGAGCGAGGACGCGGCCTGCGTCCTCTTCTCCATGGGGACAGGGAGGACCCGGCCGCGCACGCCTCCTCAGCGGGCATCCTCCTAGCTGAAAGAGGTGCTGAGCACCGATCAGAATTTATCGGTGCTCAGATGGTTTGGGCTGGACTTGGGTCACGTGACGCTGGCCATGTCATGTGACCCACTTGTTCTGCTATTTAAACAGGCAGCCTGCTGGCCACAGGTTGCCTGTGAATGGTCTCGCTATCCTCACCAGCATTTTCATATTGTGACTTCTGTGTGTTCTTGACCTCGGCTCTGTTTTTGACCTCGACCTTGTGACCTCCCTGGTATTGACGTGACCTCTTGGCTTCCGACTCCGGATTGTGTTTTGACTTAGTTTTCGGATTGCTCCCTGTGTACCTGCGTGACCTCCTGGCTTTGACTTTGGCTTGTCCGACTCTGTTACGATACTTCTGTTATCTTCTTAGGCCCCTGCACATATCTAAGCGAGGGACTGCCGCCAAGTTGTACGCCTTCGGTTAGGACGGGCCGTGCAAGTAGGCAGGGACAGAGATGGGGTGGAGTTTAGGGCTGCACTTATCCCTACCCTCTGTCGTGACACCATCATACTGTTATCCTAAATTCTACATCTGCCATTATACTAGCAGATAACATCCTCCCCTCAGAACAGCAGGAAAACGACAATGCGTTCCCTGTCTGTGTAGGGTCTCGGTGATGACTGCTCCAGGACAATATTTTGTATTTCATGTTCAATAACGCAGTACTGCCAAAATGAAAAAGAAAAACTGCCAAAAATTCATAAAAAATTGTTTTCTATGAATACTGAGTTTAAAACAATACCCCTTTCTTATGGAAGTGTCCCTTTAAAGCTTATGTCACATGAGCGATACAGATTGTGTCAGGACCTGCTCAGGAAAAAACGGATTGTTCTGCATGCAAGTTCAATCACTTTTGTCCGTGATTGAGTTCAGTCTTTCAGTTTTTGTTACTGCGCGGATGCAATCGGCTTTTGATGCGTTTTTCATGCGCGTGATAAATAAAGAATAACTCTCAACATCTCCTAGCAACCGTCAGCGAAAAAATTTCAGCCAGGTGCCTTCCGTTTTTTTTTTTCTAGCAAGCCCTATCCTCTTTTGTGGAGCCAGACCTGCATGAAAAACACAGAATATAGAACATGCTGCGATTTTTCCTGAATGCAGAGATAAACAAGGCTCATTGAAACTACTGGGGTCAGGATTCAGTGTGGATGCTATACGTTCACAACACGCATTGCATCTGGACGAAAAACTTGTGTGTGTGAAAGAGGTGCCAATAAATGCCGGCACATCTGCAGAAAGCGTCGGTCTTGATAAATATTCGCCATTGTTCCAGGGCAGCTGATCCCTGCCCACACAGCACAATCTGCTGCCCAGAAACGATGACTGAGGTGTCCACACCAAAGATCATTTCATCCAATGAACAAGTATTTTCCCCCATTGCAGGGTGGTCATAACCAAGGAAACGAGCCGTAATAAATGCTATTTGCTGAGACAACCCCTTTAGCGACTTTTCCAGGAGCCAATCGACAAAAAAAAAAAAAAGTGTTTCAATTAACCACTTCAGCCCCGCTAGCTGAAAACCCCTTCATGACCAGAGCACTTTTTACACTTCGGCACTACACTACTTTCACCGTTTATCGCTCGGTCATGCAACTTACCACCCAAATGAATTTTACCTCCTTTTCTTCTCACTAATAGAGCTTTCATTGGGTGGTATTTTATTGCTGCTGACATTTTTACTTTTTTTGTTATTAATCGAAATGTAACGATTTTTTTGCAAAAAAATGACATTTTTCACTTTCAGCTGTAAAATTTTGCAAAAAAAATGACATCCATATATAAATTTTTCGCTAAATTTATAGTTCTACATGTCTTTGATAAAAAAAAAAATTTTGGGCAAAAAAAAATGGTTTGGGTAAAAGTTATAGCGTTTACAAACTATGGTACAAAAATGTGAATTTCCGCTTTTTGAAGCAGCTCTGACTTTCTGAGCACCTGTCATGTTTCCTGAGGATCTACAATGCCCAAACAGTAGAAAACCCCCACAAATGACCCCATTTCGGAAAGTAGACACCCTAAGGTATTCGCTGATGGGCATAGTGAGTTCATAGAACTTTTTATTTTTTGTCACAAGTTAGCGGAAAATGATGATGATTTTTTATTTTTATTTTTTCTTACAAAGTCTCATATTCCACTAACTTGCGACAAAAAATAAAAAATTCTAGGAACTCGCCATGCCCCTCACGGAATACCTTGGGGTGTCTTCTTTCCAAAATGGGGTCACTTGTGGGGTAGTTATACTGCCCTGGCAATTTAGGGGCCCAAATGTGTGAGAAGAACTTTGCAATCAAAATGTGTAAAAAATGACCGGTGAAATCCAAAAGGTGCACTTTGGAATATGTGCCCCTTTGCCCACCTAGGCTGCAAAAAAGTGTGACACATCTGGTATCGCCGTACTCAGGAGAAGTTGGGGAATGTGTTTTGGGGTGTCATTTTACATATACCCATGCTGGGTGAGAGAAATATCTTGGCAAAAGACAACTTTTCCAATTTTTTTATACAAAGTTGGCATTTGACCAAGATATTTTTCTCACCCAGCATGGGTATATGTAAAATTACACCCCAAAACACATTCCCCAACTTCTCCTGAGTACGGCGATACCAGATGTGTCACACTTTTTTGCAGCCTAGGTGGGCAAAGGGGCACATATTCCAAAGTGCACCTTTCGGATTTCGCAGGCCATTTTTTACACATTTTGATTGCAAAGTACTTCTCACACATTTGGGCCCCTAAATTGCCAGGGCAGTATAACTACCCCACAAGTGACCCCATTTTGGAAAGAAGACACCCCAAGGTATTCCGTGAGGGGCATGGTGAGTTCCTAGAATTTTTTATTTTTTGTCGCAAGTTAGTGGAATATGAGACTTTGTAAGGAAAAAAGAAAAAAAAAGAAAAATCATCATTTTCCGCTAACTTGTGACAAAAAATAAAAAATTCTAGGAACTCGCCGTGCCCCTCACGGAATACCTTGGGGTGTCTTCTTTCCAAAATGGGGTCACTTGTGGCGTAGTTATACTGCCCTGGCAATTTAGGGGCCCAAATGTGTGAGAAGTACTTTGCAATCAAAATGTGTAAAAAATGGCCTGCGAAATCCGAAAGGTGCACTTTGGAATATGTGCCCCTTTGCCCACCTAGGCTGCAAAAAAGTGTCACACATCTGGTATCGCCGTACTCAGGAGAAGTTGGGGAATGTGTTTTGGGGTGTCATTTCACATATAACCATGCTGGGTGAGAGAAATATCTTGGCAAAAGATAACTTTTCCCATTTTTTTATACAAAGTTGGCATTTGACCAAGATATTTTTCTCACCCAGCATGGGTATATGTAAAATGACACCCCAAAACACATTCCCCAGCTTCTCCTTGAGTACGGCGATACCAGATGTGTCACACTTTTTTGCAGCCTAGATGCGCAAAGGTGCCCAAATTCCTTTTAGGAGGGCATTTTTAGACATTTGGATCCCAGACTTCTTCTCACACTTTCGGGCCCCTAAAAAGCCAGGGCAGTATAAATACCCCACATGTGACCCCACTTTGGAAAGAAGACACCCCAAGGTATTCAATGAGAGGCCTGGCGAGTTCATAGAAATATTTTTTTTTTTGCATAAGTTAGCGGAAATTGATTTTTTTTGTTTTTTTCTCACAAAGTCTCCCTTTCCGCTAACTTAGGACAAAAATTTCAATCTTTCATGGACTCAATATGCCCCTCACGGAATACCTTGGGGTGTCTTCTTTCCGAAATGGGGTCACATGTGGGGTATTTATACTGCCCTGGCTTTTTAGGGGCCCTAAAGCGTGAGAAGAAGTCTGGAATATAAATGTCTAAAAATGTTTACGCATTTGGATTCCGTGAGGGGTATGGTGAGTTCATGTGAGATTTTATTTTTTGACACAAGTTAGTGGAATATGAGACTTTGTAAGGAAAAACAAAAACAAACAAAAAATTTCCGCAAACTTGGGCCAAAAAAATGTCTGAATGGAGCCTTACAGGGGGGGGGGGGGGTGATCAATGACAGGGGGGTGTCCACCCATATAGACTCCCTGATCACCCCCCTGTAAGGCTCCATTCAGACGTCCGCATGATTTTTACGGATCCATGGATACCAAAACACATGCGGACGTCTGAATGGAGCCTTACAGGGGGGTGATCAATGACAGGGGGTGATCAGGGAGTGTATATGGGTGATCACCCCTCTGTCATTGATCACCCCCTGTAAGGCTCCATTCAGACGTCCGCATGATTTTTACGGATCCATGGATACATGGATCGGATCCGCAATACACATGCAGATGTCTGAATGGAGCCTTACAGGGGGGTGATCAATGACAGGGGGTGATCAGGGAGTGTATATGGGTGATCACCCGCCTGTCATTGATCACCCCCATGTAAGGCTCCATTCAGACGTCCGCATGTGTTTTGCGGATCCGATCCATGTATCCATGGATCTGTAAAAATCATACGGACGTCTGAATGGAGCCTTACCAGGGGGGTGATCAATGACAGGGGGTGATCAGGGAGTGTATATGGGTGATCACCCCTCTGTCATTGATCACCCCCCTGTAAGGCTCCATTCAGACATCCGCATGATTTTTACGGATCCACTGATACATGGATCGGATCCGCAAAACACATACGGACGTCTGAATGGAGCCTTACAGGGGGGTGATCAATGACAGGGGGTGATCAGGGAGTGTATATGGGTGATCACCCCTCTGTCATTGATCACCCCCCTGTAAGGCTCCATTCAGACGTCCGCATGATTTTTACGGATCCATGGATACCAAAACACATGCGGACGTCTGAATGGAGCCCTACAGGGGGGTGATCAATGACAGGGGGTGATCAGGGAGTGTATATGGGTGATCACCCCTCTGTCATTGATCACCCCCTGTAAGGCTCCATTCAGACGTCCGCATGATTTTTACGGATCCATGGATACCAAAACACATGCGGATGTCTGAATGGAGCCTTACAGGGGGGTGATCAATGACAGGGGGTGATCAGGGAGTGTATATGGGTGATCACTCGCCTGTCATTGATCACCCCCCTGTAAGGCTCCATTCAGACGTCCGCATGTGTTTTGCGGATCCGATCCATGTATCCATGGATGCGTAAAAATCATGCGGACGTCTGAATGGAGCCTTACAGGGGGGTGATCAATGACAGAGTGGTGATCAATGCAGGGGGTGATCAGGGAATCTATATGGGTGATCACCCGCCTGTCATTGATCACCCCCCTGTAAGGCTCCATTCAGACGTCCGTATGTGTTTTGCGGATCCGATCCATGTATCAGTGGATCCGTAAAAATCATGCGGATGTCTGAATGGAGCCTTACAGGGGGGTGATCAATGACAGAGGGGTGCTCAATGACAGGGAAGTGATCAGGAAGTCTATATGCGTGATCACCCACTTGTCATTGATCACCCCCCTGTAAGGCTCCATTCAGACGTCCGTATGTGTTTTGCGGATCCGATCCATGTATCAGTGGATCCGTAAAAATCATGCGGATGTCTGAATGGAGCCTTACAGGGGGGTGATCAATGACAGAGGGGTGATCAATGACAGGGAAGTGATCAGGAAGTCTATATGCGTGATCACCCACTTGTCATTGATCACCCCCCTGTAAGGCTCCATTCAGACGTCCGTATGTGTTTTGCGGATCCGATCCATGTATCAGTGGATCCGTAAAAATCATGCGGATGTCTGAATGGAGCCTTACAGGGGGGTGATCAATGACAGAGGGGTGATCAATGACAGGGAAGTGATCAGGAAGTCTATATGCGTGATCACCCACTTGTCATTGATCACCCCCCTGTAAGGCTCCATTCAGACGTCCGTATGCGTTTTGCGGATCCGATCCATGTATCCGTGGATCCGTAAAAATCATACGGACGTCTGAACGGAGCCTGACAGGGGGGTGATCAATGACAGGGGGGTGATCAGGGAGTTTATATGGGGTGATCAGGGGTTCATAAAGGGTTAATAAGTGACGGGGGGGGGGGTGTAGTGTAGTGTAGTGTTTGGTGCGACTTTACTGACCTACCTGTGTCCTCTGGTGGTCGATCCTAACAAAAGGGACCACCAGAGGACCAGGTAGGAGGTATATTAGACGCTGTTATCAAAACAGCGTCTAATATACCTGTTAGGGGTTAAAAAATTCGGATCTCCAGCCTGCCAGCGAGCGATCGCCGCTGGCACGCTGGAGATCCACTCGCTTACCTTCCGTTCCTGTGAGCGCGCGCGCCTGTGTGCGCGCGTTCACAGGAAATCTCGGCTCTCGCGGGAGGACGCGTATATGCGTCCACCCAGAAGAGCAGGGCCGCCGGCAGGACGCAATCCTGCGTACGGCGGTCCTGTAGTGGTTAAGGAGATGAGATTAGTTATGTGGATTTGCCCAATAAAAGAAGGCACACGGGGGAAGATTTATCATCTTCCTTACGCCTGAAAAGTGTTGTTAAAAAGTCATAAACTATGCATTTGCAACTTTTAAAAAAATTGTCGCATCTCTCGGTTTTGAGGTCGCCCTTGCCACTTTCCTTAAAGGGGGTGTGGCAAGGGCGAGAAGGTCATGACCAGCCTCCCCGACATATTTATCTTCATTCACGCCTTTTTTTTTGCGCAAACGAAGCCAGAAATCTACGGCAGCTCTGAGCGGTCGTAGATTTCTGTTTAGGTGCATGGACCGCAGGAGGAAGCGCCTAATTTATGACAAGGCCTACACCTCATGATAAATTAGGTGCATCCTCCGGTAGCGCAGGGAATATCAAGAAAGCGCCGGTCTTGATAAATCTCCCCCACAAAGCCTAGTTACTGAATTTGCGGTCGCCCCTGCTGCCGCGACGGATCCAGATCCATTCAACTTGAATGGGTCCGTAATCCGTCCACACAGCAAAAAAAATAGAACATCCGTGATGCAGTGAGCACGCGGCCGATGCCCTATATTGCAGACCCGCTGTTTGCGGACCGCAATACGGGAAACGGCCGTGTGCATGAGGCCTAAGGCAGAGCACTCATAAAATATGGGATTTACTAGGGAGAAGCTAAACATAAAAAATTTGCCGGCTGTGCCTGCTGTCCTTTCTGTTCTCAAAAAACTTGGTATGTTGTAACAATTGCTGCAGACTTTCAGCAACGAATGTGCCAAGGATCAATTATTTCGATGACAGCTGCATATCTAATACAGAAACAGTTTTCCTACAAATGCACTGTGGGGAAATTGTACACAGCCCCCTTCTGTGGATGCACACGAAGTACTGAGCGTGGTAATCGGTGTATGCGCCTGATACGAACACTTGCCACACAGACTGGTTTCCTATTAGCAAATGTTTAAAAGTATTCAAATGAAATCACAAAAATTTTAATAATTACACTGAAATATTAAAATAAATCACAAACAAGAGATCGGATCTAATTTTTGGGGAATTTCTTCATTTATACATATGGTCATTTATTCCTCTGAAGTATTTCTAAACAAAACATCAAAGACAAAAAGGCCGCAATATGTGCTAATAAAGGCGATATGAATAATTCAAATACACAGTAAATGACTCTCTAAGCATGCTCACACATATGCCATACAGTAGCCAGTAAGGGCTTAATAACATCCAGAATACCGTATATTAGTCCGCTGCACTGTCCACTATCTGAATATTTATGTGAAAACCTTACTGGCATACTGTCCACACAGAAGGCAGGAAGATGAATTCAAAGTTACGGGTATAAGGATGGATAACGCTTGTTTTAACGCAAGAGAATTTAAAATAATGAAATAAAATAGAAGCCATCTGCTTTATTGGCCCCAGTCATTTACCGCTCAGGATCCTGAAATTCAATTAGGTCGAGAAATGCTGCTTTCTCAATCTGATGACAGGGCGCATTTGCGTGGGTCTTTTATTTAAATCCTATTGTCCTCTCCTGGTAGGGTGCATAATTTAACAATACTGTTCGAGTGGCCCAGATTCTGGGAAGCTTTACAGTAACAAAACTAAATGAACAAATTCACACTTCCAGAGAAGTCATTATCAATGCTGGCCATGCAGACTACAAAATCACAGCCAGTATCGAGTTTTTTTTCTCCTAGTTTATCACCTAAATAAGACCCTATTCCAACTGCACGGAGCTTATGTCAATTTGACTCACCCAAGAATAGTCCCTTTTATTTGGCCCCCATTTCCTATTAAAATGATTAATTATGAAGATTTTCATTTGCTAAGCAACACTTTGGAATAAGTTGGAGCCGTTACCCAACAAGGCTCATTTGTCGGGCGACTGCATCTTTTATACTGCACCAAAAATCATTTGTTGGCAGCGCGTTGCCCAATGTAAACAGCGATGTGCTGCCGGAAAATAAAAACTTTATGGCAATGACTGCTGCATGTAAATGGCACTTAAAGGAGTTGTCCATCTTTTACTAAGTGATGACCTATCCGAGGGATCAGCAACCCTGGCAATCCCAGAATACTTCTTTCACGTCTATGGGAGTTGCAAGAACAGCGGAGCAAGTGTGCATGCTGGGAGTTGTAGTTTCACAGCAGCTGAAGTGGCATGACCGTGTCCATGCAGCTCTCTCTCATTTCCTTTGCTGTTATGCCCATAGGCAGGGCAGTGATTGTAAAATGTCAATGTAAATAGGTGGGTGGGAGGAGCTATAAACTACTAGATGGGCGTGGTTAGGGGCGGGGCTGGAGCTGTGGCAAAGAAAGGTAAAGTGCATCATGGGTTTGGTTGGGTACGGCAACAGGAAGTGCTACATACAGGATGGGAACAAACCCAAGTGATTGGTTTACACAGGGCGGGCTCCAGGTTCATGTGGGCCCTTGGGCGATAAAGTCTCAGTGGGCCCCCCTGTGGCATTTGCACGACGCACGTGACAATGAAACTGCATGTATTATTATAATTATATAAAAACTAAATTGGACGAGCTGTAGTTTTTACCATTTTTGCATACATACACCTTTTTGATCTGGAACCCGCAAAATGCCATTGTCCGTCAGGGATCTGTTGTGCTTTCCATTCATAACTGAAATCGCAAGGCAGATGTGAACAGAGTCTTATTTACAGGATGCACAAACTACAACAGTACGAATGGCCCAGAGGGTTTCTCTTATAAGATCTGCATGACGTTTCCATGTTTTTCTTCTATTGGTTTTCTATGAGTTATTGGCTTTCCTCTCAGAGTCCATTCACACGTCCGCAAGTGTTTTGCGGTCTGCAAATTGGACACCAGCCATGTGCGTTCCGCATTTTGCAGACCGCACATGGCCGGCACTATGATAGAAATGCCTATTCTTGTCCGGGGCTGCGGACAAGAATAGGATAATGCTCTATCTTTTTTGCGGGGCCACAGAACGTAAGTGCGGATACGGACAGTACATGGTGTGCTGTCCGCATCTTTTGTGGCCCCATTGAAATTAATGGGTCCGCATCCGTTCCGAAAAATTGCAGAACAGATGCGGACCCATTCATGCGGACATGTGAATGGACCCTTACACTCTGTTCAATTATTTGCCCTCCAGTTAAATTGGCTCAAGTGTGTGTATATAAAAGATGGGGAATTAGACAGTAAGCCCTCTGGAAACAGGGACTGTCAGAGTGAAGTCTGTGTACAACACTGCAGAATATGTAGCCGCCAGTTTTTTCCTGATCTTAGTTGGATCCCCCTATAAAATTTTCAGCCTTGTGGAGATCTGTCGGCCACAACACGCAATTAGGTTTAGCCAATATTGTTCTTGGAGTCCTCTCTTGCTGTGATACAGAAGACGGCTGAGGACTTGGACCATGGTCCAAGCAAATTGGCTGGTCTGGACATGGTTGTGGCTTCAGCTCTTTATGCTGGGGCTTTCTGCACTGCATGGCTTCAGGCACCAGCTATAAAATGAGGGTTAATGACTTTGCTGGCGTCGAAGAAGCCAATTTCCTCTCTCTCTCTCAGCTCCTCATCGAACATTTGCTGTTCTAGTCATCAGCATGGCATGCTTCCCTGTGCCAACTTGTCTCAGACAAGAGATTGGTGTCTTCTGAAATGCCACTTGTGCCTCATTTCCCATCGACATTATGTCTTTCATACGCACAAATCTCGACACCATGGAAAATGGACAACAGTAATCTTCTTTCCTCTGTAGGGATCGACGATCACAAGGCTCCTACATTGTTTTTCTATTAGCGACAGATCTATACATCAAGGCTGCACAGCCTCATACATATGCATAAAACACAACATAAATCTAGACCCGTACAGATCAGCTGCCATATGGTGCCTTATGGTATACCACATTTCAGTAAATATGGTCCTACATTTACTCTGCTTCAGGCAACAAATATTATATTTTTATCTTCAGGCGCATTGATTTACTGCGCTACACAACCCCCCCATATGCTATCAGCTCTGCAGGGGAATAAATTAGTACATCAGTTCTGAATGCAATCTTAACATTCATTTTATAATACAAAGGTCTCGAAATGTAGAATTACAGTACAAGCCATGTGTGCTCTACTAATGTTCTTATATTCTTATCTATACTCATTTTCTTGTATATAATAATATAATAAAAAAATTATTGGGGGGGAATTTAACGCTGGTCTATGACATCCTCTGTGCTCCCGCCTCTTCATATATTCGTATAAGCCTATTGCCGACACTGAAATCGGAGCTGCTGTAAATTTTAGTCTTCTTTGACACCAAAAAACTGATGCTGGTAACGCTGCTCCCCACCTTGACCACACACCCTTTTCAGGAAAGTGGTTAAGGCGGCGTCCAAACGCTACTTACGCTTATGTTAAGGTGCAATGGCGTTTAAAAAAGAGGTATGCATGGGGGAATGATATAATGACTTAATGGCACTGGCGTTTTCAGAATGCACTGAAACCTACAACATACAATGCAATAAACCTACTTATCTACCATTATGTATACTCCAATTTAGGCTACAGACTAATGTATTTTGGGTTGGAGGAATATAAAGCACCAATGACTCTCCGCAAATGTGTGTAATCTGTGTTGACTGTATTAGGGTGCCTTTATTGATTTGCAGCTTTTTGGGGTTACAATAACGTACAGTCATTTTTGTCAGCAATCAGAGTGCAGCTAAAAAAACGCCTGGGTATCAGGGCATGCTATGGTCGCCCCTGCACTGTCATCCTGCTGCCAGCATTACCCCATAGACTTCAGAGGGGGAAACCACAGTGTTAAAAATGCATGTAAAAGCCACAACCAAGGGTTTTCTATATGAAGGGCTGCCATGCAATTTTCCATATTTGCCTTTCTAATCTATAAGACACATCTGACAGCCCCATTTCTTTATACATCTGCGATCCCAGAACATAGAATATCATGTAATACAATTGCACTATATTCTTTGTGTATCACATTCCCAAATAAATGCTAATCGGTGTTCACTTTTGCAGAATATATTTCATGCAGGCAACATACATACGAAGGTGGTGGGTGCTCTACTGGAGAATCATATCCCAACTGGGTTGGCATTGTATGATTTGATCCCCACTTGGGGTTTTGAACGTTGTGCTGGTTGCAAATTTGGGATATTAATCACAGATTTTTATGGCTATGGCGTCATCGATCTAGTTTGGGGCATATTATTGTTTATTCACGATCATACACGATATATCCTGGCCACTACCTCTACATTCGTTTTTAAGTGTTTTTAGGGTGTTTTAGTATTGTGATGGCTATTTTGTACAATAATGTCTCAATAAAGATTATAGGAAAAGTTTATCAAGTTGCAGATTGTGGCACGCGCTGTAGTTGTGCAAAATTGTGCAACTTTTTGGGGGTTTCAGGCGTCCCTCACCCCATTTCAAAGTAGCAAGTGATGTAGGGTCATAGTAGGTGGACTGTCACATATATTATAATCTACACCAGGAAACAGGCATAGATTATAGCATAGAACTACACCAGCGCCCTTGCTGGAGTAGATCTCCACTTGCATGGACCTGCACAGATGCGCCAACAACATTAAGAGGCATGCAGTAATTGTAGCGCAAGCAGGGGAGAGATTAAGACTGGCATGTAAAACACTGGTCTTGATAAATCTCACCGTACGTTTATATGAACAATTCAGGGTCGTATTTTGTGTTACCATCATATATCCATGATCTCTGCTTGTAGTTTTTGTAGGGTTCATGATGATTAGAGAATACTTTTTTGGGGGGTTGGATTGGGTGCTGTTTTTGTGTAGGTGGTAACACACAAACAACACCTCTACCATCCAGATTCTACTGCCCTAGACTTGGGTGACCGGAGGTCTAGCCTTAAACATAGGTACTCACATGCAGTTGCGAGTGGCGAGATCCCTGTGTATAAAACTTTTCGAGCTGAGATACTCCATTCCACTGCAGATGTCAATCATGAACCGGACTAAGGTTTGGATGGGCAGGGTCTGTGAATAAATACACAATGAAGACTAAATGCTCAAAGACATAAAGGCGTACAGAATGCACATGATGGCCTATAAAACTATGCACATAAGCACATGTAATACACAATTCTTATTTACTATCATTGCTTAACGCAGCAAAGCTGCCTACAATCCCTACAAACAGTAAGAAACGCCCTACAGCAACTTGGCGGTCCCCACAAGGAGAAATTTAATCCCTACAGATCCACACCAAAGGCGTCTCCACTGATGTCGGGGGAAAAAACCACAAACATCCGTCTGCAGCTGGGTGTCTTTCTTATGGAAAAGATTCTGGTTTTGGCTTATATTCCAAGTCATTGTACCAAGGCCGTTTAAAGGGGCAGGCAGTAACTTGTGGGGTAGCCATCCAACAGGTGGCACTAGAGAGCCAGCTTTTGTCCTCCTGGATAAGAGCTCATTTACAGTTCAATAGAGACACATGGATCAAATATAAAGGTGGATTTAGAGAGCTAGATAATTGTAAAGGTGCGGCCAATCACCCGATAAACAAGCGGAACGCTTGTTCATCAGGTGAAACTGTGGTTCGTGCAGGCTCCTAAATGATTGTTTCTTAGCACTCTGCTGCCCAAAAAACAATGCAGATGTATGAGGATGAGAGATTGCTATTCTCTTACTGTGGAGGTGATGGTTGCATGTAAATGCAGAGCTTCACCTCCACTTAACGAGCAGCCGACGGTCGGGAAGGAGCGCTTTCTAATTTTTTTTTTACCAATTTACTAAATTAAAGACACATTTTTTTTGTATGCATAGCTCAAAGTAAATTTAGCTGCTAAATCTTATCTTTGAATTTTAGCATATGTATACATTTCTGGTCATCCCTTTTTGAAAGCATACACTTCAAAAGTATTTGTCACTTACACAACCAACCACGTGACGTATCAGCAGTAGAAATGTTTACAATTATATTTAGAGATCAGGTTAACTTATCTTAGTATCAGAAAAACAGCATGGGGCAAAAGCTACCAACAAATGCAATATTAGTTTAAGAGCAAACAAGCCTGAAGCAGTGGAGACCGCTTCACGCCGAGTCTACAAATGAGTTCTGTTCCACCACAAATAGTTAGGCCAATTTACAAGTCAATTCACTGTTCTAGAGAACAGGAATCTTTAGGACTGCCGACCTCAGCCAAAAGTAAAGTTAAAATTGAATCGGATAACACTTCCAGACAGTCAGACGTAACATTGTACTTGAAGATGGAATAGGGATGTTCTAACACAGAGCTGTTTCAAAGACAGTTGCCCAGATCTACTAATCCTAAAGATGGCGTAAGCTTAGACCCGATGTCTAGACCGGTACCAGATTTATTACAGGGGCTCAGGTTGGATGATAAATGTGGAGCAGAGCTAGACATTTTTCACTTATTCTATACCGACTAACTTCAGCTAAAATGTTGGCGCAAAATGGTGCATCTTAGACCCCTACCCTTCCAGTGAAGCTCCGTCCACTTTCCACTAAGCCCTGCCCCCTCATCGAGCATGTAAGAAAAACATGTAGAAACAATAGATGCATCAAATTGTGCCACTTTTGTAGACAGATTTTTGACGCAGGAGCATTAGTAACTCTGGACCAGTATGTCTATATGTTTAGCCTTACTAAGGATGAAGAAATAATACATAAAATACAATTTATTGACTATGTTTCCAGGGTCAACAGTGTATAACAAAAGGAGGACTGGGCTACAGATAAGAAGGACTTCCATAGACTTACAATGGGCTCTTCCCCGATGCGTGACATCAGTAGGAAGGTGTGCAGATCACCATGCTTCATAAATGGCAGGATCACCATTGGAACTGGCAGTCTTCCCTTGGTACGACTTCTCAAACTCACTCCTAAGTTGAAAAAATATTATAAAAAAAAATCATATTAATGTGTCCCAGAAAACTTGTGTTCTATCTCTCGCGCAAAGTAATGTGCGTCAACCAGACAGGTGCCTCCCGACTCCTGAAAGCAGATATCCGGGTCAACCAGAGATTGAGTCTGTGGTTGAGTTGAACTTATGTAGTTTTGCTCATTACAGTGTATTTACCATTAAAGGACTTTGTAATGACATTTTATTGATCTCATAATGAAGTTCAACATTTCTTTAAAATCAGACTCTTCTAGAGGTAACATCTCCCCTGAGAACAAATTTATCAGGCATTTTGAAATTCAACTGCCCGGTCCCTCTCAACCCCAACATCTGCCTTTGGTGAAGTTAGGAGGCCAAAATCGGTGGGTTTGGAACCGTTTGGCCAACACTAATCTAATGTGTATGAACATTTACATTTAATACATAAAACCTAGGACTAAACTGATGGGAAAATCCAATAGTGATCAATGGGTATTTCAAATGGACCAGAATTGGATTTCATGAAAATCATGAGGCTACCTGGAATATTAAACAATATGGGGGTCATTAATTAAGTCTGGTATTTTAGACGCCGGTCTTTATAACCCCGTGCACTGGCGGTGGATTAGCCAAAGTTATGAAGAGGCGCCAGCCTCGACATAACTTTGATGCATCCACTGCTGGTCTAAATGGAAGACGGCTTCTGTGCTGGCTTAAATTTAGACCATTTTCTGCGCCTAAAACAGGGGTAGTAAATGATGAATGAGAGGGGCCGTCCTGTCCCCTTCCCCACCACGTCCCCTTTTTTAGACCTGCCGCAGATTGCAGCGCAAATAACCTGCCAGAAAACCGGTGTATATATGTTAATAAATGACCCTCTATGTCTTTAGCCAAAATAGCATCCTCCATTCTTCTTTGATGGCTCGCCACAAATTTTGGAACAAGGCTGTAAAGTTTTGTGTCCATTCAGACAAGAAGTAATGTTGGGGACGTATGATGGGCGATTTAATCTGGCTTCCAATCAGTGTTCACTGGGGAGTGCTGGTCATACTGGCTTTGTAGAAGTGCCATGCTGTGTTTGTGATGCTTTTAGGCGGCTGATTGACCATGGAAACCCAATTTGTGAAGGTCCTGATACACAGCTCTTGCACCAACACTTCTTCCAGAGCCTGTGTAGATCTTATTGCTGTAACCATTGTTCTAAGTGCTCTTTTTTATTGCTCTTTAATACCTGGTGACAGTAAATACTTAAAAGGGCTATCTCAGAATTAGATATTGACGGCCTATCCTTAGGATAGTTCATTAAAATCAGATTGATGGGGGTGCAACTCCTGGGACCCCCACTTTCTAGGCCAGTGAAATCACCGCATATCGGTCACATGGCCTAGTTGCAACCCAGTCCCATTCAAGTCAAAAGGGCTGAGCTGCCATACCAAACACAGCCGCTATCCAATGTATGGTGCTGTTCTCAGAAAGCTGCCTGGAGGCTGCAGTGCTCACTGAAGCTCCGGTGATCGCTGCGGCTTCCTGAAACAGCTGATCGTGGTGGTGTTTGTAGTCGGACCCCTACTGATCTCATATATCCTGAGGATAGGTCATCAATATCAATTTCCAAGAGAACCTCTTTAAATGAAAATACAGCAGAAGGGACAATCTGGGGGAAGGCCCAGCTTTTCCTCATTAATCACAATAAAATGCATAGATGTATGACTAAATGTTATAGAAGTAATAAACGTGAGCATAAATCATCTAATTAGAACACCAATGGCTATTTCTATGGACATTTAAGTGAGGAGAATTCACAGACTGCTAGTGAATAATCCGGATAAATGAAGAAAAAGTGTAAAGTCTGTTGCGTCAACTGAAGAGTTAGAAAAGCTTGACAAGCATCGCATAGTGCCGACAAGCTTAGTAACTCTTGACATGCATTGAATTTAATCCGCTTTGATATATAAGAAACGCCTTACACAACGCCACTTATGTAACAATATGTTTTACTATGTATTACACTGCAAACACAATGGCTACAGATAGTGTCTGGTCTAAAATGGGTACACAATAATAAAAACAGCAATGTATAAACTAAAACAATATTCATACATACAATGTGTAGGGGGGGGGGGGGGGGCTACCCAGTACTCTTATTATGGATTTTTGAAAGATTCAAGCATAGACAGCATGGGGGACTCCAGTAAAGAATGCTCTGTTGGACCCAGTCCACCCATGCTTTACGTGGTTGGCAGGCATGTTATTTTCCCCTGCAGCCGTACATAGCTTTTTTCAGCCATTACTGCTGACCACCGGGGGTCTCTAAAGCTGGACAATTTTTAATCTGTGCAGCCATGTAAACAGATACAGGCCCATATAGAAGAAAGAAGATCTATCAACTTCTAAAACAGCATAAAAACATAGCATAGTCTCTGCACTGATCAACATTTTTAGTCAATCATCCGCAAACCCTTGTCTCTCTGCAGCTGTGGAATCTCCCTCAGGCTAGCGAACACATCAACTAAAGTCTCTACAACAGTATGCAGAAGACTTCCTTGTTGACGTGTAGTTTTCATTTACAGGTCAAAGCTATGCAAGGTATGTCTGTATACAGCCCATCTATATCACTAGTACAGGTGGAGTCTCATTCTGGAAATCAGTTGTAGTCCTAGATTAAAGGGCTACATAAAGCCCTTCTCCCACACCATGTAGATTGTAAGCCCTCACAGGCAGGGCCCTCTGTCCTTCTGTACCAGTCTGTAACTCGTTTTGTTTAGGATTAGTGCAATTGTCTGTATTATGTATGCACTACTCCTTATCATATGTACAGCGCTATGGAATGAATGGCGCTTTAATAATAAATAATAATAATGGAGCACGCAAAACATTTTAAAACCCTATAAAATCGTACGATAAATCGATCAAATTATCGGTAACAAGCGTTCATAGGAACACTCAATCCCGATAATTGGCTTCCAATCAACAAGGAAACGCTGTGTATTCAGGAAAGTGCTGCCGATAATGAATAGAACAGAATGAGGAACAACTTGTTCCTTCTGCATTCAGTTTGCATCAGCCTGTGTAATCGGACCGATGCATACGACCACTGATGGATGCGTTATCATGCATCGGTGCTCGGCAGGGCACTATTACACCTGAAGATAATCGTGCAGATCATCACCAACGAGCGCTCATATGAACACTTGTTAGCGATGATCTGGCAGTGTAATGCTGCCTCGGTTTCCCGATGGACAAGTTTGTAATTGGAATCTTTTAGCATGTTTAAAAGTCCTCGTTTGTTCGCTGGCAGATTGTGACATGTAATCAAGCTCTGCTGCCGGCAAACAATGATTAAGTATGTGGACAAGTGATGGCATTATTGCTCCGCCCCATACTATGGAGGAGATCGCTGGATTCAATAGCAGCGGTTTCCACCAGTAGGGAGAAGGCGATTACCGGGAAGGAAGGACCCTTAAAGGGGTTTTCTCACTTCAGCAAATAGAATTTATTATGTAGAGGAAGTTAATACAAGCCACTTACTAATGTATTGTTATTATCCATTTTGCCTCCTTTGCTGTCTGGATTCATTTTTCGATCACATTATGCACTGCTCATTTCCATGGTTACGACCACCTTGCAATCCATCAGTAGTGGTCGTGTTTGCACACTATAGGATAAAATCAATAAGCCTATGTGTGCTCCCGGACCCAGCCACCAAATAGGCCAGATCTTTTTTTCTACAGAGTGCAAGCACGACCACCACTGATGGATTGCAGGGTGGTCGTAACCATGGGAACGAAGCAGTGTTTAATGCGATGGAAAAATGTATCCAGCCAGTAAAGGAAACAATATGGACAGTCACAGTACATTAGTAAGTGGCTTGTATTAACTTCCTCTACAGAATAACTGATATTTGCTGAAGTGAGAAAACCCCTTTAAGGTACCTTCACACAAGCAGATTACCGTGTAAATTATTGCTAAATGCACAATTATCAAGCAGTGTAAAAGCAATGAACAATAGAGCAACAACTGACAATAGGTAGATTTCTCAATGATTCGATCGTTTGTGTGGGCACAAAAATCATAGTTGGACGTTAACGATTTTGTGTAAAAACAGGAATCGATAACTGCACGCCACTGAAATTTAGCTTTGTGTAAATGCAACTGTCTGCTCTACAAACTATGGAATATGTGATTGAAATTACGATTTTGTGAACGATAAGCGGCCCATCTGAATGATCATTGTTGAAGCGTTTACTACACCAAGAAACGACTCGTTCGTTGCTCAATCGTACTGATCATCGCCTCATGTAAAGGCACCTTTAGCATCGCTACAAATCTGACACAAAATACTAAAGATGCCTCTACACGAGGTGATGATCGCTACGATTATCGTTCACAAAATTGTAATTTCGATCACATATTCCATAGTTTGTAGAGCAGACAGTTGCATTTACACAAAGCTAAAAATTTGAGTGGCGTGCAGTTATCGATTCCTGTTTTTACACAAAATCGTTAACGTCCAACGATGATTTTTTGTGCCCACACAAACGATCGAACCAACAAGAAACTTACAAATTGTCAGTTGTCGCTATATCGTTCATTGCTTTTACACTGCTCAATAATCGCGCAGTTAGCTCGATTTAAAAAACTTACATGATAATCGGCAATTATCGGCAAGAGTCAATTCAGATCAAAGTCAATCTGATTAGAATATTTAGTCAGATTTAAAGGACCACTTTATACAGACTTTTCATTCTGCAAAACGGTGGCTGGAAATCCCAGATTTTCTGTGGTCGTCTCACAATTATCTATGAGATAGCAGAAGATGCCAAAAAGTAATCAATGATGCTGCTTCCTTCAGAGTGATGTCTAGAAGCAATAAAGCAGCCCAAAAACGCGTTAGCATATGCTAGGACAGCTTCAATTTGCTTAGGGTGAGACGCAGGAGCAGCATTAGGGGTTAGGGATACATTTCATTGCACTGGCTATCTTCAATGGCTATTTTATATACAGTATCTATGATGAGTTGCGACCAAAATATGGAATAGAATCTAATTTGTCAAATATTAGAATTTTTTAAGCATATACTAAAAGGCAACCTATAGAGAGAATTGCATGCCTACTGGGATAGGCAGTTAGGGAACATTATTTCGTCCTTTAGACCCATTTTTCTCCCTCTTTGCAGGGGGGATGGGGAGAATATTGAAGAGAACTATGACTGCAAAGCGATTTTTCTTAAGATTATTTTAAATAAAAAAGGCAACCTATAACAATGCCGAACTGACAGCGCAAGTAACACAGGAGGTAACGTCAAACAATTTTACCTATTAATTTGCAGACGTTTGGATGGTCAAACTCCTTCATAAAAGCAGCTTCTCTCAAGAATTCTTCAATATCACTGGAGCAGAAAATTTCCGCTGGCAGGAGAGAGGAGAATGTTATAAAAGGCAAAGTGCGGAGGAACAAGCTCTGAAATTAGCATCCAGAAGGCTCATTTTATCTGCGCTGGAACTGAATCGGTTTGTCTATTAGAATTACTTCTAACAAGGTTCTTGTGATGTAGAAGCCAGCAGTGATTTAAAGACCTCCCTTAGGCCCCTTTCACACGAGCGAGTTTTCCGCACGGGTTCAATGCGTGACGTGGACGCATAGCACCCGTACTGAATCCTGACCCATTCATTTCAATGGGTCTGTGTACATGAGTGTTGTTTTTTCACGCATCAGTTCTGTTTTGCATGAAAAACGCAGCATGTTCTATATTCTGCATTTTTTACGCAGCCCTGGCCCCATAGAAGTGAATGGGGCTTCAGTGAATAACGCATTGCTATCGGAAGCAAGTGCGGATGTAATGCGTTTTTCACTGATGGTTGCTAGGAGATGTTGTTTGTAAACCTTCAGTTTTTTCGCGGGTGCATCAAAACGCATTGCACCCGCGAGGAAAAAACTGAACGCAATCACAGACAAAAATGACTAAACTTACAAAATAGTGCGAAATTCATGGAACGCACCCTGAACGCATCCGGACCCATCCGTCACGCTCGTGTGAAAGAGGCATTAAAGACCACTTCATGATGGCTGTCAGTCTTCTGCTGCTCATTTTCATGCCTGCGGCAGTATAGAGGGTAATGGGAAGATGATGTGGCAAGCAGCTGATTTTGACGTAGGATGGAAGGGGCAAAACTGTCTTACATACACTCTATACTGCTGGTTAGTAGATATGAGCAAATATTTGGAAATCTGCTTTGAAGACAAGCAGATTTCCTGTTACAGAGGTGTAGAACCATCATAGAAAACAATAGAGGCTGAAATGCCCTAAAACAGATTTGTATTTCAGCCAAGGATATATATTGCTCTGCAATATAGAATTAATTTATTGGGTAAAAGACCGTAAAGCAAATGTTCACAGATTTGCTCATCTTTACTGTTTGGATTATACAGTCAGGTCCATACATATTGGGACATTGACACAATTCTAACATGTTTGGCTCTATACACCACCACAATGGATTTGAAATTAAAAGAACAAGATGTGCTTTACCTGCAGACTGTCAGCTTTAATTTGAGGGTATTTACATCCAAATCAGGTGAACGCTGTAGGAATTACAACAGTTTGCATATGTGCCTCCCACTTGTTAAGAGACCAAAAGTAATGGGACAATTGGCTTCTCAGCTGTTCCATGGCCAGGTGTGTGTTATTCCCTCATTATCCCAATTACACTGAGCAGATAAAAGGTCCAGAGTTAATTTCAAGTGCGCTATTTGCATTTGAAATCTGTTGCTGTCAACCTCAAGATGAGATCCAAAGAGCTGTCACTATCAGTGAAGCAAGCCATCATTAGGCTGAAAAAACACAACAAACCCATCAGAGAGATAGCAAAAACATTAGGCAGTGGCCAAAACAACTTGTTTGGAAGCATTCTTAAAAAGAAGGAACGCATCGGTGAGCTCAGCAACACCAAAAGACCCGGAAGACCATGGAAAACAACTGTGGTGGATGACCTGAATAATTATTTCCCTGGTGAAGATAAACACCCTTCACAACAGTTGTCCAGATCAATGAACACTCTCCAGGAGGTAGGTGTATGTGTGTCAAAGTCAACAATCAAGAGAAGACTTCACCAGAGTGAATACAGAGGGTTCACCACAAGATGTAAACCATTGGTGAGCCTCAAAAACAGGAAGGCCAGATTAGAGTTTACCAAACGACATCTAAAAAAGCCTTCACAGTTCTGAAACAACATCCTATGGACAGACAAGACCAAGATCAACTTGTACCAGAGTGATGGGAAGAGAAGAGTATGGAGAAGGAACTGCTCATGATCCTAAGCATACCACCTCATCAGTGAAGCATGATGGTGGTAGTGTCATGGCGTGGGCATGTATGGCTGCCAATGGAACTGGTTCTCTTGTATTTATTGATGATGTGACTGCTAATAAAAGCAGCAGGATGAATTCTGAAGTGTTTCGGGCAATATTATCTGCTCATATTCAGCCAAATGCTTCAGAACTCATTGGACGGCGCTTCACAGTGCAGATGGACAATGACCCAAAGCATACTGCAAAAGCAACCAAAGAGTTTTTTAAGGAAAAGAAGTGGAATGTTATGCAATGGCCAAGTCAATCACCTGACCTGAATCCGATTGAGCATGCATTTCACTTGCTAAAAACAAAACTTAAGGGAAAATGCCCCAATAACAAGCAGGAACTGAAGACAGTTGCAGTAGAGGCCTGGTAGAGCATCACCAGGGATGAAACCCAGTGTCTGGTGATGTCTATGCGTTCCAGATTTTAGGCTGTAATTGACTGCAAAGGATTTGCAACCAAATATTAAAAAGTGAAAGTTTGATTTATGATTATTATTCTGTCCCATTACTTTTGACCCCTTAACAAGTGGGAGGCACATATGCAAACTGTTGTAATTCCTACACCGTTCACCTGATTTGGATGTAAATACCCTCAAATTAAAGCTGACAGTCTGCAGTTAAAGCACATATTGTTTGTTTCATTTCAAATCCATTGTGGTGGTGTATAGAGCCAAAAATTTTAGAATTGTGTTGATGTCCCAATATTTATGGACCTGGCTGTATCATAAAGGGGTTGTCCCATAGATCTGGATCAGAATTCTTTCGTAATTGCATGTAATTAAAAATGTATCAATCCGCCAGTGTAAAGGGGCCGCCAATTACCCGATAAACGAGCGAAAAGCTTGTTCATGGGGTAATTGGATCGTTGGTGCAGTTACCTAAATCATCGTTTGCTGGCAGCAGATCATGCCGTCTGAACAGCACTCTACTGCCGGCAAACAATGATTCTGTCTGGGGATTAGCTATGGCTTTAGCCATCCCTCCTCTCAATACTGTGGAGGTGATCGCTGCATGTAAATACAGCCCTCCTCTTCACTGACGTGCAGGCGATTGTTCGGACTGGAACATTTACTTCCCGACAATCGTCTGCTCAATTGAGCAATGTAAAGGGGCCTTTAGAAAGACAGACATTGCTGTTCCCACTACTTGCAGAATTGAATTATATACTGAAATGACCCGAAACCAAGTAGGAGATGGAGCAGAACATAAATGATGCAACACAAAAAAAAACTGGCAAAAAATTATGTTTAGCTTGCCATATGATGCCATATGTCTCAGAAAACTACGGTAAATGATAAACCTTGGTTTATCAGATGTCTTCTTCTTCCTCTTTCTATTATAAGTGAAAAATCTTTCCCTTCGGAAAACTGACTCTCGACCTGATCAAAATCTTGTATGGCCACCTTAGCTTAATTTAATCTTCCTAATTGCATGATGGATAAGATAAGGGTACCACCGTGTGCACCAAATGGTAAAAAAATAAACATTGCTCAATAACGTTTAACTGATATGCTGCATGAAAATTAATGTGAATTATCGTATACTCACTCTTCAGCATCTTCACAGCAACCTTCTGCAGTGACCCGTCTTCTGTCTTCAACTGAGCTTCCCTGACAGAGCCAAACTCTCCTGTGGGTTACATGGGTTATGACATTTCGGTGGGTAAAAATATAATAAAAATATAAACACATCATAACCAGCATCAATCTATGAACATAGAGGGCCCCTAACTCTTGGGGCACTGGTTCTCCTTGTGGAGATCCGGGTGGTGGAGGGAGTCTTACAGGCAACGCTCCCTGGGAAAAGTCTGTAAATGAGCTATCCTAAAAAAAAAAAAAAATGTCTAGTGCCACCCATTGACTTACAGGGTATCCACCTACAGGTGGCGCTTAGAGACAGTTTTCTTCCTCCTGGAAGAGATCTCATTTGCAAAGAAAGACATCTGCATCCTATCAGTAACAATATCGTATTACATTAGAGCAAATTTTACTCATTACCTTTTCCCAGCGTACGCCCTAAAGTAAATTGCTGCTGCTGAATGAGGACATCTGTAAGCTTGGATTTTAGCTCATCACTAATGCCGATACTATCCACTATAAACAGAGGAAAAACACACAAACTTATTAATTTTATGCAAATATTAATAACATCACTGATGGTTTGTAGACTCAGTCTATTATAATTATTAGACAGAGAAGCTTCACACCAGAGCACAGCACTGTACACAGTATGTAGTGCAGAACAGCCATACGGTGCTCCTGTATGGTACGGCATTATGTAGGTGAAATGCACATATTAAATCAGGAAGCACTTGGAGATACAGTAAGGCCCTTAAACTTCTATGGGTGTCTTATAAAGCTGGGCTTACACATTTAAAAATTAATTTTGCCTGATCCTTCTCTCTCCCCCGACATCTGTCGGGGAGAGTTGGAGCTCCCCATAAACATTAGGTTGTTTGTCAAACCTACCATTCTCGGCGAGTTCAGCTGACAATACACTAATGAGTATGAGGACTAGTATGGCTTTGTAGAACTCAGAACTGGTGCTCATAGTAGTCTGGCTTTGTAGAAGATGAAGGTGTTTGCAGCAGATGTTTTCTATCCAAAATGTATTTTGAGTAGTATTCATGACTTTATTTGTTGCAAATATTTTAGGCTACAATATCTCCATTACAGAGAAATATATGACATACTGATCACTAAAATATGCATCTTGACTTACATGTAGCCTCCAAGACCTCAGTTCCCCTCCTGTTAAAAGACCTGGCTGCAGTAAACTGGATGACTGGACCACCCCGACCAAGCATTGAGCCAAACATGTGTCTATAAAATAGTAATGAAAAGAGACAGAAAACAGAATTGTCTATTTGAGATACATAGTTACATATTTTAAGAATTGATTAACATATGCTAAATAGCTGTACAACTGCAAAGAAAGATATTGGAAGGCCGCACTAAATTCAGCCAAAGCATTCAGCCAAAAAGTGAGACATAAACCATATATTATTTGCATTTCCTAGTAATAATACTCCAGTTCCAGGTTTAAACAAAATATCATCTTGTTACAGTCATCCAATTTTGCCATAATTAATTTCATTGAAAACAGTCCTTATGCTGGTCCTATCGATAATCACTATTCTTCTATACTGGAGGACAAGAAGCTTCCCCACTTGCAATAAATGAAGGTTGACCACAGTGTTCCAACCAAGATTTCTTGGGCTCCCCAACAGCAATATTGTTGTCATCTTCATAGACACATAAGGTATGCTCTAATAGGTTAGTTCTTAATCAACCAAAAAAGAAAAAGAAAAAGGAAAAATAAACTAGTGGCAAATGATTAGTTCCAATGTCAGCTCTAAATGTTGTGGTCTTCTGATGGACCTCTGAGGTCTGATGAGCTAATGCGTAAAAGCTTAGGTGAACTGTAGGATCCTGTAGTACTCTGGTGGTCAGTCCAACCCCGGTTGACTATGTTCCTTGTTTGTTAAGTAGCAGTGCTCAGGGGAAGCCCTGGGAAGGTTTATAAAGGTCCACAGTGAAGAAGTATAGGGTCAATTTGTACTAGATGTCAAATAATGGAGGGCATCCTGCATATAACATACACCAATCTATCCAAAAATATCTTAGTAATCACAAATTGGCTTTTTAAAAATCAATTACACATTCTCATACATTACATTGACTGTTTTCTCACCCAAATCTTGTTTCTTTTCTTCTTTTCCGCAGAAAGATCAAGGTCATAGCCACAACCGTCACTAAGGCAGTAAGGATACCCAAAACCAGAGGGACCCAAGACATTCTTGTATGTGGGCGTCTTTGCTGACCTACGAGTGAAATATAGCAGGTTTGCATATTATCAGTGGTGATTCATTTTTCTTGATTTTTTAAATGAGCAATTTTTTCATTTTCTTTTATTGCTATTTAGTGATTATTTGTACACAGGTCTAAATGTATGCCTAGTTCCTAAAAAGTTATTTTAGGATATTTTCCTGATTTCATTCCTAGCCTTATTTTTTCCCACTTCATTGCTAAACACATACTGCCAATTGGGAGGAATGTATAGCTGGAGTACAGGTTAGATTCTGACATCTGCTATATAAACTGCTGACAGCACCCTGCTTTTTAGGCAGTGCACAATCCCTAGTAAGCACATGTGTTTTATTATAGTATAGCTGCTGTATATATGTTCATATAAATATATACTGTACTGTGCCTCTAGATTGGGGGGGTTATCACTGATGCACATTTGGACCATGGCACTTTATTGGAAAGCATGGTGGCTCTGTAGTGCACCAGGTAGTACCTTGACCAACATGGTGCTGGAGAAGTCGAGCCTCAGGTGCCATGATTGGTGGGGAGTCAGGACCAATTCAGTAATTGACCCAGATTGGTGTGAGGATGTCATGTTTCCCATGTGGCAGGATTTATATAAGGAATGTCCCTCCCATCCAATGGGTGAGGAGGAGTTGAATGCTGGCTCAATGCCTATTTAGGCCAGAAAAGGCTGGTTCATTAAGCCACAGCTTCGTTTTAGGGAGCAGAGACTGTTGGTGCTGTGGGTTGACAATCCAATAGACGCTTTCCCTATGTGGTAGCTGATGGAGGGAATCTGGTATAACTGCAGGTCTTACAAAGGCTCTGTGAAAGTACAACACTCCCTGCAACAGGGAAGAGTAAAGCATATTTAACTCCCTATAACCAGGGGTGGATTGACCATAGACCTTAAAGGGAAATTTCCCGGTGGGCCGATGCCCAGTGGGCCACCCAAGTCCTCTTGATGGCCGCAGGACAGGTACATAATGATCTGATGCTCAACGGCCGCAGGTGCCTTCCTGAACTCAACTGTATTACTGTCCTGATGATGGTGATACAGTTGAATACTGTGATAAGGGCGGAAGTATTTTGTGCTGTCCTTTGGTATTTGGTTCTGCTGGGTCGGTATTCTGCGCTGCACTACAGTATTGCAGGCCCGGCCTACTTCGGTTGTTTCCACCTACTTGTTTTGGCCTGTATTCTGTCAGTTTCAATTTTATTTATTTTTTCCAGGGCCAATCTGCCAATGCCTACGACAGATATATAGCTTAGAGACACCAACATTACTACAGGCAGTGAGGGGGCAGTGAGCTGGTAACTGCAACCATACAAGAATCTGTGCCTCTGCGCCAAAAATACTTTTTTCGCTAAAAACGGTCGGTCTACCCTCCAAAGTTCTGTTACTCTGAAACAGTCCAGTCCAGTTAGTGTTGTTGGTAGAAAACTGTGTCTGTGCCATTCCCTCCCAATGTAACTCTCCCCATGGGCCGTGCCGCCGTGTATACGCACCTTACACTATAAATGTACAATTTACTGCTGTACCAAGCTAAATAGTCAGATAGTAAGACAGGTAGACAAGCAGCGTGATGTGAGGGATATATGACAAAGGGCTATTCTGCAGGAGTCTCAGTAGCCACTGAATTGAAATGATGTATAATCAGAATTAATGAATGGAACTTAGGCCAGAAATCTATTCTGGATACTACGGGAGTTGATATATACACACACATTAGTCTTTTGTACAGTTTACTGCCGACTTCAGAAGCTGTGGGCATTTTAGTTTTTGAAGTAATCTAAAAAGTATGAGCAAGAGACAAGATGATGTATTGCGGGGGAGCCGGACTGAATGCAAAGAGAATTTGGGAAAGGCGGAGATTTACACAAGAGCGTTTTGGAAAACATCAAAAAAGATGTCTGAAAAGGAGGCACCAAGCTGAACGTGGCAGAAAAATCGTTGCCCACTCAAAATTTTGCATAATCACAAATGGTTCTACAAATAGAAGCTGCAGGTGCATCTATGAGTTCAGCTTTGTGAGCGAATACGGATACCAATTGGCAGCCAAATCGGGCACAAAGGAAGTAAAAAAGCCCAGCAGACTGCCAAAGAGTTATTTTTGGAAAATGCATCACGCACGGCTTATGCAATCTTCCAATTTAAATGAGTGCTAGCTGTTCAGAATGGACTTAAAAGGGAAAAAGGGACAATCACAACTCATTTGTCTTAAGATGAAAAATAATTAAACCATTAGTGGCTAACTGCGCAGAGTTCCATTAATGGAAGTTATGCTGCCTGGGGATGATAATGGCCAACAATTAGGTTAACCCTTTGTTTTGCACATCAATTGCTACACAATGCGCCAATCACAGCATATATATGGAATTTTCAACAGAATATTAACAATTCGTTTTCTTTACTACTACCCGATAGTTGTTTCTGTGACTTAACTTCACTTTGTAGACTGTATATCATGATAAAAAAAAAGTTGCGTGGTAATATGAGGAATGTAAAAGTAATAAGAGGCTAGGCCTATAACTACTATCTGTGCTTTGGCATTATTGCATGAGTACTAAATAATAACGTGCACAAAGACACTATGAATTTAGGAATCACTGCATAAATCCATAGTAAATTTGATTATAAGAAACTTTATAATATATCTTATTAGAAAAAAAAAGGCCTCTTTCTCCACTTATGAGACACTACTCCTCCTGCACTGATCATTTAAGCTCAACTCACTGCTAAGATTTGCGCTGAGAGACATGATAAATTATTGGCTTGCTGAGGGATCAGGCCCAGAGAAGTCTATAAAGAGGTGAGGGGTGATCAGGAAGCTGCTGCAGGGTGAGAGAGAAGCAGAAACACACAGAGATGCTGCTGCTGGCTCTAGTACATTTCTATCTCACCCCAGTGCTGCATAGCAGCTACACTGCTCGATACTGCTACATTATGTCCTTGATGATGCCGCTGCTTCCGAGGGTGCACTACAGAGAGAGAGAGAGAGAGGGGAGCAGACTCTCCTCTGGGCGTGCTGCGTATAGGAAACATCATGGCAGCAGTCTCAGTCTAATAGCTCAGAGATGTAGCCTGCAGAGGGGAAACCTGGTAAATATCCCATGTACAAGTCACACACAGACCATATATAGTATTAATCTTCACGTGCACACAAGACATCTTATTCTTAAAAGCCAGTTAGGTTTAAAATAGGTACTGCATCTGAATACATATTTTCCCAAAAAGCAAGAGAAAAGCATGAATTTAATACTGTACAGCTGTCATACTTCTTCTCAGTCCCAAGCTCTGCATCAATAAGGCCTTGAAATAAAAACTTCAGAAATCTCAGACTAGTTACTAAGGACAGGCTGCATTTGTAACGCCCCGCTACCGTCTTTATTAGTTAACCTCATGTCATCATGTATATTTATTTCAGGTCCTAAACACTGTGCATATTTATTTCTTGTAACTGTTATTGTTCATGTAATTTACCTGGTTCACCAGAAGGTGGCAGCAAGCATGGCTTCTTTCCATTCTAACCCTCTCTCTAAGAAAGGGAGGAGACTAGTTAGTTAGGGTCAGCTGCAGTTACCCCCTGCTAAGGGAGGGTGCGAAGCAGGTGCACGTCCCTGTTGGACGTGCCTTCCTCAAGCCAGCCAGAGCACCTTCAGCTCTGCTGTATGTGGAAGCCCCTGCTTGGAGCCTCGGAAGCCAGGAGGAAAAGTTCCCTGGATTAAGCTAGAGTCAGACTACAAAAAGAGAGGTTGCAGCGGACAGCTAAAGCAAAGTTATTCAGTCAGCCTGTCAGCACAGCAGGGCCAGAGAGCAACAGATGTAGCAGAGTTAAGCTTGTCTGCCTGCCAGAGTTAATGCTAAAGCCTGCTGGGAACCAAGACAAAGCCTAAAACTGTTGGAGAAACGTTTATTCAAGTAAAGCTGTTATTGAACTTCATCACAAGGTCTGGACTCAATTTATTTCTCCATGCTCTAATTCAACTACCCTCTATTTGTCTGCTTCGGACGAAAACGCCTGGAGTTCCAGCGTATCCAGGTAGGAGCACCGTGACACGCGCAAAAAACATTAAGGGACATTATAAGCCACCCAATACCACTCTGCCATTTGTACACCTGGGTACCAACACCATTTCTTAAAGGGACTCTGTCCCGTTGTTACTTCATTGAAACTGGCGTCACAAAACACTTATCTCATCCTAAAAGGGACCCATTGTCGATGCCGTGCGTCGCACATTACCATCCAAAGAATAAATTACTGTAAAGTAACTATAGCAAATTAGCAATCAATTTCTCAAACAAAATTAAATTTGCATTATTATTCCAATTTCTCTAAAGTTAAATCTAGCAGGGCAATGTGCACCTTTGTCATGGAAGAAAATGATTTTTAGATCTGTATCTGTGTAGTTGACAATGAACTGCTTCATGAATTGCTGCTATTACTTATATTGGTATATCCGCGCAGGCTCTTATTAGTTCCTTCAGGCAGTGTATATTACTTCCTCACAAGTTCCTTTCAGTTCGCATGTACAATCACATAACTTTCCTACCTTACAATGTTGTAGTTCCTTGTTCCTCAACATTGTAAGGTAGGAAAGTTATGCGATTGTACATGCGAACTGAAAGGAACATGTGAGGAAGTAATATACACTGCCTGAATGAACTAATAAGAGCCTGCGCGGATATACCATTAATACACACATATATAATTATATTCGATTGCCAGCCCTATCAGGGGGAGACTGGAACCTATATCCAGCAGCAGCATCCTGCTAGTGTCAGCAGGATATAACATAGGATTTGCACATACTGGAGCGCAGAGGTGTATTTTTACAATACTATTACTTATATTGCATATATATTACCTTCTTTCTGACTTGTGGAGCTGCAAGTTCAGAGCTTACAGAGTGTTCTCCCTCCCTTTGCTTTACTCCCTGCCTTTCCAGAGCCATAACTTTTTAATTTTTCAGTTCACATAGCAGTATGGAAGCTTCTTTTTTGCGGGACAAGTTGCACTTTCTAATGGCACCATTTAAAGGGGTTGTACACTTTTGCTATATTGATGACCTATCCACAAGCTATGTATTTGGGATTTCTGTAACAGATTGTGCATGCACCCTTAAAGGGGTTGGTTACTATATATTACTAGCTGCAAATGTGCTGGGAACAGCACATATATGCAGCTAGTAACAGAGGTTATTGAACCATCAGCACTGATGTCCAGTGGCCTAATTTATGTTTACTAAGAGG
Source organism: Bufo gargarizans (assembly GCF_014858855.1). Taxonomy (NCBI): domain Eukaryota; kingdom Metazoa; phylum Chordata; class Amphibia; order Anura; family Bufonidae; genus Bufo; species Bufo gargarizans. The sequence goes on along the minus strand of NC_058090.1, from coordinate 39,973,133 downwards.
TTCTGTAGTGTCCTGGAGCAGGGAGTACTTTGACATTTTGACATTTTTCGGAAATTTGCCTATTTCCCCTATGCAAAGTTAAAACTTCTTACTTTATTTAACCTAAAAGGGTTAACTTGCACTGTTTAATGCTGTGTAACTGCATTTTATATACAAACCGGATTCCAAAAAAGTTGGGACACTATACAAATCGTGAATAAAAACTGAATGCAATGATGTGGAGGTGCCAACTTCTAATATTTTATTCAGAATAGAACATAAATCACGGAACAAAAGTTTAAACTGAGAAAATGTACAATTTTAAGGGAAAAATATGTTGAAGTCATATTTTAGTGATCTGGATTACTTAATACTTAGCTTTTATTTTAGCATTATAAAATAAATGAGATTTATCCCCCAAATTGGAAATAGTAGGTAAACAAAACCGCTTACAAATATCCCACACTTAGGCAGGACGTTTACTGAAAGCAGTAACAAAGTGTCCACAATGATGCAAATGATGTCAGACACAAAGGTAACAGGTGTAATTGTACACTAGTACCCAATTGGTGGTGTGGGACGGCAATACTCGATACCCTATATGGCCCTGAAAGGATCCCTACATGCACGTTTCTGAGGTAGAGGAAAGAACCCCTCCTCTCATCAGGGGAATATAATTTCTATGGGCCAAAAGATATAGCTTATTTGCCAAAGATGATCAAGGGCAAATACAGAAAAAAGAAAAACAGGGGGGGAGAGAGCCACCAAAGGTGATAACTCTCAGGTAGAGTGAAGCGCACAGATGGGTGCACAACAAACAGCGGTGGAAGTGGAAAGGTGGACAGATAAAAAGGCCCCCTCCCTTCTTGCGGTGCACAGATTGGTGCCGCAGGCATGAATGTTACCACATTCATGCCTGCGGCACCAATCTGTGCACCGCAAGAAGGGAGGGGGCCTTTTCATCTGTCCACCTTTCCACTTCCACCGCTGTTTGTTGTGCACCCATCTGTGCGCTTCACCCTATCGCAAAAAGGGAGGGGGCTTTTCCATCTGTCCCCTTTCCCCTTTCCCTGCTGTTTGTTGTGCACCCATCTGTGCACTTCACTCTACCTGAGAGTTATCACCTTTGGTGGCTCTCTCCCCCCCTGTTTTTCTTTTTTCTGTATTTGCCCTTGATCATCTTTGGCAAATAAGCTATATCTTTTGGCCCATAGAAATTATATTCCCCTGATGAGAGGAGGGGTTCTTTCTACCTCAGAAACGTGCATGTAGGGATCCTTTCAGGGCCATATAGGGACCACAATTCCAGGGTTAGGTTCCGGACGGGGGCCCAATTAGTGTGACACCCCGTGGTTAGATCTTGAGGATCATTGTAGGGCTGCGAGGGCCAATTAGGGACATTAAGGAATATCTCCACTTGATCCGTTTTTACAGTATACTGATCCTTCAACTGCCGCAACGGACTACCCTGTTTGGCAAGACCGAAGCAAAGAGGTGTCCCGAGTATCTAATCTCTGTACGGTAGGACACCTGGTTTTCTCAAGCGGTGCCGCCGTGCACCTTATGCTGTGGGTGCATCTGTGTATACCGTGTCACACGGATTTCCTTGCACCCATGTCATTTTTGTGTTTCGTTTGTCGCTGTGCATATTGTTTGTGTTGTGAATCACCTGTCGTTGCATTGTATGTCTGCTATTGATGTATGAGATGTTGGCGCATTCATATGCCATCATCCCAACTATATTGTGGCTCGGGTACTAATACATATTGCGTTAGTTACCTTCACGCCTTATACCTATATGGTGTCGGCATACATCGAGTATTGCCGTCCCACACCACCAATTGGGTACTAGTGTACAATTACACCTGTTACCTTTGTGTCTGACATCATTTGCATCATTGTGGACACTTTGTTACTGCTTTCAGTAAACGTCCTGCCTAAGTGTGGGATATTGTAAGCGGTTTTGTTTACCTACTATTTCCAATTTGAGGGATAAATCTCATTTATTTTATAATGCTAAAATAAAAGCTAAGTATTAAGTAATCCAGATCACTAAAATATGACTTCTATGATTTATGTGAGTGACTATATATGAAAATTTACATTCATCTTCAATTAAACATATGTTGAATCAGAATTTCATGGTGTCCACAAATCCCCAAAAAGTTGGGACAAGGCCATTTTCACCACTGTGTGGCATCTCCCCTTCTTCTTACAACACTCAACAGACGTCTGGGGACCGAGGAGACCAGTTTCTCAAGTTTAGAAATAGGAATGCTCTCCCATTCTTGTCTAATACAGGCCTCTAACTGTTCAATCGTCTTGGACCTTCTTTGTTACAGCTTTCTCTTTATGATGCGCCAAATGTTCTCTATAGGTGAAAGATCTGGACTGCAGACTGGCCATTTCAGTACCCGGATCCTTCTCCTACGCAGCCATGATGTTGTGATTGATGCAGAATGTGGTCTGGCATTATCTTGTTGAAAAATGCAGGGTCTTCCCTGAAAGAGATGACGTCTGGATGGGAGCATATGTTGTTCTAGAACCTGAATATATTTTTCTGCATTGATGGTGCCTTTCCAGACATGCAAGCTGCCCATGCCACACGCACTCATGCAACCCCATACCATCAGAGATGCAGGCTTCTGAACTGAGCGTTGATAACAACTTGGGTTGTCCTTGTCCTCTTTGGTCCGGATGACATGGCGTCCCAGATTTCCAAAAAGAACTTTGAATTGTGACTCGTCTGACCACAGAACAGTCTTCCATTTTGCCACACTCCATTTTAAATTATCCCTGGCCCAGTGAAAACGCCTGAGCTTGTGGATCTTGCTTAGAAATGGCTTCTTCTTTGCACTGTAGAGTTTCAGCTGGCAACGGCGGATGGCACGGTGGATTGTGTTCACTGACAATGGTTTCTGGAAGTATTCCTGAGCCCATTCTGTGATTTCCGATACAGTAGCATTCCTGTTTGGTGTGCAGTGTCGTTTAAGGGCCCGGAGATCACGGGCATCCAGTATGGTTTTACGGCCTTGACCCTTACGCACAGAGATTGTTCCAGATTCTCTGAATCTTCGGATGAGGTTATGCACAGTTGATGATGATAGATGCAAAGTCTTTGCAATTTTTCGCTGGGTAACACCTTTCTGATATTGCTCCACTATCTTTCTGCGCAACATTGTGGGAATTGGTGATCCTCTACCCATCTTGGCTTCTGAGAGACACTGCCACTCTGAGAAGCTCTTTTTATACCCAATCATGTTGCCAATTGACCTAATTAGTGTTAATTGGTCTTCCAGCTCTTCGTTTGCTCAAATTAACTTTTTCCAGCCTCTTATTGCTACTTGTCCCAACTTTTGGGGGATTTGTTGACACCTTGAAAATTTGAATCAACGTATTTTTCCTTTAAAATGATACATTTACTCGGATTAAACGTTTGATCTGTCATCTACGTTCTATTACAAATAAAATATTGACATTTGCCATCTCCACATCATTGCATTCAGTTTTTATTCACAATTTGTTTAGTGTCCCAACTTTTTGGGCATCCGGTTTGTACATGTTGTGATATATATCCTGTTAATTATCACTTAATTTACATTGGCTCTGTGGAAAGGGGTAATGAATACTGAGAGACTGTTAGGGCTTTTATTGAGAAGCCTGTATTGTTTTGTACCTGAATTCCTCCAGTAAAGAAGCACCCTGGTTTACTGCAGACCCTGACTCTCTGGACTTATTTCCCATTGGGGTGCACCACGTCTTACCATCCTTTCCGGAGAGCAGCAACATTTGGTGACACCTCAACGGTGTCCGGGGGACCCAGCATAGCGTTGGGGCCACCCCAAACCCAGCCACAGCTTTCTGGCATGCCAGTCCCAAAATGGTTTATGATTGAGGGTCATGTGACCAGTCCCGTCCATCTCTGGCCTCCATTCACTTACAGTAGGGTACGCTAGTTCCATTGGCCATCCCCAATGTAAGTGATGCAGACCGCTGATGGACAGAATTGTTCACACAACCCTTCAGTCAATGGCCATTTAGGGTGCGCAGTGGTAAAAATCCTGCTGAACATAAATTAGGCAGATTAAACCATCGGACATCAGCACCACTGTGCACTGTATGTGCTTCTCCCAGCGCATGTGCAGTGCCTTATGGGGGAGGGGGTACTTGAGGACAATAGTTGTGAACCCATGATCTAGACTTTGGCCTACTCACCAGGCTTTTCTTTGGAGGCCACAAGAACAAAGTCACTCCAAGGTCCACACCCAGCAGAATTAGCCACACAGACCCTCACAGTTAAGTCTTTCTGAGGATCCCAGAAAGTCAGGTTGACTTGATTTCCTTGAACAATCAGTTCCCCCTGTAAATAGTGGAAGAAACAATCAGCTTCTGAGAAACAAACAGTCCAATGAACCATTCCGTGATGGAAGAAGGATGGAACTGTTGACTCACATACCATAAAACCTTATTATGTCATTGATTAGTAACCATAAGAAAACATTCTGGATTATATGATACTCATACTAGGACAATTTAGGGTGTGTTCATACATGGCAGATTTGTTGTAGAAATTAACAATCAGTTCCATACATCAGAATGGTGTTCTTCATGTAACACCTGCATTGATTTCTGCAATACTCATTGACTGTATCCTAAAAGGGGTTGCGTCACGAAACATATTCCACATTTTTTAAACCTGCACCTCAAAGCCTGGAGTAACCCCTCCAGAGCATTTCCTACCAATGGTTTATAAAAGGCATGGCACCAAACTCCCAGGGAAATCTGTGTTGCATCCGTACTTTTCATGGACCCATAGACTATAATGTGGGTAAATGATTCATAATCACAGACAAAAAATAGGGCATGCTTCCGTAATGTCACCACAAACTCACGATCCGTAGGAAACCACTGATTACCGGATTACAGCTAATCACTGGGGTGATCTGCCCATTGTCAAGGGACCTTTTTAACAAGTAGGGATCATTCAAAGTGGACACCCCCTTGGAGATAATAGCCATACTGCAAGGCTCATGCAATGAATGCTGGAGTTATGGAGGGTGCCATGTGCTCTGTCTAGATTTTTTGGGAATACGCTATAGAAATAGTTATTGCTTCTCAGAAGTCAAGTCAAATACCATAACTCAAGATTGTAAGATCTGGGCAGTCTTCGTATTATTTTTTTATTAATTAAAACGGGAGGTATACTTTCATAAAAACACACAATAATGGGGGGACATTTCTGACCTGTGTTATATTGTCCTGCTCCCATTGCACTCTGTATCCCTGCAGACTGTAGTTTTGTAGATCTGGTGGAACGTCTTCCCATTCTAAAATTAAGCCAGAGTCTGTCCTTGTCAGATGGACATTTTGTGGCACAAGTGATGGAACTGTAGACGAAATAATAATTTTCTGAATTCAATTGCAAATTAGAAGACATTCACATCTAACGGGTAAGGTAGGGACCACTGGCTCATTTTTTAAATGAGGTCAATGGCTGCACAAAGAACGAAGATAACCTGCATGCAAACGAGTTACATCATGGTTGAATTTCGGATTCCCTAGCCCAGATCAAGTAATGATATGTGCACAGAGTTTTACATCTTTTGCTAACACAACATATCTTGAGCTTTCACTGAGGAGATAATTGAGCAAGCAGAGGAGTAACTCAAGTTCCTGCAAGATAAAGACTCTTCTTGATGCTAGCCCTGCCGTCGCAAGCCTCATCATTAGAGGGCTTAGAGACTCATGTATGTAAATCTTACACGGTGCAGAATAAATCCTTGAAAATGTGCAGTCAGACATAAAAAAAGACAAAAAAAACCAAAAAACTTTAAATGTGTGAGTCATCTTTGACTGTGCAATGCAAAAAAATAAATAAAAAAAATCTAAGAACATATTTCCCGGAGATACCTGAATCTATAATATAATATTTTATAGAGATTTTTAGTCCTTATGTAAAACCGTTCCTCCGAAGATCAGGCTATTCATTTCACTTAGTTAGCACAACGTTCCAACATATTCCTCAAAGGAGATAAATAACCCTACATAAAAAGTGCTGCAATAGAAAGTAATAGGGCCCAACTAGCCAATTAGTAAGTGGAAAAGACAAGCGCCAGCCTAAGAGGTTACAGCCATAGCTACAGTATTGTAATTATGTTTTTACTTGGAGATAGTCATTTTTCTATTCAGCTGCAGTGGCCATTTTCCCGCAACGCGACAAGAGGAAGAGCGGCCACATTGATTCTCACTTTTAAATTACCTCATTAGAAATCCTCTTTAATGTAATTTATTTCTATTCCCTTCAACTATTAAGTTTACTCCATCTAACATAATAAAAATGCTGTGTGAAAGACTGGATAATAACTTTTACAAACTCGAGCTGCGGCTTTACTAATTTAATTGTATTGGTTCACATGGCCAGAGGGCATTAAGGAATTAAAACTTTCACTACTAAAACTAAAGAAAACTTAAAGGGGTTGTCCCACAAAAAATATTCTACAGTTTTCAAACCAGCACAAGGATCTGAATACTTTTGTAATTGCATGTACTTAAAAAATTTGTATAGCCACCGAGTTATTCAATAAAATGTATCTGTATAGCGCCACCTGCTGTTGCCGTTTGTTCTTTTTTTTATTTCTTTGTCCTGCTCACTGAGAAGGTTGCACATGCTCAGTTTCATCCTTCAACTGCCTCCTGAGCTGTGATAGGGAGCGCTGAGACACGCCCCCTGAGCTGTGATAGGAAGAGCTGAGACACGCCCCCTGAGCTGCAGCAGAAAAGACACTCCCCTTGAGCTGTCAGCTTGATATAAATCTAGCAGAGCAGAGTGAGGAGATCTCTGGATCCATGTGAGGTACAGGGCTGGTTCTAGCTTTGTTAGATAGGGATTATTCATGTACTATATGATGCCTGATTATATTCTTTTACAATAATCATGGAATAACCCCTTGGGAAAAAAAAATTAGGAACAAAATGGACAATAATATGAATTTCTCCATTCATTGATTCTGTTTTTGCAAGCAAGGCTGATTCTTGGAGTCTGTTCACATCTGCATTAAGGCTGGACAACCCCTTTAAGTGTGTGTAAGGACCCTCAACAAGGTGAATGCAATTAACCATCTACTGCATGAACATACACTTATGCAATCAATGTACACTACAACCACAGTAACCCAGGACTGCTTGACAAAAACCTACAAATGTATGGAGCAAAAACACCAGGTAAATAACATAATCCCTATCAAGAATCCACAAAAGAAATTTGAAAAAAGTTCTATAAATTTATATATAGAGGTTTTCTGGGATTTTCATATGAGATTGGTAGGAGTCTGACTCCCAGCATTGAGGAAGCCGCTTAAATGAGACTGGACTGTGCCTAGGCCATATGACCGATTGATAGGACATCATATGGCCTAGGAAGAGGTCGCAGTGCCCACAGAGGACCACGCCTTTTCATATGGGAGTAGGACCCCTTCCGATCTGATATTGATGACCTATCAAATCAATCAAATTCCCTGAGAACTTCTTTAACCTTAGTCACTTGTTCAATTTTTTTGGAGACGTTGTATCTGCCCTTCATTCTTCCTCTTCTTTCATGAGTCACACCTAAATGTGGCTTCCAAACTGTATAAAAAAAAAAACTGAACTTGGGGCCATACCCCAAAGGTCCATTTACATGGACCAGACCAATTTAGCAGGCAATTATTGGGAACAAACCAAACATTCCCTATAATTCCCTGATCGTCAGGGAGATGAGAGTTGCATTTACATGAGAAATCACTACAACGATTGCTTCTTCTCATAGAGTTTCATTGCTTCCGGGCAGCAGATCCCTGATGAACCAGAGCACCTTTTACAAGCGCTCATATCCAACTGTCCAGATTATCGGCCCATATAAAAGGACCATAACTCTTTTACCAATGGGAAACATGGCATGTTTTTGGCGTTGTCTTTTCATTCTTTTTCTCTTATAAATGTATATTTATTTTAAAAAAATTGCAGTTAGAACAGATTTACTTCTCCAAAGTAAGCTTCAATCCCAATAATTCCTCCCAAGACCTAAATATTATCAACGGAGTTACACAAGTCGCTCTTGTCCACTTAACAAATCTTAAATCTAGTGTAAACTGTATAACTGGGAATTTCAAGCCACTTGAAACACATAGATTGAGGTAAAACTAGATTTCATGCGCTGTTCACTGCCAAATTCTGGTAATAAAAAAAATAAAAAAATTTGCCTAACAAGGAGACGCACAGCAAAAGCTCCTAACAATCATCTGTTTGTGACATAACTCGAGCTGTGACAGTGGAGAATTGTGAAGGGCACAAGGGGAAATATTACCATGAATTGAGTAATTGTTCTTTGTTTAAGCAGGACAGACTTGGTAGGACAGTAGATGGACAGAGGAACGTTGAATCACTTGCCCATTCAATTTTATCCTGTAATTTATGGTACAAAAAATATAATCTGAGCAAAAAAAAAAAAAAAGGGAGAAACTAAAAATCCTAGCAGCCCATCCGTTCTGGCTGCATGTATGAACTCCATAGAGACAACCAGCCTTATGCCTATGTTTCTACAATGTGACCCTCAAATAACTTTTCTGGATATCATTATTGTACTGGTGATAATTATTGGTCCGACCTCTGAATCGGACTCAGACTATTGTATTTTTCCATACCCTGACCACGCAAAACGGACTCCAACTCCACAGCCCTGCTAATTATCACAGTTTTTTATAATTAGAAGGCCTTAGATTGATAGAACATAACAGATACGGGGAGATTCACTAGAAAGAGGCCAGAATATTCTGTTGTAACTCCTTTTGGAATAAAGTAATCCGAATGAAACAATGTGCTCCTCAGTGTATGGAGCTGGAATGCCGGCAGGGGCAGATTGTCCAGATTGACCAGTACAGGGAAATCTCCCAGGTGGGTCGATGTCCAGAGGGGCCGCCTGAGCCCTCCTCACGGCCGGCCAGTGGAATTTTTTGGGGATGTATTTTGTACTGTGGTATTTGGCTGTGTTGGGGTGTTATAATGTGCTACAATATGGTATTGCTGTACCTGCCTTCCATTCATTTGGACCCAACTACAAAACGGGGCCACTTTTAGTATTTTTTTCCAGGGCCACTTTAAGTTCCCAGTCCGCCTCTGGATGCCACGTTATGTTAACCTACAGAAACCCGTATATCGGCCGCTGAAAATCCCTTTGCCACTCACCAAATACCAAAAGTCGGTGTGTATGGTTGCGCTATGTCTTGGTTGCACATCATATGCATTTTATGTGACACCACCTTGAACACCATGTATACCTGAACATTTTTGATGCGTTCATGAACCAACTGGATCATCGTAAGGCAATGGAAGGTTACTTCCAGCAAGATAGAGCAAAGTCTCACACAACGGCAAGGAGCATGGCAGAAACAAAGCCCTCTTTCGGCAACAGGCTTTGGTCACCACAGTCACCATATCTGATACTACCAGACTTCTTCCCTTGGGGTATGCTCAAAGAAAAGTCTATCTGAGCAAGCCTCGCACTGTCGAAGATTTGAGAAAAAAATAAAATATCCAACATGAAATTGCTGCGATTTCCCCCCAATATATTTGTTGATACGTTCAGGAACATGGAGCACTGTGTCAAAATTTGTCAAAAAAATGGAGATCATTTCCAGCATTGTATGTAATGCAGTTGATTACACACACGTCAAGGTATGTAGAGTATATTTTTTGGTTACAACAGAGTATTCAGAGCCTCTTTTGAGTAAATCTCCCCTGTATTTATATGATGAAAGTGTATCTAAATATTAAGCATTTTATAACTGTCAGAAATGATGTAAAAATATTTTTTGTAATATATTTTTTTAATTGATTTTATTGTTTTACTTGCAAAACAGTCCCCGTAAGTTCGACTTTCTGTAGTGGATGGAGACTTCTGCTACCGTCTCCATCCACTGTTCTGTTTCCAGCACTGATGGATGCCCAAACAGTTGATCATGGGACTGACGGGTATTGAACGCCCACCAATCCGATACTGATGACCTATCTACTATTTAATATATATGTAAAAGGTTGAAAAGCCCTTTAAACCGGGAGCTGTTGGACCTACTTCAAGAATGGAGTTGAGAAACGTTACACCACTCATTTAGACAGTGTGGTAGTAGCATTAGGTAACCTAAGGACTCACAAAAGGTTACTCATACAGTATTATATTACTAGAGATTTGTTACATACACATGCATGCTTGACATGGACATGCACACATTGATTCTGAATAGGAAGCGGGGGGAAAGCTGCTGTCAAGTCAAACACCTCGCGAGGGGGGGGGCGGCTTACTTACTTTGGTCCAGAGACCAAAGGGCTCATATATGTTGAAAACAAACTGCCCAATTGTTCTCTCCTACTATCTGTAGTCAATGGATGAATTTGGGATGCCCCACGCTAGCTAGTTGTCTGGTTCTGCCAAAATTGGTGGGTTCGGCCAGCATTTGTCTAATTTGTATGTCCAGGACTGAAAAATGTATGACCTCTCCTCAAGCACAATGCACATATTGCCACAGGCCGAGGAAGAGGCCCCTGCACTCACCACAGTGCTGCGGCACCTTCCAGCAGCTGGTCAGCGCTGGAGTTGGGAGTCGGACCCCCCATCGATCAGATATTGATGACCTATCCTGTGGATAGGTGATCAATTTTTAAGTCCCAAAAAATCAGCTTAAAGGGAGTCTGTCAGCAGATTTACCCCTTTTTAACAGTTGCCATACCGCTGTAGCCGCAAAACAGATGATTAACACAGTACCTTTATATGCTTTGGTGGACTTTTAAATATGCCAAAAACGAACTTTGATGAGGGCTCGCAAGTGCCCAGGGCGGAGTCCACCGGGTTGGAGCCCAGGCAGCTCTGCCTCTTCGGCTCTTATCCCCGCCCAGCCTCCTCCTCTGCTCGCCTATCTGTTGTCTCTCCCCCTCAGCGAGATCCCGCGCCGATGCGATGACTTCCTTGGTCGGGGCATGCGCATAAGCTACTGCGATGCCGTGTCAGCAATGGGCATGGCAGTGCGCATGCCCCGACCAAGGAAGTTATCGCATCGGCGCGGGATCTCGCTGAGGGGGAGAGACAACAGATAGGCGAGCAGAGGAGGAGGCTGGGCGCGGATAAGAGCCGAAGAGGCAGAGCTGCCTGGGCTCCAACCCGGTGGACTCCGCCCTGGGCACTTGCGAGCCCTCATCAAAGTTCGTTTTTGGCATATTTAAAAGTCCACCAAAGCATATAAAGGTACTGTGTTAATCATCTGTTTTGCGGCTACAGCGGAATGGCAACTGTTAAAAAGGGGTAAATCTGCTGACAGACTCCCTTTAAATAGAATAAATCATTCAATCACTTTTCAGTAGACAGATCCTCCATAAATAGGCTAATCACAGGTATTTGCAAGGAAATCTGTCAGCAAGTGTTAAATTCCCCTGCAGCATCACCATAGGGGACCTTACACATTACATAGTGCTTATCATAGCTTGTCAAGTCATGCATGGACAGGTAGAGTCCTCCAGCGAGAGAGAGGGGTCACGTTATGTAGCTGCTCTTCTCTCACTTCAGCAAACGGCATTTATCATGTAGAGAAAGCTACGGCAATAGAAGACAATTACTAATGTATTGTGATTGTCTATTTTGCTTCCTTTACTGGCTGCATTCATTTTCCATTGGATTATCTACTAGTTATTTCTATGATTACAACCACCCTGCAATCCAGGAGCGGTGGTCATGCTTGCACACTGTAGGAATAAGTACCAGTCTAGGCTCACTCCCGTGGTCCTGACCACCAGAGAGTCCAGCGTTTTTTCCTATAGAGTGGAAGCACGGCCACCACTGCTGGATTGCAGGGTGATCATAACCATGCAAATGAGTAATGTATAATGTGATGGAAAAATGAATCAAGCCAGCAAAGGAGGCAATATGGGCAATCACGATACATTAGTAAGTGCCTTGTATAACTAACTTCCAAAGGGTTTGGCTGCTTTAAATCACAAGGTAACAATAAAAGGGAGTCCTGTGAAGAGCATAGCCGCTGCTCTGAAGGAAGACAGGAGAGAGAAGGCTAGGAGCTGCATCCAGTGAGACAGAGCATCAGCGTCAGCTCCCAACAGCCAGGGGCGGATTGGCCATAGACCTTACAGGGAAATTTCCTGGTGGGCCGATGTCCAGGAGGACCACCCAAGCCCTCTGGAGAAGGAGAGCAGACAATGGCAGCTATTGATGGCCACCACAGAGGGACAGCTTTTGGGGCAGTATATTGTGCTGCTGTGTGGTATACAGTTCTGTTGGGACGGTATTTGTGTTGCCCTGCCTTCTGTTAGTACAACACCGGGCCATTTCTAAGATTTTTTTTTCCAGGGCCAGTTTGGGTTCCCAGTCCGCCCCAGCCACCAGCACAGCAATAGATGAATACCACAGTGTCCAGCATTAGAGGATTATACGTCTTTATTATTTTTTGAGGCACAGAAAAGGATATTATCACTGTGGAGGGACAGAAAGAGGTTTATTAACTCTACGGGAGGTATTCTTTAATACATTGAGCACAAAAGAGTCAATATTACTGCTGTAGGTAGCACCAGGATGAGTGCTATTACAGTATGCCCTCTAAAAGGTGGCTCCAGGGTGCCAAAAATTAGACTTTTGCTTTGGGACCACCATAATAGCAACGGGCGCAATTCAAAAAGACAACCCCATTGTCAACTAGAATGCATTCGCCCTGCATGGCCTGACTATATACCCTAAATAAACTTGCAGAAGCTCTCTACAGAGCTATTTATGACACTCCACAAAACTTGGCGCTCATGGGTTTAACTTGGCATATTTATTAACAGCTTTTCAGTGCTTATTTCTGAAGTGTGTGAAATGCAAGAGGACGTGTAAAGCGAAGACGCACTTTTGAGCATCTTATTTCTTCCTGCCCAGCTTGTTCTACCTGCAAATCACAAATGACTTATGGAGCCTAACTACCTAACAGTTAGGGCCAAAAGAGGGGCATCACCCAAAAATAATGAGACCATTTCTGATTATACCAAATGACTGTTTATTACTGGGCCAATTATATTAAAATACTGAAGATTCTTCAGGAAATTTTTCAAGAAAAATGTATTCTGGGAAAAAGCGTTAGATTGCCTGAAGCAGTTTGCCAGCAAATCACCTATATAAATAATGGCAGGACTCCGCAATTGAAAGATTTATGCATTGCTAGGGCACAGTACAAATCAACGCCACCGGAGCCTCTCTGAGACTAATGATTATTATAAAACCCATTGTAGTTGTGCTGAACCATGTACGCAGGGTTTATAGAATGATTTCCCACCCAGACATATAAATATACCAGGATAGGACTTTCTCTGCAGAAACGTATCCCAATGTAATAGGACAGCATGGTAATTAGAGGAACGACAATAACTCCACGGTTTTAAATGAGGCTGGGTCATACCAATTATTTCCTGCTCATTTACCCATTGAGACATTTGATTTAGGAGTGCAACTTGTCCACCAATCTCATTCGCATGGGTGGACTGGCCATAGACCCTACAGGGAAACTTCCTGGTGGTCCGATGCCCAGGGGCAGGGGCGGATTGGTTATACACGCTATAGGGAAATTTCCTGGTGGGCCAATGCCCAGGGGTCCACCTGAACCTTTCCTCACGGCCGGCTAGTGGAAGTTTTTGGGGATGTATTTTGTGACGGACTGTGGTATTTGGCTCTGTTGGGGTGGTATAATGTGCCACGATATGGTATTGCCGGCCCTGCCTTCCATCAATTTGGATCAGACTACAAAATGGGGCTACTTTTATATTTTTTCCAGGGCCACTTTAAGTTCCCAGTCCGCCCCTGCCAACAATGCCGAATGGGCCCTCCTCATGGCCACAAGCCAGGTAAGTAATTATCTGGTGCTTCCCTTCTGACTCCTGAATTCAACTGTATTGCCATCTTGAGACAACTGGAGTAGGAGGACTGAACGTGGCACTGGCCACCACAGAGTGGCAGTTTTTGGGGAGGTATGTTGTGCTACTGGGGCAGTATTTTGTAATGCACTGTGGGGTGGTATAATGTGCCACAATAGGGTATTGCTGGCCCCCACCTACTTGAGTTGGCCTTGCCTACTGTCAATTTGGACTGGAATACAAAAAGGGGCCACTTTTAGTTTTTTTCCAGGGCCACTTTTAACCCCTTAGTGACCACCCACCATACGTGTTTTTTACAGCGGTCCCTAAGGGGCCTTAGGCTGGGCAGCCGCTTTTTTGCAGCGGCCCAGTCTAAGCGCTGCACTGGGTCCTCCGTGCAGTGAGGAGCAGGAATCCGGCTCTCACATGACAGCCGCGGCCCTGCTCTAACAGCCCGGACCAGCGGTAGTGCTGATCAGGGCTGTTTAACGCTTTAAAGTGCTGACAGAGGGAGCGGACTCCCTCTGTCTCCCATCGGCACCCCGCAAATGCGATCGCAACGTACCAACGTGTGTAAAGGCTGCCTGGGGTCTGATGTAGGCCCCAGACCAGCCTTCAGCAATTCCCAGCAAGCTGCGCCTCTCTGGCACAGCCTGCTGGTCAATGTCAGAATGGCATTGCCATTAAAATGCAATGCACTATGGGAATAGTGCACTGCATTTTAAAAGCAATTAAAAAGCTGTCTGTTATAGTCCTATTGTGAGACTATTAAGTGGTAAAAAAAAGTACATGATCGCGGCATCTGAGTGTACAAACTGTTTGAAATTAACATGAAAAAAAAAACATTACATCAAACTTACCGCATCAATTTGCGCGCAAGGGGTGGGCCAGCCTCCATCTTGCTTGAAGATCTCGGCCGAAATCCCGTGCGGCGCGAGATTACATCATCGCGCCAGCCGGCGTGATGATGTAATCTCTCGCCACACGGGATTTTGGCCGAGATCTTCAAGCAAGATGGAGGCTGGCGGCCCTTCGCACGCAAATTGAGGTGGTAAGTTTGAATTTCAGGATTATTCGATTCGCTGACACGAAGCACAAGGAAAGTCAGCTTCTGAGCATTTTGAATAATTCCTGAAATTCGGATCGAATTCCACTTCGTGGGATTCGATTCGCTTATTTCTAGTACTGACCCAGAGAATTAAAGATATTATGTTATTTATACCAAAAAAAGAACACAGTTCAAATGAAAGTAAAAACGCAGTGGCAGTATTGCTGTTTTTCGCATTTCCCTCCCAGAAAGAGTTAATAAAAGTTAATCAGAAAGTTATGTGTACCCCAAAATGGCGCCATTAAAAACTACAACTTGTCCTGCAAAAAAACAAGCCCTCATAAAGCTATATAGATGGAAAAATAAAAAAGTTATAGCTCTTGGAATGCAACGATGAAAAAAAGGCAGAAAAACGCTTGGTCAGTAAGGTCCAAAACAGACTGGTAACTAAGGGGTTCATTAGGGATCATGATTTGAGGAGAAGAATGGGGGCAAATATAGACTCCATCATAAACTCCCATCTAAAGATCTAGATGCATTTTTGTAAAAAGAAAAAAGAAAAAGGGCAATGTCCCCATTAGGTCACTTACCTCTCCTATGCTTGAAGAGAGGGCGCGTCCTGCAAAGGTTTGTGCCGCCCATGAGGACAGGTAGAAGGCAGTCATATTAGATATGATGTCAGGGCTGATTATGTATAACCTGGTATCAGTCATAGCAAGAGATGCCGCCATAACTTTCAGATTATCATTTCCCTCCACTGGCAATCATGGTGAAAACAGCAGTCTTAAATTAGGGTACTTTCACACTAGCGTTTTTCTTTTCCGGTGTTGAGTTCCGTCCTAGGGGCTTAATACTGGAAAAAAACGGATCAGTTTTATCCTAATGCATTCTGAATGGAGAGCATTCCGTTCAGTATGCATCAGGATGCATCAGTTCAGTCCCTCTTCGTTTTTGGCCGGAGAAAATACCGCAGCATGCTGCAGTTTTCCTGAACACATGCCGGATCCGGCATGAATTTCCATCGAAATGTATTAGTGCCGGATCCGGCATTAAGTATTCCGACAAAACGGATCCGGTTTTCCGGTCTGTGCATGCGCAGACTTTTAAAAATGCAAAAAAAATAAAAAATTACCGGATCCGTTTTTCCGGATGACACCGGAGAGACTGATCCGGTATTTTAATGCATTTGTCAGACGTCTGACAAATGCCATCCATTTACGTCCGGATTGCCGATTCCAGCGACGGAACTGCCTGCCGGAATCCTCTGCCGCAAGTGTGAAAGTACCCTTAGACCATAAAGGCCTTCAGAAGTCAAGTCAGCATAGTGTAGTGAACAGCAAGATCAGGCCGAAAAGGAGCCATGGTTGCAGCCAGGCAAACTAAGTATTATTTTTAATCACCACCAATGTTTAACCCATCCCAAGAAAGCCCCAGAATAACTGCCTGTTTCTCCAGACAAATGTCTCTCTAGTCTTATGAACCCCTAAACTAGTGCCAAACACATTTTCTGGCCAGAAGCCATTATGCAACAGTCGTAGTCCTCAAAAATGTCACCCAAAGTTGCAACTTGTAATGTATGTTTTGAAACTGTGGCACTCCATAGAAGCATTGTAAAGTTCCTGTACTTTTCTCTCGACTTCTAGGGGTTAAAAAAATCAAGTTGTGCAAGTTGAATCGTGCCATCAGATTCTTTGCAGTAGAATGCAGTCACCGGGATCAGGCAGCACACGTTTTTCTTGTTTTTAGCAATAACTGCATTTCTGGAAAACGTGTTAGGCTAGTTTCACAATAGTGTTAAAGTCATCCGGCTGATGTGTAGCATGCCAGAGTTCATGTGTCCTTTAAAGGGGTATTCCCATCATAATGATCACTGTTAAATCTGTTAATGATTTGACAGTGATCATTTTTGTAAATATATTTGATTAACCAATTCCCACCGTTTAGGAGAAAATTCATCCCCACTTACCTCATTGTTGTCATTCGGTCCCCCCTGGTTACGGCCACTGCCCTTCTCCGGAATCTCGGTGGCCGCGCTCACCGGCTCGGTGGCCCAACGCGCACGCCGGCTCTGTACTACACTGGCCAGGAATAAGTCACCATGGCGCATGCGCGGAGGCGTGCGCATTCAGTCCAGCGCGCGGCCCGGCCGGGAGAAGACTTCAATCAAGATGAAGCCTGCCCCCAGCCAGAATCCAGGAAGTGAACGGCGCGCTGGCAGAAGGAAAGTATGAAAATGCGAAGTGGGATAACCCCTTTAACTGCTCGAGCCCATTGACTATAATGGGACCCAACAGACATTCAACCAGTTTTTTGGCATTAGTGCCAGGATTTGGCCTGCAAGCCGAAGTCAGGTTTTCCCGAACTCTCGTGAGACTTCGGCAAATAACTTTGGTATTTGATTTTTAGACTTGGATTTTAAAACTTGGATCTGAATCAGGCAAACCCAGAAGATCATGATAAGCCAGAATTTGACCAATCAATCATCCATCGGGTTGTTTACATGATCCCACCAGCTGAACATGCAATAGACTAATACTTTCAGCCAACGACCGCTGATAAAAGCAATCCAACCTGATAGATCACACTTTTGTAAGACAATAGTCTGACGCTGGATATCATGAACAATGGTTTGTATATAATGCAATGGTAAGCTAAAATTGTCCACAATGTTGGATGAATGTATGTGTATGGGCAGCTTTATTTTGGAACTACTCATCTCAGGTTGCTCTTACTGCAGGCCACATGTTAGCCAATTCCAGGTCACTCTACACGTACGATTCGACTTATACAGTGTATGAACAATGTCTACATACAGAAATAGGTAACTCTAATACCGCAGCTACAGAAGCAGGATCACAGGAGCAGGCCATACACTGATTCTTTATCATCCTGGCCTAATAGTATTTATTTTTAGAAGACAAGTCTCAGAGTACCTTGATGTGTTACGGAGACCATTCCCGCAGAGTACGGCGTACACCGAATGGAAAGATCAGGCTGTTCTCAGATCTGCTGTCTATTCCAAAGCTACTTTAGGTTATGTTATAACACCTCACTGGGGGGGGGGGGGGGGAAAAAAAACAGTATGGTCTAGGAGTTCATTTTGACATACCCTTTTCACTATGGAGGAATTAAAGATCAAATGAAAACATGTTTTTATATATATATATATATATATATATATATATATAGATTTATATTCTTGTATTGTAAGGGTATTTTTAAGTTCTGTCACTTTAATTCTGTTCCCTTTTATTATCATCATTTTGAGTAATGATGTGCCTTGTAAATATAGTACCCATCCCCCGTTGTGCTGATAAGACCATATTCCTGAGTGATGCACACTGGATGAGTGGCTGATGGGAATAACTATGATCTGCACTAGCAATTAATTGGGATGTCACCAGAAACTTCATCCAAGGTAGGATGTAAGTTATGATTTGCCCCAGCTCTTGTACACCATGGGTTATTAGGAGTGATTAAATATACAATAGCACAAGCAAATGAAATGCGGAATAATAAAAAGTAAATAAACATCACTAGCCTAAATTTATTTATTCACTTAGCCTGTGTAAGTTTATTTATTCTCAAATATTTTGAATTCACGTTACGTTACAATTCTTAATTCGTGTTGTAAAAAACAAATTCTAAAACTGACAATTTGCCAAAAACGAGCATAAATCAAGTACTATAGGGTTCTATGGTCTGATAAGACACAGAATGATCGATTTGAAGGTCAAAAACCTGTACTATATATTGGGTTTAACAAAAACAGCACCAAACCCACAGCCTGTAAAATATGGTGTCAGGAAAGCCATCAATAAAATACAAAGAAAACAGGCTGCAGTGTTTCAAGCAACCTGCAATTTGTATTCGAATTTTTTTTTGCATTTCCTTGGTTCAAAATAAGTCTCATCATTCCCCAATTCAATGTGATTACAAAATTAAAAAGTCCAAGTGTGTTAATCCTTTTTTCGAAGACTTGCATGTCAGAACTGTAAGTTGTTGCAGGAAAGATTCAACCACAACAGAAAGTCTGGTAAGCATGCCAGTGCTGCTGCTCTCTCTGGCATTGCCCCTGCCTTACGAAACCTTTAGCATGGTCTATACATCTTCTCCCCTTCTACTCCTTGCACAGGCCCAGACTGCAAAGTGATGTAATACAAGTGCAACAAGCATAAGCCTCACATGGTGCAAACACTATTAAATGTGGCATTTGTATCAAAATGCTGAAATAAAATGTTACTTTGTCTCTTGTCGATATCCTCTATGGTATGAAAGTATAGCAAGACTGGAATTACAAGGACCGCAGGGAAATATGACCTATTTCCTGCATCTGCAAAGAGGAAATCCCAGTAATTCTTCTTTCAGTAAATGGGTTATGCAGGCTCATTCCACCACCATCGCACAGGGCAGCTCATTCTCAGCACATTGCAGAAGTAGTCACACACATTCCATCTGCAAGGTCTCACGATCCTGCCCTCACAGCAAAAATACATATGTATCTTGCTTTTTTTTTTAAACCTCTTTATTGATTACACTTGTCTTTTATACCTTAGGCACACAAACACATCTGGGCCTGTTTTGTTACATATCACAAAGTCACTTTCAAATATCCGATTAAAGAGGAGCTGTCACCTCTCCTGACATGTCTGTTTTAGTAACTACTTGCATTCTATTCTTAAACTACATTATGCCAATCCTTTATTATTCCTGCTAGAAGTTATGAATGAATTACTAGCAGTTTGCAATGAAGATCCAGATGGATGTTACCAGTTTAGTGTGTGTCCATGCACAGTCTGACATTCATTATCCAATCAGTGCTGCCAGTGTCAGACTGTGCAGGGACACCCCAAAACTGGTAACAGCTAAACCTTCATTGCAATTAGAAAAATTTGATTCGTCTGCTTCTCCAATTTTCACAAATAAATTCTCTTTGTGACGAATTACTTCGACAGGAAGCACATTTCCTTGTAAGTAGCGTGCTCAATGACAGGGATCGGCGATTGCGCCACCCCCGTCATTGAACCCCTCAGAAGCCACATTCATCGCTGATCCCGACATCGGAGATTAAAAATGAGGGATTTCAGGGGTTAGTCAGTACAAAAAAAATATTTAAAAAAACCTCACCTTATCCATTTGATTGCGAAGAGCCCGAAGTGGTCATCCTAAATGAAGACGCTGCGCAAAATCTTGCGTGGTGACATGATGGAGTCACCACGCATGAGATTTCGCGCAGTATCTTCAATCAAAATGGCAGTGGCAGGCTCTTTGCATGCAAACGGATGAGGCGAGTTACCACAAAGCACAAGGAAATTCGGCTTTGTGGCAAATCAAATTTTTCCTGAAATTCGGATCGAAGTCCACTTTGGATACCTCAATTCACTCAACGCTAATTACAATCTGCTTTTAATTAATTCAAGCTACAAACCTCACTTCCAGAAAACCATAAGGAAATGAAAAGGTAACAAAAGGCATTGAATATCATAGCTGAGATGACAGGTTCCCTTTAAGAACAGAAAGGCTACCAGCTAATTACCACACCCAATGACTTTTGTAACACTTGATCCAACTCCAAACACTAAGAGAGATGAGAACCACAGCAAAAGTGCATTATTACATTATTATATAAATATGAAATAACATGCAAGTGAACATACAAGTAATTACATTTCACAACACATACGTTAAAGTTATTTATGCTCAGTATACAAAGACTTACCCGACTCTAGCGTCTGAAAAGATAACCAGTTTGTGAAATCGGAATCTCCCACTTCATTGGCGCACTGCAGACGGATGCTGTAATTGCTCAGCGGCTTAAGTTCATCCAAAACAACACTATAGGGGGGTACGATAATATTTTGTGAATACATTTCACGTTGATCTTGCAGCAGCATAACCTACAAAGTTAATGGAACATGAAGAAACACATAAAAATATTTAAATGGTCACTGTATTTTCAGACAAGTTTGCATAAATCAATAGTATAGGCAGATATAAGAAATGTTGTAATATATCTCATCAGGGACAATACCTTGTTTAAAAGGTGTCAGCTGTCTCCCCACCACTTTTTCTAAACTAAATTTGTCTCTGGAATTGATAAGAAATCCATCTTGTGAGAGCAAGACGGGCTGCCTGCTTACTGAAGGATTTACATCACCCCACTGAAGTGAATGCAGAAGGGAGGTAGAGAAGGAGGCAAGAAGAGACCAGAAAGCACATGAATGATTTCGCAGCTAATAGTAAGTTTTTTCTATCGCACCTTAAAGGGATTGTCTCACTTCAGCAAGTGGCTTTTATCATGTAGAGAAAGTTAACGAAAGGCACTTACTAATGTATTGTTATTATCCATATTGCCTCCTTTGCTGGCTTGATTAATTTTTCCATCACATTATACACAGCTTGTTTCCATGGTTACGACCACGCGGCAATCCAGCAGTGGTGGTCGTGCTTGCACACTATATCAGTAAGTCCCTTGTATTAACTTTCTCTAAATATAAATGCTATTTGCAGAGGTGAGACAATGACTTTAAGTGCTTTATTCACATCTATACTGCTCAGTACTTTTCTATAATGTCCTATACTTCTGATTGATTCTGAGCAAGTAAAAGAGTTAGGAAGCAGAATCAGTTGTCTCAATGTGTATTCTATGGGCAGACAAGAAACAGGCTAGTCTCTACTAACCAGCTCAGAGACAACTCTGAATTATAGATGCAGCATACAAAAGGGAAAACTGCTTAAAGGTGCCAGATACCAGTCATATACTGGTCAGATAATGCTCAGCGAAGGTCTGACTCTCAGCATCTCTCCTAATAAATTGTTCGAAGGGCCCATGTTGCTCATGCGAGAGCTTCAGCCTCTTCAAAGCTTTCTTCTGTCAATATACCAGAATGCCATACACCTAGTAGCCATTCTTCTATGTATATGCCATTCTGGTGTAGGGACCAAAGTAAACAGTGAAGTGGCTGCTGGGTATGAAGAAAAGTCGAAATGGCTTGAAACACGTAAGAACACTGATGTTTTAACATGAAGATGTCTAAAACGAGTTTTACATTTGCGCTAGACCATAGATCTACATTACTTATTGATGGCTTTTAGATGGTCTTTAGGTTGTGTTTTTGAACAATACTTTTAGAATGTGTTCAGTTGCTACATCATAAAATGGTGAATTAATTGGTGCAAGTCATAAACCGAATTCATTTCAGTACTAAACTACATGTTCCCAATTATAACGTCAACACATTTTAATCAAATATTTTCCCAGTTTGTAATTAAATCAATGAGGCAGATATTAAATAATCTCTGATTACATAATGGGAAAAAGTTCTCAAGAGCAACCAATATAAAAAAAAAAAAAACATTCTTCCTTAGCAGAGATCAAGCGTCCTGGCAGAAATACTTATTATATGACTGTAGGAGTAAATATTGAGCTACAAGAATCAGTGTTAAACTGTTAATCTGCTTGTGGAGAAAAGGGTATTTCAGGAATGCAAGGTCCTTTTGGGAAATGTAGAATGTAGACCTCTGAGGTCAAATCTAAAGTTTTACTTCCTGCCAACTTAAAATAGGCAAGATGGACAGGCCCGTTATTCTATAGAAAGGCCTGAATTTTTTTCAATTCAAAGGAAAAGTTAAAGGGAATCTGTCAGCTCCAAAACACCCCCCAAACTAGAGTAAGCGGTGTTTAGTATAAGTGATGGCGAGTCCGGTTAGGTCAATTTTATCTTCTTACTCTCTTGCATTCTGACTCTGTGCTCTGACAAACCAGCAGTAAAATGCACTGATAGGACTCCTCCTTGAGTCCTCTCCATTATGTGTGTGAGCTCAGGAGTCCTCTCAGAGCATTTTACTGCTGGTTTGTGCGAATGCAAGTAAGTATGAAGATAAAAATTACATAACCGGACTCGCCATCATTTACACTGTACAATGCTTACTCTAGTTTGGGGGATATTTCGGAGCTGACAGATTTTCTTTAAAGTGATTTCCAGGATCAGAAAAAAAAAAGGTCGACTTTTTTCCATTAAATGTGCAATTTTTATTCAAGAGCTGTGTCTGGTATTGTTCCTTTGATATTTACCAGAAAGAAAAGATTCTCATCTTGCACCATTTCTCTGGAATGTGCAACCCCAGACATCAAGTTACTTCCTAATTCATGCAGTTGTAGGCACCCGCTTAAACATCTTTTGGATGGCCTATACCAGTGGTGGCGAACCTATGGCGGGTGCGGCACTCAGCCCTCTTTGTGGGCACCCTGGAAAAAGTCTATGGTGTACTAATATGCCTTAGACTTCTCCTGCCATTCATCAGCGCAGGGCGCACTATGAACGGCACAGGCAGAGCACTGAATGTAGGCAGGCTATTATAGCTAAAAGAAAGTACATGGAAGATGTACTATTGGACTGTAGTATTCAGGTTAAATTGCTGTGTTGGCACTTTGCGATAAATTAGTGGGTTTTGAGTTGCAGATTGGGCACTCGGTCTCTAAAAAGGTTCGCCATCACTGGCCTATACCATTCCCTAATCCAACTCTTCTACGATCACACCACTACAGTCACTAATGCGCTTTATATGTACTCCTCTATTTAGGTAAAGGGGTTGTCTCATCCCAGACAATGGGGGCACATCGCAAGGATATGCCCCCATTGTCTTAAAGGTGCAGGTCTCACCGCTGAGACCCGCACCTATATCGAGAACAAAGCACTGCAAAGTAGTGGCTGGAGGACTCCGGTCCGGCCACCACCAAGCGCTCTCCCCATTCACTTCTATGGACGCTGGGCTATTCTCGGTGTCCCTATAGAAATCAATGGAGGGTGGCTGCGCATGTGCTGGGGCTCCGTTCTCAATATAAGTGCTGGGATCCCCACCTATCAGACAATAGGGGTATATCCTAGCGATATGCCCCCATTGTCTGAGATGAGACAACCCCTTTAGATGGTTGGACCACATTACAAAAACAAGCACTTTTTACTGTTTTTGTCACCTCCATCTCTTCATAGATTGTAAGCGCTTGCGAAAAGAGACCTCATTCCTCGTTTTAATTATTGATCCATTTATTGCAATGTAACGTGTGATTTAGAATGTACATGTACCCTGTAAAATGTTGCAAAATGTTTGCTCTATATAATTAAAAATTATTATTATTATTAAAGCTTAAAGGGGTTCTCCAGGAATTAAAAAAATAAAAATACTTAAATATTATTTTATAATAAATAGAATGACTTGTTTTGTCTAGGGAGCAATCATTAGGAGAAATAAAATGGCCGCCATCCTATCAGTACACACAAAACCTGTCCTAATCACACAGGACAAGTTACTTCACCACAATGAGCCATAGTTCTTCCTCATCCTCCTCTCTGCTCTGCTTGTCAGGAATCATTATACTGAATACAGGTGAATCTCTGTGGGAATGGAGATGATGAGGAGACATGAGAGGAGGATGAGGTGTGGATAATGAGCAGCAGCACTTGTATGAAGTCTCCATTTCCACAGTCTGTCCTCTCTGTACTTAATGTCTCCTCATGAACTAAATTCCCCAGAGATTCAGCTAAAGTTCTTATCATCTGTATTCAGGATCATAATCCCTGACAAGTAGCTCAGTGTTGTAAAGTAACTTGTCCTCATGTGTGATCAGGACAGGTTTTGTGTGAACTAATGGGACGGCGGCCATTTTGTTTCCCCTGATGATTGCTCCCCAGACAAAACGAGCCATTATAAATAATGAAAGGCATTTGAGAATATATTTATAACAAAGTAATATTTAAGTATTTTCATTTTCTTAATTCCCGGAGAACCCCTTTAACACCATGTAATAACATTTGCAGTTTGGCCAACTAGTCCGATCACTTCCAATTTCGCTGTAGTATAGTACAATATATTACAGTAATAACGCTGAATGAAGGGGATCTGGTGCTTTTTGAAGAGCCGCAATCCCTTAAATCAGCTGATCAGTTGTAATGTAGATAATCAATCCATCAATAATCTGATACTGATGGCCAGTCTTAAAGGGGTTTCCCCCCATAAAGAAATATTCAACATTTAGCAAACCAGTACCTGGATCTAAATACTTTTGTAATTGCATATAATTAAAACTTTTGCGTAGCCACCAAGTTATTCAATAAAATGTATCTGTATAGCGCCACCTGCTGCTTGTTTTCTTACTTATCTCTCTGTCCACCTCACTGAGTTGGTCGCACATGCTCATTTCCATCCATCAACTGCCACCTGCCCTATCTTCTGTTAGAAGCTGTGACAGTTACCAGAAGATAGCTGCAACAAAAAGGATATGCCCGCTGAGAAATTACACCCCCCCTGCCTAAGAAATTACACGCCCCTGAGCTGCCAGCCTGAAGAGAATCTAGCACAGCAATCAGAGCAGTGAATGAGGAGATCTCTGGATCCATGTGAGGTACACGGCTGGTTCTAGCTTTCTTGGAAAGGGATTGTCATGTACTATATGATGTCTGATTTTCATTTTTTTTTTTTACATAAATCATGGGATAATTCCTTTAAAGAGAGGACATCAATTTTGTAGTCCTAAAAAAAAAACAAAAAAAAAAACACCTTTAAAAGGAGATGTCTACAGCTCACAAAGTAGATAAGTTGTAGGAGGAAGGAAAAGAGGTCTGTTTTGTATCAGAAACAGCGTCAGGGAATGCTTGGTATTACTGCTCAGACCCATTTGTTTGAAGGGCGTCCTCATTTCTGGAATAGGGAGGACTTTTTTCCGGGTTAATAGCCCATTACTTAAGGATGTCTACAGGACCTGGAATACACATAACTGAACGCTGGCCCATTACATTTCAGCCAGATCATTTTTTATTATACGACATGCTGTATGTTTGTAGTCTGACTACTTTGTAGTTTTAAGCAGTTTATAGAAAATAAAAAAGGTGCCAAGGACCTTGAATGATGAAGCACAGGACCTTGCCTGTACAGCTGCTAAATCAGAGACTAATGTAGAGAAATTAGAAGCACTAGTCACATCTACGGCTGGGTCTGCGAGTACCGCAATCTATTCTGGCTGAAATAGGACTTCTAGGAGGATTAGATGTTTCAACTTTCCACAAGGCCATGAGATGATTTTAATTTTTTAATTTTTTGGGGGGGGGGGGGCAAAGTTATTAATCTCTCACACGTAAGATTTACAGGAATACACAGATATGCTGTTCAAGGATATCAGACCAGAACTGGAAACCATATTTGGAGAATTGGGGGGAATTGAGGATTATACGGGAACGTGAGATTAGAGAAACCATTAGATGAAAAGAAGAAGCCAGGAAAGTTGAAGTCTTTTACATATAACATACTGTTTATTGTCTTCACGTTGGTCATTTCAGCTGATACCAACACATTTTATTGTGGCAGGCTTTATTTTATGCAGAGTGACATGCATTTATTAAAGTTTGCCATAATGGAATTTTGGGGCAAATTAGAACAGAGACTCTGTTTACACCAATGGGTTACATCCATGAATGTATCCTATCCAAATATATTGTGTGATGTACTCGTAGGGTTCTATGGGCAAAACTAACACAAAAAGAGTATCTGTTTGGCATGCATTTGACATTTTAAAGGGTTTTTCTGGGCGTTTATCCAATGCGGCTATCCAAGCCGTTTCTGGGCGATTGCCCCTCATCGGTACGGATTAGGATTTTGGCTGGCTCAGTGCAAAGCCTTGGAAGCGGCTTAGGAAGGGTGCTGTCCAGTAAGTTTCCATATACGACTGGTCTCTTTAAGGAGATTCAGCACCCTGACTAAGCCGCTTCCAAGGCATTGCACTGAGCCAGCCAGAATCCTACTCCGTACTGATGAGGGGCAAGTACCCCAAAACAGCTGTCTACTGACAGTTATCTGGCTTGGCTATATTCCCTTGTTAAATCTCAAGGCCTGTTGGAAAGTTGTATCTTGACACATAGGAAGCCTCTTCTAAGAGGTGGTGCTGGCGAGATGGTTCTCTTTGTTACCTCTCTGCATAACCATTGAATATTTAATATCCGAGTCATGTCTCAAGGCTTATTTAAAGAGCTGAACATTGACGTATAGCATAGCTGCCTTACATCTGGTGGCATTAGAGGCAGAGCTTGTTAGGAGCTCATTTGCATCCTTTTCTTCCCAGAATTCTAGAGGAACATGAATGGCCTATATGTCTCCTCACGCCGACTAAGGCGTTCTCTCCCCAAGGAGAGATAGTACCCCCCAAATCAATGAATACACATACACACTTTGCTGTCACCTGGACGACGGTTAAAGGTGTATGGACACCTAAAGTGGTAGTGTGTATTTTAAGTGGGAAAAAAACACCCATTTGGATCCAGACACCCAAACTACATCTAATCTAGTGAAACAACATCTATTACCCTAGAGCGGCATCAAATCTATTAATTTTACTAAAGTTTGCCAGACACCTTAGACGTTTGGTCAATAACTATTCCTCCTGACCGTCCCATACATGTGAACACTCTGCATAAAGTGGCTGCCAGACACCTCTGTTGGCGGCATATGTGCCCTCAGAACCAACAGTAGAGAGGAATTTGGGACACCCCCATACACACCAGATAGTTAGTCCTGCTGAAATCGGCAGGATTGGCAGACATTTATATAATGTGTATAGCCAGCTTTAGGTTTCAAATGCTTAAAAGGGAATCTGTGAATTAGTTAATGCCACCTGATCTGAGGGGTTGCTCCATGAAAAATATTCTACAGTTTTCAAACCAGCACTTGGATCTGAATACTTTTGGAATTGCATGTAATTAAAAATTTTGTATAGCCACTGAGTTAATCAATAAAATGTATCTGTATAGCGCCACCTGATGTTTGTTTTTTATCTATTTCTTTGTCCCACTCACGGAGATGGCCGCACATGCTCAGTTTCATCCTTCAATTGCCTCCTGAGCTGTGATAGGAAGAGAGCGCAAGCAGAATGGACACGCCCCCTGAGCTGCAGCAGAAAAGACACGCCCCCTGAGCTGCAGCAGAAAAGACACGCTCCTTGAGCTGTCAGCTTGATATAAATCTAGCAGAGCAATAAATGTGGAGATCTCTGGATCCATGTGAGGTACAGGGCTGGTTCTAGCTTTGTTAGATAGAGATTGTCATGTACTATATAATGTCTTGTTTTAATTTTTTTCATTACTCATGTGGGATACCCCCTTAAGGCTACATTCACACATCAGTATTTTTCTATAATCCGAATTTCGGTCCGTTTTTTGCGGATCCGTTGTTCCTGAAAATGTTTCCGCATGTCATCCGTTTTTTGCGGATCCGCAAAAAACGGAAACATGTATACATTTCAATAATCAAATAAAGTTGTTTGGATTTCTTTGAAAAAAAAAATAAAAAATAAAATATTTGCTATGTGTTTCCAGGAACGGATTCCGCAAAAAACGGAAGACATACGGAATGACATCCGAATGTCTTCTGTTTTTTGCGGAACCATTGACTTTGCATTGTACCAGGATCCGATTTTTCAGGAACATAATAGGACAGGTTTTATATTTAAACGGACATGCGGAACGGAACAACGGAAACGGACAGCACACATTGTGCTGTCCGATTTTTTCCAGGACCCATTGAAAATGAATGGGTCCTGATCTGGTCCTGATCTGTTCCGCAAAAAACGGAACAGATCAGGAAAGAAAAAACGGACGTGTGAATGGACCCTTAATGGTGTTTTACACTACTTTGCATGAAATTAACCATAGCCAAAACCCAGCGCAGTGTCCTGTTATTGAAGAGTGGAGTGCTCCCCCTTCTATGCTGCTGCTAATAAACGGCTTTCTCCCTATACTGTGTAAAGGGAGAAAACTGCCAATCAGTAGCAGATGGGCAGAGGGATCCTCCGCTTATCAATACAAGGACTTCACTGCACAAACACAGAATGGAGAGGACTCCAGCACCGGGATTTTATGTGAACTACTACAGCAAGAACACCAGTAAGTGATACACAGATGGAATCAGAGTCTCTGTCACAACTCCATGCTCCATCGGTCTGTCAGCATAAACCTGGTGATATATGCCCTTTAAAACTACATTGGTTAAGTTAATTTTATGTCATTATAATATTTTGTTATAATAATCTGTATTCAAAAGACAGCTACTTAAACATTTAGAAGGTGATGTTTCAGTGGTTGCAATGCAATCCTCAAGATGGCTGCATGAGTCAGACCCATAAAACTCTGAGTCAGTACATCTATCGAACCACAGGCAGTTTGGAAAAACACAGATATTAACCTACTTACACAAGAAACTTGCTTCTTTTATGGTAGAAAAGAGGGTAAAATCTAGCTATGGAACACATCCGTCTTATTAATGGATATTAGGTACATAGTGGTACCGTACATGATACAAAACCATAATCCTCAACGTCCACCTATACCAGTTTATCCGTGTACATCACAAACTGTTTTATCTTCCTATTTCTGGCACCTCGCAGGTTACTACAGTCACCAGTTTTTTTCATGACACTCCAGAGATGCATTTACAATGCATTTGGAAAGTCTTCAGACCCTTCCACTTTTTTCACATTTTGTCATGTTCCGGCCATGTGCTAAAATAAAAATAAAAAATAAAGTTTTCCCCAATCAATCTGCATTCAATACCCCATAATGAGAAAGCGAAAATGTTGCTAATTTATTAAAAAGGATAACTAAAATTTTGCATGAACATAAGCATTCAGACCATTTGCTATGACACTTGCAATTTAGCTCTGGGAGCCTCACATTTTTCTTCATCATCGTTGAGATGTTTCTGCACTTTGATTGGAGTCCTCCTGTGGTAAATTCAGCCGACTGGATACAATATTGTATATATGAAAGACACAGCCCTGTCTATATAAGGGATCACAGCTGACAGTGCATATCAGAGCAAAAACCAATTCATGAGGAGGTAAGAACTGCTCGTAGAGCTCAGAGACAGGATTGTGTGGAGGCACAGATCTGGAGAAGGGTACAAATACATTTCTGCTGCACTCAAAGTTCCCAAGAGCACAGTGGCCTCCATAATTCTTAAATACATAGAAGAAGTTTCGAACAACCTAGAGCTGCCTGCCCCCACAAAACTTAGCAAAATAAGAGCTTTGGTAAGTGAAGTGACAAAGAGCCCAATGGTCACTTTGGTTGAGCTCCAAAGATCCTGTGTGCAGATGGAAGAAACCTCCAGAAGGTCAACCATCACTGCAGCACAAGGGCAATCTGGGCTTTATGACAGAGTGGCCAGAAAGATGCCTCTCCTTGGTAAAAGACGCATGAAAGCCTGCCTGAAGTTTGCAAAAAAGCACCTAAAGGGCTCTCAGACTGTGAGAAAAAAGATTCTCTGGTCTGATGAAACCAAGATGGAACTTTTTGGCCACAATTCTAAGCGTCATGTCTGGTGGTAACCAGGCACTGCTCATCACCTTCCCAATACCATTCCTACAGTGAAGCATGGTGGTGGCAGTATCCAGTAGTAGTGGGTTAGGGACAACTCTGGGACTATCCTTGAGTGACCCAGCCAGAGCCCTGACTTGGACCCAATCCAACATTTTTGGAGAGACATAAAAGTGGAAGTGAAAACCTTGCGGCATCATATTCAAGAAGACTGGAAGCTGTGATTGCTGCCAAAGCTGCTTCAACTAAGTCCTGAGTAAAGGGTCTGAATACTTATGTCAATGCAAGATGTTATTTTTTTTCCTTTACAGTAAATTAGCATAGATTTCAAACATTCTGGTTTCACATTATCATTATGGGGTATTGAGTGCAGAATGATGAGGAAAAACTTGAATTTCTTTTTTATTCTAGCTGAGGGCTGAACAACATATCCACATAAATCTGCTATATGTGATTAATCCCACTTAAGGTTACGTTCTAGAGCGACATAGCTCTTGTTGCTTTTACACAGAATAACCTCTTATGGTTGCGAAAGCACAATCTCAAGATAGTCTAATCTTAAAAGCTCTGCCTTAAAACACTGCAATATACCTGCATTGTGCAAGACAGCAGCGGAGAATAGTTGTCAAACCCTGGACTCCAGGTCACAGCTGCTGTGGCGCTTGTCACCTCACCTACGGACAATTTGTATGGTGGATGTGGCAGTCCTGTAAAAGAGAAAATGGAAAAGCAGATCATGTAGTATCTTATTATAACTCATAAGATTTTAAAGGGAGTCTGTTGGTATTTTTGACAATGCAAAACTACTGACAGCACTAGGTAGGAGCCCAGGAGAAGCATACCTTTTGCATAGATTTTATTATTAGGAGTAGTGTGAATATGAACTTTTATTCTGCTAAATTCTGCTACTGCAAGTGTCCCACACAAGGAGCTTCACTATGAAGTACTCTCTGCACTGAGCTCCTTCACAGCTTCTCCCCTCTGCTCTCCCTTCAGCTGTAGTGGTCTCCTGGTTGGATGCTACAGCCATCACTCAAGGCAGAGGGGAGGGGGCATGAAGCAGCTAATTTCAGAGAGGGTTTCACAGTGAATCAATGCTTCAAGGGCACTTGCAGTAGCAGAATTTGGCAGAATCAAAGTTCATATTCACACGCTACTCATGATTAAAGCTGCACAAATATTTGTCCTGCTCTCCCAAGCCTCTACCTAGTACTGTCAGCAGAATAGCATGACAACTGCTGACAGACTCACAATGAATCAATGCCTCAAGGGCACTTGCAGGAGCAGAATCTAGCAGAATCAAAGTTCATATTCACACTACTCATGATGATAAAATCTCTACAAATGTTTGTTCTGCTCTCCACAGCCCATACCTAGTAGTCAGCAGTTTAGCATGACCAAAACTGCTGAAAGACTCCCCTTAACACATTTGCCAGTGTTAAAATGGCAACGAAAGCGTAGAATAAAAACAGGATAATAAGACCTTGGTGCAGTGGAGGCACCCAACAAATGGGCATTAATCAGAGGGCAGATTTAGATTCCTTCTTAAAGTTGTTTTCACAGCTTAAGCTTTATTACATATTGAACGTAACGTTGAGCAGGTCCGTCCTCGGGGACACAGTATCGTTAACAGTGAAACTCAGGATACAGATCGCCATAGTTGTATACAGTTTCCCTACACTCTGGCACTTTGATATTCAAATGCTCTGTGTGCCACAGTAGTTTTGTGCAGGTAGATCAGGATGAACAGATTTATAGATCCTCCGTATGAGTTTAAAACCATATATAACTTATCGTACACAATAAAATTCCCGTTATTGAGGCAGATGTAGAGTGCGTTAGAAAATTCAGTCAATGTGGAAAGGGTGCACAATCACACCGCCCCTAATAGGCAGCCTGTCACTAGACAGCAGGGACACCATAAACGTTGAGCATTGTTAGCTTTATGCCTAGGGGATGGATGTCTACATGTGCCTGTGGTTACACAGATCAGTGCCTCACCCACTTTCTTCAGCTCTGACCTAGATTCTCTTTTGTCTTCATGTATAACCACACAGGGGAAGCATGGAGTTGCATAACAAGCAGGCCGCTTAGGCAATGCTTGAAGTTTTGTATTCTCAGACTTACATTCCATCTATGAAATACTTTCCCAGCCATTAGCAGCTGAGCGCACTATTCATATCCTTGGGTCATAACTTGTAGAAGAAGAAAAAAAAAGTTGAAAAATTGCTAATTGGGTCTGCACATAACTTCTCCAGCATTCAGTGTCTGCAGATAATATCTCCATGGTTCCTCCTGAACTTCTATCTGCTGCCATAAAATCACATCTTGTAAATCTCACCTTACTTCTTCCACATCATACATTAAACACTTCTACTTGCGACCGTCCATAGCGAGCAGGCATCGGTTGGACCATATAGAAACTGAAGGCTGTAGTAGGGCCAAATGGAAGAGACCACTTCCTCGGTTTCACAAAAACTTGCATGGTTAGTGGAGTGTGGATGCTTCCTTTAATGGGTAGCAGGAAATAAGGGTTTTTCCCCCCTACATCTGGTAGTGGTGGTGGTGGGGAGGACAGTTGGGAGGCTTCAACACAATTGATCATCTGTCAGCAGATTTGTACCTATGACACTGGCTGAGCTGTTATAAATCACAGAAAAAATGCACCAAACGGATATGACACTGACTATACTAGCTAGTCATACAAGCAGATATTAAAATCTGAGACTTTTGCCAATATATTCCTGTCAGGAACACATCGGAGCCCATCATGCACGCTACAGTGTTTGGGGTTTGAGCAGTTCCCCCATATTTGCCACTATATTTCTGTGATTTTTGTTTTATATGTATTGAATGTGCCTTTACCTGGCATTCTTTTGCACCTGGTAACCTCCATCACACGGTCTGATATGGGTGTGGCTTACAGTCTTGCTTTGTTCACATTGCATTAGTTGTCCTGCTATGCGGTTGTGTGGAAGCTTGGCTGTGAGCTGGATTTCATCACCTTCAGACTGTGTTCACACCACAGTTAGCGTAGTGGTAGGACCCTTGCCATGCTGAGAGACCGTGACGTGGTGCATGATGGGCTCCGATGTGTTCCTGACAGGAATATATTGGCAAAAGTCTCAGCTTTTAATATCTGCTTGTATGACTAGCTAGTATAGTCAGTGGCATATCCATTTGGTGCATTTTTTCTGTGATTTATATAATTATATTTGTTTATCCGCACAATCCTCCGTTTTGTGTAGGATGCCTTTGTGGTGCATGTGGACCGCGCCGGCATCCTCCATTGTACGTATTTTTTGCTGGGGATGGTTGTTTGCTGCGGTCCACATGCGGTGGGACTGCTCCCCCAATGAGAAACAGGCTACAGTGTTTGGGGTTTGAGCAGTTCCCCCATATTTGCCAGTATATTTCTGTGATTTTTGGCTGCGCTTGGCAGCTGAAGGCATCTGTGTTGGTCCCATGTTCATATGTGTCCACATTGCTGAGAAATATGATGTTTTGATATATGCAAATGTACCTGTAGGAGCAACGGGGGCGTTGACATTACACCTAGAGGCTCTGCTCTCTCTGCAACTGCTGCACCCTCTGCACTTTGACAGGGCCAGGCAGCAAAAACATCATAATGCCTGGCCCTGTCGCGGGTAGAGGGCGTGGCAGCTGCAGAGAAAACTGATCAGCTGATTCAAAGGGAGGCAGCGCTGGAACGTACGAGCGCTGCGGTATCCTCACAGCATACCAAGCACAGCGACGTGCATTGTATAGCGGCTGTGCTAACCAAACTGTTGTTAGTTAATTTACTGATCTATCTGCCTATGTCATCATTAGCTTTATAATCTCATTGTAACAAAACTATTAGTTGTAAGTGGGCAATAAATACCGTGGTCCCTCAGTATACAATGGCATCAGGACTTAACCCTCTTGAATTCCTTTATTGTACTCACCATCACCACCTCCTCAGGCAGAGAGCTCCATAGTCTCACTGCTCTTACCGTAAAGAATCCTCTTCTATGTTTGTGCAGCTATTCCTGACTGTTATATGTAAGGACTTGTTTTATCTGTCTTAGTTATCTGCTTATAGGGCTGCAACGATTAATCGATGTAATCGATTATATTCGATAACTGGATTCGTTGTCGACGAATCCAGTTATCGAATAATCGCCGATTCGTTGCTATTCGGGCGGGCGGGCGGTCGCTGCATCTTTATTTTACCTTTTTACAATGACGCTCCCGCTCCTGTAACAGCCAGGCAGAGCGGACGGCGGCGTAACGTCACTCACTCACGTGACACGCCTGCTCCGCCTCCTTCATTCATGAAGTGGGCGGAGCAGGCGCGTCACGTGATTGAGTGACGTTACGCCGCCGTCCGCTCTGCCTGGCTGTTACAGGAGCGGGAGCGTCATTGTAAAAAGGTAAAATAAAGATGCAAGCATCGGGGCCGGGGCTGTTAGGGGAAGGGGGAGGGGGAGGATCTGTCTATGGCACTGCTATGGGAAGGGGGGGTCTGTGTATAGCACTGCTATGGGGAGGGGGGAGGATCTGTCTATGGCACTGCTATGGGGAGGGGGGTCTGTGTATAGCACTGCTATGGGGAGGAGGGGGGGTCTGTGTATGGCACTGCTATGGGAAGGGGGGTCTGTGCACTGTTATGAGGAAAGGGATCTGTGCACTGTTATGCCCATAACAGTGCACAGATCCCCCTTTCCATAACTGCGCCGTCCACAGATCCCCCTCTCCATAACTGCGCCGTCCACAGATCCCCCTCTCCATAACTACGCCGTCCACAGATCCCCCATAATAGTGTCGTCCACAGATCCCCCATAATAGTGTCGTCCACAGATCCCCCATAATAGTGTCGTCCACAGATCCCCCATAATAGTGTCGTCCACAGATCCCCCATAAGTGTCGTCCACAGATCCCCCATAAGTGTCGTCCACAGATCCCCCATAATAGTGTCGTCCACAGATCCCCCATAATAGTGTCGTCCACAGATCCCCCATAATAGTGTCGTCCACAGATCCCCCATAATAGTGTCGTCCACAGATCCCCCATAATAGTGTCGTCCACAGATCCCCATAATAGTGTCGTCCACAGATCCCCCATAATAGTGTCGTCCACAGATCCCCCATAATAGTGTCGTCCACAGATCCCCCATAATAGTGTCGTCCACAGATCCCCCATAATAGTGTCGTCCACAGATCCCCCATAATAGTGTCGTCCACAGATCCCCCATAATAGTGTCGTCCACAGATCCCCCATAATAGTGTC
The DNA here is from genome assembly GCF_014858855.1 of Bufo gargarizans. Classification (NCBI taxonomy): domain Eukaryota; kingdom Metazoa; phylum Chordata; class Amphibia; order Anura; family Bufonidae; genus Bufo; species Bufo gargarizans. The sequence goes on along the minus strand of NC_058090.1, from coordinate 39,937,562 downwards.
GTCCACAGATCCCCCATAATAGTGTCGTCCACAGATCCCCCATAATAGTGTCGTCCACAGATCCCCCATAATAGTGTCGTCCACAGATCCCCCATAATAGTGTCGTCCACAGATCCCCCATAATAGTGTCGTCCACAGATCCCCCATAATAGTGTCGTCCACAGATCCCCCATAATAGTGTCGTCCACAGATCCCCCATAATAGTGTCGTCCACAGAGCCCCCATAATAGTGTCGTCCACAATTTGTTTTAATATGGCCTTTGAACATAATTTTTCAAGTAAGATCATATAAACCTCTCTGTTTTGTAATTTTGTCGTTTTTTCCGATTAATCGATTAATCGTAGAAATTAATCGGCAACTAATCGATTATTCAAATAATCGTTAGCTGCAGCCCTATCTGCTTATTTTTCATAAGTCTTCATTTTCTCTTATCTTAGATGACATTTTGGGCCTCTGGAACAGATTACTGAAGTTACAATGGTTTCAACATACAATGGTCGTCCAAGAACTAATTAATATTGTAACTTGAGGGATCACGGTCCACGTCTCTTGGACTCTTGGGTCAGAAGCACATTGATTTATTTCTCTCTGTATTCTAAATTTACCGCTCTCCATATGCTGATGATCACATCAAAACTCATGACAGTCCAGGGGCGTAGCTAAAGGCTCATAGGCCCTGGTGCAAGAGTTCAGCTTGGACCTCCCCCCCCCCCCCCCCCACACCTTCCCTCATTGCTTTATGGCAAGGGGCAGGGGTGCACCTAGCCTTTCTGCTGTCTGAGGCAAAAATTAAAACGTTTCCCTCCCATGCCAAATTTTCAACCTAACCCATTCCCTCCAGTCCTACTGTTAAAGGGGTCGTCCTCTTTTTACTACTGATGACCTAGCTTCAAGATAGGTCATCAATATCAGATTGGCAGGGGTCTCCCGGCACCCCGGCTGATCAGCTGGGTTGAGTAGAGGGCAGCGGTCATATGAGAGCTGCTTTCTCTGCTCTGTTTACCTGCTCGCTGCAGCAATTGCAATGATGAGCAGGTAAACAGAGCAGAGAAGGCAGCGCTCATACGAAAAGAAAAAAAAAGCGGACAACCCCTTTAAAGACATACTTGGAAAACATTACATACAGCGCTACAGAACATACAGGGTAATACAGCGCCACATATGTACCTCTTACATCCAGTGGTGTCTCCTCTCTGATGTAGATTTTCTCTTTCCTCATCTTCTCCTTTCAGACCAGACCACCATGGTGACTTCTTTCAGCCGTGTCTCGACCCTGCAGAGTTTAATAAACAGACATCTTACTTTCCTACTTTTGCATCATCCTCCTCACCACCTTCTCAACACCCCATCCTGCCCCCCCCCCCCCCCCCCCAATACTATACTGCAGAAAAGGTCCCCCTGAAAATACTGGAACCATACAGACAGTGTGCCAGTACTAAAAAATACCCCCTTACTTTTCAGATCAGACCCCCATATCAAACCCCATATGAGACTCCACCATCTCAGACCAGACCTCATATCAGACTCGCCTTAGACCTTCATGTCAGACCTAGCCCCAATATCAGACCTCAGATAAGACCCCCATTAGACCTCAGACCAGACCTCAAAACCCCCATTAGACCTCCAGACCCCCAATCAGATTAGACCTCTCCAGACCCCCCATTAGACCTCTCTAGACCCCTATTATACCTCTCTAGACCCCCAGTAAGACCCCTAATCAGACCTTTCAGACCCCGAATAAGACCCTCCAGTCCCCCCCATTAGACCCTTCAGACCCCCATATCAGACCTCCAGTCCCCCCAATAGACTCTTCAGACCCCATATCATACCTCTAGTCTCCCCAATAGACTCTTCAGACCCCCATATCATACCTCTAGTCTCCCCATTAGACCCTTCAGACCCCCATATCAGACCTCCAGTCCCCCCCCCCCCCCATTAGACCCTTCAGACCCCATATCAGACCTCAGATCAGACTAAAATAATAAAATAACTTACCTCTCCTGCCGCCACTCTCTCTGTCCTGGCTCTCTTCTTAAAGGCGCACACTGCAGTCACCTGACTGCCTGCAGTGTCGGGTCAGAGTGCGCTCTGTACGTCCTGACGCTGCAAGCAGCCAAGACAGAGCATCGTGGGACCTGAGAAGAGTGAGCAGGAGGAGGGGGTAAGTACGGCGCTCACAGCGCTTCTCTCCCTGCCTCCTGCATGCTAGTGAGCGCTTCCATAATGGAAGCGCTCACTGGGATTCTCTTTATAAGATGCAGTGCATCTTATAAAGGGAAAATACAGTACCACTGGCAAGGGGGGCCCTCTGGACCCCCCTGGCTTGGGGGCCTGGTCACAACTGCGACCGCTGCGACCCCTATAGCTACGCCACTGTGACAGTCTATATTAGGCATTCTACTCAAGAGCATGCCACAAATGAGAGACAGAAAACAGAACCTTTATTACATGTTGCAGATTTCCTCCTATTCCCAGAATTTATCATCTCCTATTGCCGACACAAAATGTTTTGAAATCCCCCAAGACAGATACTTTGTGCTAATTTATGCTAATTGTTCAGCATATGACATATTGACAGATGAGATCCAAGGTAAATGTCTGTATGATTGCAATGGTATTAAGTGTTAAGCCCTTCACAATGCAAGAGCAGAAGAGTCTTCTAAATCCCCCAAGTGTCTTCATGTATTAGCTTGCCCGCTGTCACGGATGTAGTTGGTGAGAACACCAAAAGACAACAAGAAGGAAGGGGAAAGACACTAGGCCTCACCGCTAGGGAAGGAAAAGGGTCACCACCTATAAAACCCTGCTTCTGGCCCTAACTCCTATCCGTATGGGCACCTCTTGATGGTAGAGATGCCCATACACAGGAACCTAGAAAACCCTGGTGACCCTTGGATGCCCTAAAGGTAATGACAGGGCAGAGACAACCCATTCCTTCCCTGGTGAAGAAACCAGCATCTCGCTGAGGCCTAGTAAACAACCGGGGGGCGGGGGGGGGGGGGTATAGAAAACACAACAAGCGGAACACTCTTCTGAGGATGATGGATGAACAGGACTTCAACAAGAACCACACTCCAGCTCTTCCAAAACCAAATGAAGCTATCCAGAGCATGGAGTGATGGGTAAAGTCAGACTAAATAGGGAGAGGTAAAGGTCACATGATCCACACCTGAACAGGAGGTGTGGACATACCAGCAACACACAGACAAAGTGAAGCCAAAAGAGGCTGTCAGATCACTCATGTGCAGTCAGTCTTTCAGACCTTCTAACACCTGTCACAGGTGTGACACCCGCATCTAGCAATGTCCTGCCAGAAATAGATAAAATACAAAACCCATTTGGATAAAATAGCAAACATTACCTGGAAACTCTTCCAAAAGTAAATCAATGGAAACTAATATCTGTCTAGCCATATCACAGCCATGTACCATAGAGGCAGACCATGTAGCTACTATGGGGCCCTTTAAGAGAGAAGCCCCAGCCCTGGTTGGTCCCAACCTCTCCAGAGATGTATTAATACCCACCCAAGAGGATAGGGAATTGGATTCAACTTCATGGAAACGAACAAGCCCTTCGGTTCTGGATGGCAAAACTTAGAGCCCTAATCAGAGCTCTCATTTTGTTATTTCATATAGAACCCACTCTCTTTTTATATATGCTGCTGCTTGGGAAAAATAATTAAAGGGGTTGTGCCAATAATATCACTTATTTCCTATCCAGAGAATAGGGAATAAGTGTTTGATCGCTATGGGTCTGACCGTTGGGACCACCTGTGATCACGAGAACACCAATCAGATACTGATGACCTACTACTTGGGCGCTACTAGGGGCTGAGACCCAGCATCCCTCCCTCCCTTTCCTCCCTCCCTCCCTAGAGTCACAGTATACTCACCAAGAGTAGGGTGGTTCCACCCTGCTCCTTCCAATTCTGCACCTCACTTTAGGGCATTTATTTTATTTTCAATAATAAAAGTTAAATATTAAAGGTGACCATTATTCCAAAATTGTCTTTTCTAACTCTAGGTACCTTAAACCCCAACGGCTCATATCTGTGTAATATAATCCGTTGATACTGATGACCTATCCTAAGAATAAACCCTTGGAACACCTCTTTAAGGCCTCTTTCACACGGGTGTTGCGGGAAAAAATGCGTTGTGGGAACATGCGCGATTTTTCAGAAGTTCGGGCTTGGGATCAGTGTTCTGTAGATTGTATTATTTTCCCTTTTAACATGGTTATAAGGGAAAATAATAGCATTCTCAATACAGAATGCATAGTAAAATAGCGCTGGAGGGGTTTACATTTTTTATTTAACTCACCTTAATCCACTTGATCGCGCAGCCCGGCTTCTCTTCTGTGTTCTTATTTGCTGTGTGCAGGAAAAGGACCTGTGGTGACGTCACTCCGGTCATCACATGGTCTGTCACATGATCTTTTACCATGGTGATGGATCATGTGATGACCGGAGTGACGTCACCACAGGTCCTTTTCCTGCACACAGCAAAGACGACAGAAGAGATGCCGGCTGTGCGATCAAGTGGATTAAGGTGAGTTAAAGTATTTTTTTTTTTTATTAAACCCCTCCAGCGCTATTGTACTATGCATTCTGTATTCAGAATGCTATTATTTTCCCTTATAACCACGTTATAAGGGAAAATAATAATGATCGGGTCTCCATCCCGACCGTCTCCTAGCAACCGTGCGTGAAAATCGCACCGCATCCGCACTTGCTTGCGGATGCTTGCGATTTTCACGCAGCCCCATTTACTTCTATGGGGCCTGCGTTGCGTGAAAAACGCACAAAATAGAGCTTGCTGCGATTTTCACGCAACGCACAAGTGATGCGTGAAAATCACCGCTCATGTGAACAGCCCCTGATTCAGTGCGGGTGCAATGCGTTCAACTCACGCATCGCATCCGCGTGGAATACTCGCCTGTGTGAAAGGGGCCTAAGAGTGTACTTATCAGTGATCCAGCTAATGCGCATGCTTTCATGTGCTCATTTATGTCCATTAACCCATGGGCACATTTACCCACATGTCCATTCACCCGTACATTTGTTTGGTTGAGAAAGATGACTATCCAAGTGCTCGCACACAGTTACACATGAAAATATACACAGTTGTCTATGGTGTAGCTACCGATTCCAGCACCCTATACACAGGATGTGGGCACCACTTTGCAAACCCTGCTATTTTTTTTTTCTGTACCCCTACAAATGTCTGTGATGATTAAAAGGGGTTCTACACTTAATGCAAGATTTCCCCACAGATAACAGCCAAATGCTGGGGGGCCTCAGAAACCTATTGTCAATGGACCCTTCTAACAAGTAGGCACTGTCTGAATCCTGGGACCCCTTTAATCCAGTAGCTGTTAAGATCCATCACAGCAGTCCAGGAAATTGCTTGATGGCTATTGTACTTGTTATATCTGCTGCAACTGGGGCTGAAACTTCTAGAACTAAAAAAGACTGTTTAACTTTATGGCCTAAAGAAAGTGGCACATTGGAGTGGACTCTCCATTTATGCAGGGAGGGTGCAGCACCAGTAGCACACATCTAATGTTGGATCCGCCACATATTTAGGTGACCGTGCCCAAAAGGAACAATCAATATAAAAAAGGACAGCAAGTCAGCCAACGCATGGCATGTCTTTTAGGACACCCCCTACCATTTATTTGAAGCGCACAGTCATTTAGCGTCAGAATGTAAATTTTGCAGCCCTCGGCTTGCAAGTGCAAAAGAATCAAAAAGTTTCAGTTAGCAGAAAATGTGTTCACTGGGAATAATTTTACCAAGGTTTCTACTTTGTGTTGGAGACGTGGGTGGAAAATGGAGTTTCTTATGTTTTTCAGGAAATGTTCTATAACAAATCATTGGTAAACTGTGTAACCAGGAACAGTCAATAAATATTTCCCCCAGGATGCCTGCACTAAATGATTTCAATTAAGAAGCAAAATGGTTCATAGTGAAGACAGGTAGCTCTTAAAGGAGACGTACATTCAAACATTTTCATCTAGATCCATAGCAGACAAATGACATGCAGCCTTGCAAACATTTTAAGGACATACCTGCTCTCTAATAGTTTGGAAATTTAGAGGTCAGATTATAGGCATGTGGAGCATGTCTCCGTGGACTTCCACCATCCACCCTAACCAATAGCTCTTTGGTGATCCCATCCAGCCCAAAAGGCATGCGGAGGTGGCCATACATGTTATTGCTTGTGGCAAGTTTTGACATCATCTCTTATCCAAAGGATAAGGGAAAACTAACTGATTGGTGGTGGTCTGACCCTTGGGTCCCCCTGCCAATCCAAGGCGGGGGGTGGGGGGGGGGGGGGAGTGGGTGCAATGGGGCCAAATTTAGTATTTTTTTTCCAGGGCCACTTTAATTTTCCACTCCAGTCCGTCCCTGGTTCTACTTCAGCCTAAAAACCTACACCTAAAACAGGCGTAGAAAATGGTAAATCAGAGGGTTCTGCTGGCCTGTCCCTGTCCGCGCCTATGCCCACTTTTTTTAGACCTGATGTGAGCGGGAAAAGTCACAGATTGCAGCAGAAAGGACCTTTGCGCCGTAATCTGTGCCAGGAATACGTCTAATGTAGGTGCATTTCTGTTTCAATTTCATAAATGACCCCCTATATTCTCACCTTAGAAGCAGATTTCCTTGCATTGTTTATTATAGCGTGATCACTTTCTTATAATGTTTTCTCTATAACGTGCTCTGTATACTTATACACTTTACAACTGTCTTGTACTTTGATGTAACAATATTTTACCGTACTCAACAAAATATCAATGAGTAGAGTCTCACCTTTGACGTGAACAACAGCCGCTCTGGATGACGAGACCCCCCTAAAGTTGTGAGCTTCACATGAGAACACAGTGGTTTGAAGGATTCCTGTGCATCAATGAAGAAAGCATTATTACTAGTGGTCAGAACCCTGCTCAATACATTGCATACCATTACTATATCTTATTTATATTTATCTGGATATAGATATACAGTAGTCAAGAGGTGAGGTCTACCCGGACATTTGTCATTGTCTCTCAATGACCACAGTTAACAATTTACTGCTCTTTCTGCAATTGCCACCCCCTCTCTACTTTGGCAAGGCAGTGAAAACGTCCGCACTCCTAGCCCTAACAATCACAGTGCAGAGGGCATGGCGGTTGCAGAGAGAGCAGAGCCTCTAGGTGTAACGGCTCCTAGAACCTAATTTGCATATATTAAAACATTTTTCTCAGCAATGCGGGACACATATGAACATGGGACCAACACAGATGTCTTCAGCTGCCGAGTGCACATGTAACAGGTCAGCCAGTGTCATAGGTACAAAACTGCTGACAGATGCCCTTTAAGGATCTTCACACAGGGAGAATGATTGTATGAATGATTGGACTCCACTACTCTTCCTTTAAATCACTGCTAAATAATAACTGCAGCCTATGGTGGCACGACAATTACAATGTTCTGTAGATGATTTTTACCATAATTAAATATATTTATTCAGCACATGTAATCACCAGCGCACACAAACAACCCAAACAATGGATTCTGAGCCATTGAATTAACATCCATTGTCCTGTTTGCTCAACAGAGCAGAACAATGGATTCTATCCAAAGTCTTCCATTGTGCCGTGGTGTGAACTTGGCACCCACATATTTTAAATGCTAAACAAGTCTGTCTCGATTGTGAAAAACAGGAACAAAACATTTTGCGCAATAGGTCATATACCCAAGTCTCAATCTAAAATCATAGAATTATGCCACTAATATGTAATGTATAGACTGGAAGAGTTCAGGTAAAAGCTCAAGGAAACAAAATGCAAGCTTCCCCTTCTATCCTGTTGTGCTAGGAGATCTACAGTTCATAAAGTATTCATCCAATTTACATTTAAAGTGTAATTGTTATATTTTTTTTTTTGTAATGTATAGGAGCCATGATACTGACCATTTTTTGTATTATACTTTAATTACTGAAAGTGGCCCATTTTGAACCTTAGCAACGCTCCTCTGTCTTCTGTTTACATAGCTGTGGAGACTTGCTCAACACTGACGGTGTTATGTAAACTGAAGACAGAGGAGTGTTGCTAAAGCTCAAAATGGGCTAAATGATTTCAGTAATTAAAGTATATTACAAAAGTGGTCAATATCACTGCCCCTACACATTACAAAAAACTTAAAAACAATACATTTTAATGTATTAAGGGGTTTCCCAGTGCTTGAGACTGTGCTATTACTTTCTGCTAGGAGAAGGGAGAGGGCTTAGTCCTTTATCCACTGTCTGGACACAGAATCATCCATATGGCTGCTGCAGAGAGCAGTGGAAAATAAAAAAATACTAAGGCCTCTCTTTCACACGGGCGTCACGTGTGAGGGCCGGACAAGATGCGGGTGAGTTGCGGGAAAATGCATGATTTTTCCCGCGCGAGTGCAAAGCGTTTTAATTGCGTTTTGCAAGCGCGTGAGAAAAATCTGCATATTTGGTACCCAGACCCGAACCCGGACTTCTTCACAGAAGGGAAAATAATAGCATTCTTAATACAGAATGCTAAGTAAATTAGGGATGGAGGGGTTAAAAATAAAAATAAATCACAAATAATTAAACTCACCTCTCATCCACTTGTTTGTGCAGCCTGGCTTGTCTTCTTTCTTCTTCTTTGAGGACCTGGGAGGAAAAGGACCTTTGGTGACGTCACTGCGCTCATCACGGGTGACGGACCATGTGATAAGCACAGTGACATCACCAAAGGTCCTTTTCCTCTCAGGTCCTCAAAATGAAGACAAGCCGGGCTGCACGAACAAGTGGATGAGGTGAGTTTAATTATTATTTAACCCCTCCATCCCTAATTTACCTAGCATTCTGTATTAAAAATGCTATTATTTTCCCTTATAACCATGTGGAATATACTGTGGGCTGCAGCTGTCACTCACAAAATAATATAAGCAATCTATAACAGCACTACAAAGTCTCTATGTATCCCAGGCCTAACATAAAGCCAAGACTAATATGCACATAGGTAGTTCGGTTTCTGTGATGCACAGCTTTTGTGTTTAAAACACCTACAGTTGATCAGATGGGAAAAAAAAATAAGTGCAGAGATTTTGGGCGTGGATGACATCACTCAAAACTGCATACAACAGTATAAAGCCTCATTTACACGTCCGTGCTCAAATCCGTGAGCAGGTGGTCAGTGATGCATCCATGAAGCTGTCCATGAAGGATCCGTGTTGGGGCAGTGTGTCCGTTTTTTTGCTGTCCATGTTGCATCCGTGTTTCACTGACCCTGCACAGCTGAAAAATTATTTTCAAAAGAAACTCATTTTTAATGATCCGTGAAACACGGATGCAACATGGATGGCATACGTTTTTTTTTTCACGGACCCATAGACTATGATGGGCGTGATGGATCCGTGAACACAGACAAAATAGAGCCTGCATCCGTGCTTAAAAAAGGAACCCACGGACTGTGCTAAAACACTGATGTGTGAATACACACATTAAAATGAATAGGGACGTGTGCTGTCCGTGGAGAACACGTACAGCACACCACCTTGAAAAACTGATGTGTGAATGAGGCTTAACTCAGATTTAAAAGGGTTATGCCATGATGGATGTAAAAAAATTAAAGTCAGAGATCATAGAGTACATTAAAATCTCTTTCTAACAAAGCTAGAAGCAGCCCTGTGTCTCACATGGATCCAGAGATCTCCTCATTCATTGCTCCAATTGTTCTGCTAGATTTATTGCCGCTGCTGAGGGGTGTGTCCTTTCTCAAGGGGTGTGTCCTTTCTCAGGGGGTGTGTCCTTTCTCAGGGGGCCTTTCCTATCCAGCTCTTTCCCTGTAACTGCCACAGCTTCTAACAGAACATAAGGCTGGTGACATGTGAAGATTTAAACTGAGCATGTGCGACCAGCTCAGTGAGATGGACAAAAAAATAAGGAAAATAACAAACAGCAGGTGGCGCTATACAGACACTTTATATTGAATAGGTTAGTAACTATACTACATTTTTAATTACATACAGCTATGAATGTATTCCAATCCAGGTGTTGGTTTGAAAAATTTAGAATATTTTTCATGGTACAGCCCCTTAAAGCTGGCTGCACACATTAGATGTATGTTAGCTGAACCCACCAGCCAACTCATGTATCTGGGGGCTCCTGATTACAGATGTTGGGGGGACAATCATTCTGTTCTCAGGGGGATAATCCCCCTGCCAGAGAGGTCTTCCTTTCCCATTCATAACACATGCAGACTTGGTCGAAACGAACGTGCATGTCGGAATCAGGGGGGACAGCTGTTGCACGGGCAAGCGTTTGGCTGGCGGTTATCTCAGGTGTATGGCCAGCCTCAGGGCTAGTTCGCACCTTGGCGATGTGGTCAGTGATTTCCATCAGTGATTGTGAGGCTACACAAGGATAGGATCTGCTCCTGTTCTGTGTTTTTGACCTGCTCCTGGTTTTGGCTCACAATAACTGATGGATAATCGCTGACTGTGTGAATAAGACCATATAATACTGTATGCAGTCACTGACTTTAAGCCAATTGTAAGGAAACTATAGCACAAAGATGGCAACAGACCTAGTGCTCTCTCAACTCAATACTGCTCAGGAACAACATGAGGCCTAGTCCTTAGACCCTTATACACATAGGTTATGTGGGTGTCATACTAGTACCACATGTAATCTTACCTAATCCAGTCCTCATACTTGGCGACCAAGTCCACTATGGTAATTACACCCTGAACGGTTATCTCTAGAAAACCGATTTCTCTACATATAAAGCTACAATTCTGCACCATTTTCTACTTGTGTGAATAACACTAAGAAAATGCAAGAAATAAACTGTATTATCTCACCAGTATATTATATTAATACAATAGCCAGGGCTTTTATTTGAAAATGCTCTTTTAATTGACGGCATTCAAATTATTTTTTCTGCATGTGACAGAGCAGCTGTGTCCTGGGGTGGCATTACCAGGGTAAATAGAGCAGAATAAACCGTAACAAGGACCATAAGTAAGTTTTCAGGTTTTATGTGCCCGATTACCCTCCTGGCAGAGGTGCCTCGATGCATTACTACCTACACTGTTTTCAGGTCAAAATTATATTCAAAAACAATACCAGTAAGTAAAAAACTAAAAATTGTACTTAAAAGAGATTTCTGGGCCTCCTGATATTGACGACTTATCCTCTGATCGTTGGGGTGGGGGTCAACAATCTGAAGTGAGGAGCAGGAAGCACAGCGCCATTGAACATGTAGTGGCCGTGCTGGGTTACTACAACTCATCTCCTATTCAAGGGAATGTAAATTTAAGAAAAGTGATAGTTCTACTACTAGGGGATGCAAGGAACAGCTGATCAGTGCCGGGTGCTGGACCCCCACTGATTGGATATGGATGACCTAAAAAGGATTATCCCACCCCAGCTATGCATAATTTGCATGTTTATACACAGATACATTCAGAGAATGAGCTCCTGATTGGGTTTTTGTGAGTTTAGAGAGTTTTTTTTTGTGCAGAAAAGAGACATACAGGTAAAACTAGTCTCCACAGTTCTGGCAAACACAGTTTTACAGCAGAACTGCCCATGATGGGAATGAGATACTGATCATCATGACATGACCCCACAATTGGCGGTAACTGCTTTAATAGCCTATTTACGCTCGCTGATTTTCTGCCAGTAATGACCAGCGATCGGCGATATAGCAAGTCAAACGGCGCTTTAGCTCAATTTACATTGAGCATTCAGTGCTGACCGAACAAGCGTTAGTGTGATCATTCATTCTCATGCAGTTCCATCACTAGCAATTTGCTGCCAGAGACTGATCAAAATTTTATGCACGCATAAAAGATGCAATCATCAGACAAGACAGATGATTGGTGGATGTATATATACAGGGAATGATTGGGAATGAGCACTCAAAAGTGTGATCACCTGCCCGGTCAATGGCTGGTATAAATGGGCCTTAAAGGGTTTTTTTCTGGGAGAAAAATATTGATGACCTATCCCCAGAATAGGTCATCAACATCTGTTTGGTGGGGGTCCCAACTCCCAGCACCTACTCTGATCAGAAGTTTGATGAGCACTGCAGGCTCTTCCTAGGCCTTAGGTGCAGCTTAATCCCAATCAAGTTGTAATGCTGGAGGCCCATGCCCGTCGCGGCTCTGCTTCTCTGGGGAGGCACTGGCACCGAATCACTAGGGCCCAGATCTGTTCCAGGCTATGGCTGGCCATTTGCTTATATTTAAGGCACCTTTCCCAGGTGGAATTTGTCTGAACTTTGGGTATTATAGCTTGCTAGTCCTAGTGAAGGTGTGCTTTTCCGTTTGTCTGCCCATGTATCGAACTTTGCCTGTTTACCATCTCTGACCCTCTTGTACCTGCCCTTACTTCTGCCTTCTTACCGTATTGATCCACAGCTGCCTGCCCTGGGCTCAGACTGTTTCCTGACTACGACTATTGCCTGTTCCCTTGGTAGCTTCCTGGAGGTTCCCCTGCAGCAAAGGTCAGATCCCTGTATAGGAGTTAAAGGGTAAAAACCACCAGACCACCGTTTGGAGCTGACTAAATTGACCATGGGCCATTCAGCACTTTCCAATTGGTAAGTCCCCCCTCCCGATAGACATAGCTTGTCTGTAGTATATTGAACTGATATACACCCAATATTTTTCATCAGAATACATTTGATAATGACTCATTTGAAATGGAAATGAAATGCACAGTGATAAACAAAAAATATATTGGTCTTACAAGTAAGGCTACTTTCACACTGGCGTTTTGGCTTTGCGTTTGTGAGATCCGTTCAGGGCTCTCACAAGCGGTCCAAAACGGATCAGTTTTGCCCTAATGCATTCTGAATGGAAAAGGATCCACTCAGAATGCATCAGTTCCATCTCCATTCCGCTCTGGAGGCGGACACCAAAACGCTGCTTGCAGCATCAATTATGGGTTTTAAGATCCATTAAAACAGAGAAGGAGATATTTGCAGCACGACTAAAAAGCTATATGTATGTCTAGCTGGAATAAAGATGAATATAATGGGCAGCCATGGTTTAAAGGTACATTATACCTTAAGGCTGCATTCACACATAGGTTTTTTTTTAGGTGTTCTGCAATTTTTTTTTGTCTGTTTTTCACTGTTTTTGGCACTTTAAAAGGGGTTCTCCAGGAATTAAGAAAATGAAAACACTTAAATATTACTTTATTTTAAATATTTTTCCAAATACCTTTCATTAGCTTTAATGGCTTGTTTTGTCTAGGGAGCAATCATCAGGGGAAATAAAATGGCCGCTGTCCTTTTAGTACAGACAAAACCTGTCCTAATCACACAGCAGGACAAGTTACTTCACAACAGTGAGCTAAAGAGCCGCCTCATCCTCCTCTCTGCTTGTCAGAGATTATGATCCTGAATACAGCTAACCTTTAGCTGAATCTCTGTGGGAATAGAGTGCATGAGTAGCGATGAGCAAATTGACTTCGGATGAAACATCCAAAGTCGATTTGCATAAAACTTTGTTCTAATACTGTACAGAGCAGGAGCTCCATACAGTATTAGAATGTATGGGCTCCGACGAGCCGAAGTTATTGATTTGCGAAGTCTCGCAAGACTTCGGGCAACAACCTCATAAATTAATTTGCACTGTAAAAAAAACATTTTTCGGGTTCGGTTCCAAGGTACCACTTGGAACCAAACCAGAGTTTGGTTCCAAGTGGAGCTCCGTACAGTATTAGAACAAAGTTTTATGCGAATCGACTTCGGATGTTTCATCTGAAGTCGATTTGCTCATCCCTACTCATGAGGAGACAAAGTACAGAGGACAGACTGTGGTAATGGAGACTGCATACAAGTGCTGCTGCTCATTATCCTCACCCCCCACCTCCTCTCCGTCCTTCATGTCTCCTCATGAATTCCATTCCTACAGAAATTCAGCTAAAGAATGTATTAACTGTATTCAGGATCATAATCCCTGACAAGCAGAGCAGAGAGGAGGATGAGGCAGCTCTTTAGTTCAGTGTCTTGAAGTAACTTGTCCTCCTGTGTGATTAGGACAGATTTTATGTGCACTAAAAGGACGGCAGCCTTTTTTTTTCTCCTAATGATTGCTCCCTAGACACAACGAGCCATTATAACTAATGAAAGGTATTTGAGAACATATTTGTAATAAAGTAATATTTAATTTTCATTTTCTTAATTCCCGGGGAACCCCTTTAAAGTAAAAAACCCAGCTCCGGAGGAGGGTCTGTGGGAAATTTGAAATGCAAGACATGCAAACATTTTTTTTTACTACAGGCGTGTTTGTTCATTAAGTGGTATTTTTTGTCTTTCTTGCAGCATGCAGGACTCTTCGGCATTTTTCTAGAGATTTTAACAACATCTTCTCTATAAAGGAAAAATGCCATGAAGAAAATGCCAGTGGTAAGCCACACCACGTGTGATGCTATAAATATCACAGGTGGCAATAAAAATAAACCTGCAAAGCTTATTCTGGCGCTTTTTTATAATGGTAAAGAATGCCAAAGAAAAATTCTTGTGTGCAAGGACCCTAAAGAGCAAAAGGACCCTAAAGCGCAAAAGGAAACGGTCACCATGACCTCCCTATCCAACTCTTTGCATAGTGGCGGCTGATACTGCCTACAGTGGATACTAATATCTATGCAGATGATTTGGAGTCCTATATCAGGAAAAAACAAAGGGGGTCATTTATCAAGCTAAAATATTTCTAAATTAGGTGTATTTCCGGTGCAGATTGTGGCGCATACTATTTATTAATTTCTGGTGAACTTGTCACCAGCTATATGTTTAAAAATTCCCAAATCCGGCAGTTTTTGCTAAGGTCACCAAGCCTAATAATCAGCACTAGAGATGAGCAAAGCTATATCCGAAGCGGCTTCGCTAAAAGATTTGTTCTAATACTGTACGGAGATCCGTCTCTGTATAGTATTAGAATATATGGGCTCCGATGAGCAGAAGTAAGTAACTGCGGTAATTGATTATTACAGTGAAAAACCACTTCAAAATTTGGAACCGAACTCGGCTTTGGTTCCGAGTGGTACCTCGGACTGAAGCAGAATTTGGTTCCAAGGTTTTTTACTGTAATAATAAATTACCGCACGCGACTTGGTGAATAACTTACTTCAGTTCACCCGAGCCCATACATTCTAATACTGTACGGAAATAAATTTCCGTACAGTATTATAGCAAATTTTCTAGTGAAGCGACTTTGGATGGAGCTTCCGAAGCTCACTTCGCTGATCTCTAATCAGAACCATTTTTTGGTCTGTGCAGTTCACTTTTCAACAGTCATCCCATTATCATCACAGTCAGGATTACAATGAGATATAAACACCTGTCTAAAAAAAACAGTATCCAACATTAACATTAGATATCACAGCTTAACAACAGCTCAGGCAAGATGGCCGACCCCATAAGCATGTTCAGGATATAGAATTTAAAGAAATCTAAAATAAAGTGACACATACGCTATAAAACAAGAGAGAACTTAGCTTTGTTTCCTACCTGGTACTGATAGAACAGACGGGGAGCTCTCTGGCTTCCTTTCAACAGGGGAATCGCCCATCCACCATATAATAGTCAGAGGCTCTGGGGGTCCTACGGCCGCACAAGAAATATTAAAGGAGTTGTTTTTTAACACAGCCATGTCCTTTGGCTCCACGGTGAAATATGGGACACCTAGACATTACCATGAAATAAAAGAATACAGTCATATTATACTAGTATCTGAAAATACAGTAGCAGGCGGCTAAGTGCACAATCAGCAAAAAAAAAAATCTAATCAAGTTGGAAAATCACCAGTTTTTAATTCTGCTGACAGATCAATAATAAAGTTGGATGACAAGCTTTATTGGGCTGCTGACTGGTGCATCGGTTTAGCTGTGCATTGATACACCCTCCAGCCCTGTACCTCTGCCTATCAAAACAACACTAGCTATAGTAGGTGACACTCCTTTAGAACGGAGGCCATATTGGTTGTCAGCTAGCCTTTTCAGAAAAATAAATACATTTATATGTATTTAAGTGAATACAATCCAATGTGAAATTTTGCACCAATCATAAGATCTGATTCAAAGCTGTTGTTATTAGTTTACTATAAAAAAAATAAAAAATCTGCACAAATATATTATAATTGTGATATAAATCTTAGGGCTCATTCAGACGGCTGTATGCTGTCCGCAAAAATGCAGATCCACAAAAAAAACCAACAGATTGCATTCCGCATTTTTGCATACCCATAGACTTCAATGGGGCCACGTCCTGATTTTCACTGACAAGTATAGGACATGTTTTATTTGTTTTGCGGAAGAAAGGGGCCCTATAGAAAGTGAATGGGGCCACATCTAATCCGCAGGAAAAAAAACGGATCCGCATTTTTGTGGACAGCATACGGCCATCTGAATAAGCTCTTAGAAATAGACCTACAAAAAAAATATAAAATAAAAAATGCTACCCGGATGGTCGTATCTCCTTGAAGATTTAGATCACTTGCTTCGTAAACGAATGGAAAGAGAAGTAGGCCATGCCTTCATTATCCGTAAAAAAAAATGAATAAACCCAAATCATCCACCTGTGAGATCAGAAAAATATTCACACCCTGGCATACCCGGCAGCTCTAGTTGGAGAGGAATACTGAAATGGTGATAACAGGGTTAAAAATAAAATAAAAATGTATATATTATATATATATATATATATATATATATATATATATATATATAGCGGTTTCTTGTGTGGGAGGAAGAAAGATGGATGGAGCCAGCAGGAGAGAGGGGAGATAAATGGAGGAAGATGATGAGAAAACGTGGTGAGGGCCTGTGGTGAATGTGTGGGTGATTCAGCTGATTGATATGACTGGGCTCTGGGGATGGCATGCATTGTTGGAAGACTATAGGAAGGTTGCTGGAGGCCCAGGATGCAGGTCTGACTCATACTTAATAAATCATCACATATGCCCTTGTCCAACGAGTAAAATGACGGCATAAAAAGGTGTCAAAAATGGTTTCTGACTGAAGCTCTGGTCGTCAGCTCAGAACCCACAGAGGCTTTTCCTATCGCCTGTTATTTTTTGACACCCTTTAAAGCTGTCCATACATAAAATATAACTGTTGACTTCAAAGCCCTGATGAAAGGACTAGTCCAGTCCCAAAACGTGTTGCTTTTTACATTGTAAATTAAAGGGGTTGTCCCAATAAACAACCAGCACCTGGATCTGAATACTTTAGTATAGCCGCTGAGCTATTCAATAAAATATATCTGTACAGTGCTACCTGCTGTTTTTTTTTAATTTCTTATTTCGCACATGCTCAGTTTAATCCTTCAACTGTCTCCCGAGCTGTGATAGGGAGAGCTGAGACACACCCCCTGAGCTGTGACAGGGAGAGCTGAGACACACCCCCTGAGCTGTGATAGGGAGAGCACAGACATGCCTCCTGAGCTGTGATAGGGAGAGCTGAGACACACCCCCTGAGCTGTAATAGGGAGAGCACAGACACGCCCCCTGAGCTGTGATCGGGAGAGCTGAGACACGCCCCTAGAACTGCAGCAGAAAAGACACTTCCCTTGAGCTGTCAGCTTGATAAAAATCTAGCAGAGCAATGAATGGAGAGATATCTGGATCCATGTGAAGTACACGGCTGGTTCTAGCTTTGTTAGATAGAGAGTGTCATGTACTATATAATGTCTGATTTTCACATTTTTTACATTAGTCATGGGATAACCCATTGTTAAAGAGACTAGGCTTCCAGATCCTCTGGCAAAGTCATTTTTTTCTATCAAATTCCAGCTAATTCACAATATTTAAGCCACAGCCATAGCAATTCTCACGTCTGCAGGGATGTTGTGCTCCCAGCACAACTCCTCAAGGTGAGCACATTTGATTGCGCACCCATTTTTGGGTTTATTGGGATAACGCCCTATGTTGTGCCATTGTGTATTTTTTCTATAAGTGCAAAGCTGACACTTAATTTGCATGGTGCCATTTACACTGTAAGGGGGCAATATGAATCTTCCACCAGAATCCACATGGACAATTTAATTTTGTCCTTGAGTTACAGCTGAGTGAGGCAGATTTACTAATCCTGTAGATGGCGTATACCCACACCGGCTGTCTAGACCTTCACCAGATTTATCTCACGGGCTCAGGCTGAATAATAAATGTAGTGCATGGCTGGACACTGTTGTCCAACTTTATGCCAACTATTGGTTGGCTTAGTTTGTGACAGAATTTTACACCACAATTGCAGTACAATTCTGGAGCAAAATGTGGCATCTCACGTACCCTCATTTCCATATTCCATTAAGGCACATCCACTGGCGAGTTAGGCACAGAGGAATTCTCCAAAATGCACCAAACTGTGTCAATTTTGGCATTAGGAAATGTAGGTCATTACGTCAAAAAGTTGCATGCTCTACCTAGATGTACACTCAAAGGGCAACGTTTTTAGTTGCACCTTGAAAGGCTAGAGGCTGCTACCATGGGTGGACTGGCCATAGATCCTCCAGGGAAATTTCCTGGTGGGCCGATGTATAGTGGGCTGTCCAAGCCCTCCTCTTGGCTGCCAGTCAGGTACATAAAGATCTAATGCTCTCAGCATTAACTAATCTACGTTAGGAGCATCAGGCACTTATGCATCTGGCCAGTGGCTGCAGGTGCCCTCCAGAATTGAACTGCATTGCCATCCTCTGGACGATGATAGTTTTATACTGTGGCGCGGATGGCAGTATTTTGTGCTGCACTGTGGCATTTGGTTCTGCTGGGGCAGTATTTTATGCTGCACTGTGGTATATGGTTCTGCTGAGGCAGTATATTGTGCTGCACTGTGGTATTTGGTTCTGCTGGGGCAGTATTTTGTGCTGCACTGTGGTATTTGTTTCTGCTGGGGAAGTATTTTGTGCTGCACTGTGGTATTTGGTTCTGCTGGGGCGGTATTTTGTGCTACACTGTGGTATTTGGTCCTGCTGGGGCGGTATTTTGTGCTACACTGTGGTATTTGGTTCTGCTACAGCAGTATTTTGTGCTGCACTGTGATATTTGGTTCTGCTGGGGAGGTATTTTGTGCTACACTCTGATATTTGGTTCTGCTGGGGCGGTATTTTGTGCTGCACTGTGATATTTGGTTCTGCTGGGGCGGTATTTTGTGCTGCACTGTGATATTTGGTTCTGCTGGGGCGGTATTTTGTGCTACACTGTGATATTTGGTTCTGCTGGGGCGGTATTTTGTGCTGCACTGTGGTATTTGGTTCTGCTGGGGCAGTATTTTGAGCTGCACTGTGATATTTGGTTCTGCTGGGGCGGTATTTTGTGCTACACTCTGATATTTGGTTCTGCTGGGGTGGTATTTTGTTCTGCACTGTGATATTTGGTTCTGCTGGGGCGGTATTTTGTGCTGCACTGTGGTATTTGGTTCTGCTGGGGAAGTATTTTGTGCTGCACTGTGGTATTTGGTTCTGCTGGGGCGGTATTTTGTGCTACACTGTGGTATTTGGTCCTGCTGGGGCGGTATTTTGTGCTACACTGTGGTATTTGGTTCTGCTACAGCAGTATTTTGTGCTGCACTGTGATATTTGGTTCTGCTGGGGCGGTATTTTGTGCTACACTCTGATATTTGGTTCTGCTGGGGCGGTATTTTGTGCTGCACTGTGATATTTGGTTCTGCTGGGGCGGTATTTTGTGCTGCACTGTGATATTTGGTTCTGCTGGGGCGGTATTTTGTGCTACACTGTGATATTTGGTTCTGCTGGGGCGGTATTTTGTGCTGCACTGTGGTATTTGGTTCTGCTGGGGCAGTATTTTGAGCTGCACTGTGATATTTGGTTCTGCTGGGGCGGTATTTTGTGCTACACTCTGATATTTGGTTCTGCTGGGGTGGTATTTTGTTCTGCACTGTGGTATTTGGTTCTGCTGGGGCGGTATTTTGTTCTGCACTACAGCATTGCTGGCTCCACCTACTTCCGTTGTCCTGCCTTCTGTCAATCTGGACCCGCCTATAACATGGGACCAATTTTAGTTTTTTTTTTTAGGGGCCACTTTAAATTTCCCAGTCCTCCCCTGGCTGCTACCTGTGTGTCTTACTACAAAGGGTAGAAGTACTCTTAACTATAACATGCATCATGAACTATGGAGTACAGTCAATTTCAATATTTAATAAACATATAAAAGAAAACGTATAAAAAGCTAATTAATAGGTATCCACGGACACCAGGTCCAGATGAACCGCTATAAACCAGCTCAAAAATAGAGCTGTATTATAAATACAGTAAAATGACCATCATCAATAACGGCTTACCTTCTACCATGATCCAGATGGCCTCTGACACCGCCTTCAGTCCGTTATTTTCCGCTTCGCACCAGTATTTTCCAGCGTCTGGACGCTCCACGTTTTTTAAGCTAAAAATGCAGTTGTATAACGGAGTTAATTGTGCAGACTTACAGGATAACTGCATCTCAGTATAGAAAATATCAACATAGGATTTAGACGCTCAGTGTTTTCATTGCTCTTTTCATCGCCTGGCTTCAGAGATAATTTTTCTTTGTAAACTGCCGGCCTTGCGGAAGGCTCATATGATATGCAGGAAGCTGTACATCATCGTGTTAAAGACTCTCAAATGGGATATAACGTTATCAACACTGCGCTGTACTATTAAAGCATAATAATATATCTGCCGAGACTCTGCGTCCCACAGATGGCTTCTACTACATTCGCCTTCCACGTGTTGGTTGACCAGTCATTAGAACAGAATCTGTTCAGATACGCGGGGCAAAAATGATCGCCAATCCCATACAGGACCTTATAATAAATCAATGGCCGTAAGCTTTAAATAAGAGGTTCCTGCAGCTTCCCGGACTTGTCCGTTTTAGTGAACCTTTGTAATGCTTTGTGAAATAACAATTCTGTACACTGTATTCTCGTGATCGGTCGGGGGTCGCAGAGGTAGGACCCCCACTGATTGGGGAGTTGTTAACTTGTTATAACCGGAATACCTCTTTAACGACTATGGAAAGGTATGTTATATTTCCTAAATACAGATATAGTAATGATAGAACAAATTCGTAGACTCCTTATAAGTTTCTTCTGTGCATTGTAGCGGTTCTAAGACCTCTTCGTTAATAGCTGAAATAATCAGAGACGGAAGGTCACTTTAAGGGCTCATTCACACGAACGTTGGTGTCCCGTGCTGTCAACCGCAAATTGCGGTTCGCAATGCACGGGCACCTTCTGTGAGGCAGGCGCATGGGGATCGCAGACCCATTCACTTGAATAGGTCCGCGATCCCTCCGTTCCGCAAAAAGATAGAGCATGTTCTATCTTTTTGCGGTGCGGGGACACGGAACGTAACCCCAGAAAGCACTCTGTAGTGCTTCCATAGTGTTCCGTTCTGTGCTTCCGTTCCGCATCTCCGGACCCATTGAAATGAATGGCTACACATCCGAGATGCGGAATGACAACGGAACGGTGCCCGTGTATTGCAATACGGGAACGGGACAACAACGGTCGTGTGAACAAGCCCTAAAGGTGTTGTCCTAGATACAGGACGTCATTTAGGCACGCAGAAAAAAAAAAGGATGAAGATTTCAGTAACTTTCCCTCATTTTTAATGTATTATGCACTTTTTACTTTGCTACAAAATAGGCTGATCTTAGGGTATGCTACGGCTGTGGCCCCGAGCATTCGGCCCTGATCTATAGAGGAAGCAGGCAGTAAAAGTTCAATCCTCCTGCCGAGCTATCACAGGTAAACGCATTACGCGTTGCCTGTTGAAATCAATAGAATGTCTATGTATTTCTACTTTTGAAAAAACGTGCCCTATGTGTTACCCTTCATCATATTAAGAACTGGAGTATGGTAACGTGTCCGGTATCTTGTCCTATCCTAGGAATCCATGGACAGGACATAGAAGTTTAGGCAGAAAACTGTAATGTGACACAGCATGCCTACTATGGTGCATATTGTACGGAAAGGCTTTATAGTGAACCCTCCAGTGTAATCGATCTCGCCTGTATTTCCATCTACTCTAAGGATACTGAATACCTTGTGCGTGCCATTTGGGGCAGCAGCATACTTCTCCTGGCATGGGTAAGCCAGTGCCTATATAAGGAGAGATTAGTATCATCTGCTTACATGTATTAATAATATACAAGCCATTATTTTCCAGGAGAAGCTAGGACCAGATACTGCACCTGAGGAAGCTGATCCAATGATCTTCCATCACTGGAATGAACATCTGGTCAACAGTCTGCACTACGATGCCATCCTTCAGCCACTGGATGTCTGGCATCTCCATGCCTAATAAACTGCAGTTCAGTTTGGCTTCATGTCCTTGAGAAACTGTAAGGTTGTATCCACGACCTATAAACTGCAGTCCAGAGGCCTTTCCTGGATAGAAGAGAAGAAAGCAGCGTAAAGATCAAATAGAAAGCTGAAGTTATTCGCATGCAAGTCTTGCACATGGATGATTCTGCCTTTATAGGGCAAGAGCCTGCTCTGTTCCCGTACCTCATTCTTCACTTCATAAAACACTAGATGAAAACTCTACAACATAGAAAACGACTCACGGGGGACCCACCCCTATGGTGTGCGTACGCCAACTTCATCCAATCCTCTAAAACTCGACCATTAGTGCCGGTGACGTCACCGGGGACACTGCTAGGCGGAAGCCTCCACCTAGCAATGTAAAAAAAATATATATATCAGAGGGGCTGCCTGGGTGAAAAAGGGGATATGTCCGGGTTCAGCTCTGAACCCGTACAACCCCTTTAATATTTCTGGAAATACACCTATAAAAATTAGAAATAATAAAGCTTTATATTCATATTTATATTTCCAATAGTATTTTGCATCTAAATGGATATGTAGAATCCCAGCTCAGTCAGTGATCATTTGCATGTTGATCTGTTTATTCCAGTCTTCCCCCTCTCTGTTCTCTACAAGACAGTCATTACCGGGGAAAGTAGGTGGTGGGATACAGAGGATTCCGTTAGTCACTGTGTATTTTTGGCCTATCTGTTCTGTCACAGCTCTGCACAAGAAGCAATGATGTCACCGATACTAAATTAACAGCAAAAGGCACAAAAGAGGTCACAAAGAAAAATGGGAGAGAAAAAGGGAACGCGGCTCAACACTTGTATTACAAGGCTTAAGTCTGATAATGTTCTTTGAGACGGATGATGAAGACACAAAGCACGCTCATAACTATAAGCACTTGTCAGAATGTATCCCTAGTTGGGATCCATTTCTCGGGGGGTCATTTATTAAGACCAGCATTTTAGACGCCGTCTTAATAAGCCCCTGCGCTGGCGGTGGATCTGCCGAAATTACGTAGAGGCGCTGGCCTCTACACAACTTCGGCGTATCCAGAGCCGGCTTCCTAGCTGTCTTACATTTACATAAAACAGGCGTAGAAAATGTTGAATGAGACGGGCCTCCGTTCCGTGCCCACGTCCACTGGCGTGAGCGATCAAAAGTCGTAGATTGAGGCGCAATTAACCTTTGTGCAGCCATCTGTGCCAGAAATACGTCTAATATAAGCGTATTTCTGATCGTAAATGACCCCCTTTATATCGGTTCATGGGAAACCTGGTTTGGTCAACAACAAATATGGCTGAATTTACTGTTCTCAATAGAGGTAGTCGGACAGATTTTCCATAATCCTGTCGGGAAAATCTGTCCACTAGTGATGGTCGGCGTTTCTATGCCTGTCAGTGACCGAAAAACTGGATGAAAACCTGTGTCGGAGATGTAATGGCAGACTCTACTTAAATGGGTGTTCCTGGCTTTGGCATTTCTAGAATATTTCTCTAAAATCAGCCCACCGGCGGTCTCAGACCCTAATGATAACTCCTGAAGTTTAGTCCAGGCCATACAGGTCCTTTGCAGTGGCCTTATTTCATTACAATAGATAGGCAACTATGTCATAGCCATAGCCTTTCGGCTCAGTTATGTGCCGAATCCGTCCTTTCCGTTTTCCTGCCCCTAAAGGCTGAACGGTGATGTGAACGAAGTCTTATGCATAGGATTGCACAATATGCTGTAAAAAACTAATAAATATCTTGTTACATCAGTTGTCATCTGTTTGAGCCATTTTCGTCTCAGATCCGTTTTAGATGGGGAAAAAAGTCCTGCATGCAGGACTTTTTTTCCCCCCTGTCTTAAAAAACGGATCTCAGAAAGAAATAGGCTCAAACGGATGACAACTGATGCAGCAGGAGATGTTTTTTTACAGAATCCATTTTTTTTCCCCTCTCTCTCTTCTTCTGACGGATCAGAAGAACGGAAAGCTAAATGGTGATGTGAACTCAGCCTCAATGAGCAGGCCTGACCGGTTCATTCCCGAACATTGCCCTGTGGATCGGAGCACATAAATCCGCCCTGACAGAGGGTGTCCTGGGCAGGTCACATATAGGGCATATAGACAATCATTTAGTTAATCAGACCCCCTCTTTAATGACAGGTTTACTATTACGATTGTCGGACAGATTATCAGAAACAAACGCTTCTTCTCGATAATCTGCCTGTGTTAAAGTGCGGCCGATCACCCGACGAACAAGTGAAACGCCTGTTCATCGGGTGAAACAGTCGTTCGACAATTTAGTTGCTTGCACATTTCTGGGCAGCAGACCCGTGCTGTCTAAACGGCGATCTGCTGCCCAGAAAAGATGCAGCAGTAGCGATCGCTCGCCTCATACTGTGGAGGGGATCGCCACATGTAAATGCAGCACTTCACCTCCACTGTACGAGCAGCCAATTATCGGGAAGGAGCGCTTCCTTCGCGATAATCGGCAGCTACACGGGCCGGGTAAATCCGCTGTGACGCTCTGCAATAGATTGCCTATAGACAGAGAAGCTGAATTTCACACCCTCAGGCTACATGCACATGAACGTTGTTTGCCTCCGCGTCCGTTCAGTTTTTTTTGAAGATAGGATGCGGACCCATTCATTTCAATACATCAGTATGTCCGTTCAGTAGCCCCGCAAAAAAAACAAAAAATAGTCCTATTTTTGTCCGTTTTAGGGATTGTTAGAATGGATCCGCAAAAAATAAATAAAAAAGGATGGCATACGGATGTCATCCTGTTTTTTTTTTTTTGCGGCTCCACAATTTGCGGACTCCAAAACACATACGGTCGTGTGCGTGTAGCCTTATTAACACAGGAACAAGAAATCCCTTACAAAAGAGCTGTAAGCACAATGCACCCATTTTCCCCGAATAGTCCATCTTGTAGTAAAGAGTCCGAAAATAAGGAGCGTTCAATCACAGCGAACCATAAGGCTCATAAAAGCTGCTGCCTGCCCTCGGCATCCATCTGCCAAGTTCCCCCTTCACCAGCCTCCCTCCTCCAGTCTCTTCCATGTTGATCCTTCATACCACTCCTGCGCACGCATTGCCTGCAGTCACAATGAGAGCTGCATCCAGTCTGTGGGCTGCGAGCTGAACAACCTGCCTGCACGCTCAATAACATTTCTGCTCGGGGTTGCTTTATACTCTACCAAAAATGAGCATGCATATGAGCAATGCTAACCGAGTAGGGTGTTGGTCTTATATAGCAATTTAAAGGGGTTTTCTAGGCTCCTGATATTGACAACCTGTCCTCAGGATAGGTCATTAATATCTAATCAAAGCAGGTCTGACACCCCGCACCCCCATGATCACTGTTCAAAGTGTAGTGGCTTTTTCCCAACCCCTTGATCTGAAAGGACACTGTGTAATGCTAGATCTCCCCTGTGGTGGCGCTGCAGGGAAACTGAATGGTTACCAACAGGTTCCCCCACAGATTACGGCTGACCACTAGTGGTCCCAGCAGAGAAATACTTTGTAGTCTTCTTATTGTTAAGTGGCCCTGCTAAGAAGTATGGCAAGTGAATTATTTTAAGGTTGTACTTCTTGTCTAGAGTATTACTGTAGTATGGATGTCTACAGAATGTACTGTCTCCATAGCAGGGGCGAGCTTAACATAGCAGAACATCAGCAGACCCACCAAATCATCTTCAGATAAACCAAACCAATCATTAGGCAGGCTTTCTACTCCACTTTTGACTTTTACTTGATTTTAATTTTTACCTTACTTGGTTCCAAAAAGATTATCTTGAGTTCCAGCATAACGTTTAACAGATTAGAAACGCACTCAAATGCATTGAGATCTGCACAGTATCTTCACGCTGGGACAACTTCAGTAGATGCAATCAATGACCAAGATTTACCAAGAATCTGTCTACAGAGTGGTGCAAATTTGCGTAACTAGAGCTTCTCCAATTTTTGACTTGAAAAGAGCATGGGCAAGGGGCATGGCCTAAGATGCAACATTTTGTGACAAAATTGCGGCATAATTCTGGTAGAAAATGCAGTCTCAGAGTGAGGCCTCATGCACACGGCCGTTTTTTTTTGCGGTCCGCAAAAACGGTTTCCGTTGTTCCGTGATCCGTTTTTTCTTACGTGGGTCTTCCTTGATTTTTGGAGGATCCACGGACATGAAAAATGAAAAAAAAAATCTAAGTCAAGTTTGCCTTTGAAATGATAGGAAAAAACGGACACGGATCACGGAAGTGGATGACAATCTTGTGTGCATCCGTGATTTTTCACGGACCCATTGACTTGAATGGGTCTGTGAACCGTTGGCCGTGAAAAAAATAGGACAGGTCCTATTTTTTTCACGGACTGGAAACACGGATCACGGACGCGGATGCCAAACGGTGCATTTTCCGATTTTTCCGCGGACCCATTGACTTTTAATTAGCAATCAATGACGCCGTGCGCTCCTGCTCTCAGCAGGAATCCAGCCCGTGCTGCGGGCCGCAATGCACAAACACCGACCGTGGGGCAGCCGCAGCGGATTGAAGACCCATTCACTTCAATGAGTCCGCGATCCGCCCATTCCGCAAAAAGATAGGACAAGTACTGGGCGAAACCCCACGGAAGCACTCTGTAGTACTTCTGTAGGGTTCCGTTCTTCCGTTCCGCAGCATTACGCATCTCCGGATTTGCGGACCCATTAAAGTGAATGGGTCCACATTTGTGATGCGGAATGCCCACGGAACGGCGCCCGTGTATTGCGGATCCGCATATGCGGTCCACAGCACGGGCACAGGACACCTAATGAGGAGGCCTAAGCCAACCACTAGTTGGTACAGAATAAGAGAAAAGTGTCTCTCCCTGCACCAGATTTATCACCCAGCCTGAGCCCCTGTGGTATATCTGGTGCAGGTCTAGACAGCCGGGCTAAGCTTACCGCCATCTATAGGAGTAGTAAATCTGCCTGAATGTCACTGTCTGGCATGAAGACGTCCATGTCCAGCCGAGCGTCTTTGGAGACTGTTTTCTTATGTTGGCAAATACGGGCCGGTTACAACATGAAGCAGCTACAGAAAAAATAAAAATACCAAGGTAATTATGGCTGAACACTATGATAGCATAATGCCAATAGCTTCGGGTCCCAAAGCTATTACTAGAGCAGGGTGAATATGATGTTCTGTCAGCAGGTGCAGCCCTATATGTACAGGCGATGCTTTATGTAAGATGACAGCACAGGATGCATAAGTTCAGTCCCTCTTACGTTTTTCGGACTGAGAAAATACCGCAGCATGATGCAGCTTTCTCTCCGGCCAAAAATACTGATCACATGCCGGAATGCCGGATCCAGCATTAATTTACATTGAAGTGTATTAGGTGTTCCGGCTTTCCAGTCTGCACATGCGCAGATCTTTAAAAATGCAAAAAAAATAATAATACCGGATCCGTTTTTCCAGATGAGACAGATCCGGTATTTTGATGCATTTGTTAGACGAATCCGCATCCAGATCCATCTGACAAATGCCATCAGTTTGTATCCAGATTCCCGGATCCGGCAGGCAGTTCCGGCGATGGAACTGCCTGCTGGAATCCTCTGCCGCAAGTGTGAAAGTACCCTAACCTGTATGGGGCCCTGAAATTCTTGAGGAGACTACCTTAAAAGTATCACAGTGCAGTATCACAGGACCAAATTACAGGCGGACTACTGGATTTTGTAAGCTAAAGTTCAGATAATTAGATAATGCCCCAGGAGATTAGTATGCTGAGATTTTTGCATTTTACGGTATAATCCAGCCATTTCAGAATATAGTATTACACGGCACCCACCGAAACAAATGGAGCCCTTGATTCTGCAACAGTTGGTGGCCCTCTGGCAGCTCCCAGTTCTGGTTCATAGATGGGTTCCCAAACATGGGGCAGCCCTTCCACCCTTGATGTCGATATGACCCAGCAGAAACAACCCCTTTCGTCGTTCTATCACTACATACAGAGGCACAATGCGTGCTTATGACTCCTATATACTCCTGTCTCATGAGGACAATCGGTGCACACATCAGCATCTCCCATAATGAGCATCTTCCTATTCAGAGTGTAATCACACCCATTCACTGCATCGTACTCGCCTATTAGGCTCACCGGAATAATGCGACATGTCTCAGTTCATCTCATTGACACATTTAATGCTCCAGACTCTTTCTTCAGCATGTTCATTTCCCTAAAGTGCTATATTACCTTATAAATGACACAATGTGCTGATTGTTTCATGCAGTACTTACTATTTAGGTGATACACACGCGTCTAACAGAGTGAACTCAACGTTAAAATTATATATTTTTTTTATATTTCAATTTTGATGACACATCATAAGGATAGGCCATCAATATTAAATCTGTGGGGGTCAGTTGTTCAGTGAGGAGCCGTCACCGCTCCTGACATGTCTGTTTTACTAACTACCTGTGTCCTCCATGTAACAGTTCTGGAGGATCTATTCTTATGCCGTTCCTCTTTTATTCCTAGTGGAAACTTATGAATGCACTTCTGGCCGTCTGTAATAAAGGTCCATCTGGGTGTTACAAGTCGGGGGAGGTATGACATTGTCCAATCAATGCTGCTAGTGTTAGACTGTGCACACGCCCCAACTGGTAGACTGTGCACACGCCCCAACTGGTGAAACCCATCTGGACCTATCCTGCAAACTGCTAGTAATTCATTTATCATTTCTAGTAGGAATAATAATGGAACGCCACATCATAGAGTCATAAGAATACATGTTTCAGAATTGCCTGGACCTGTTCATGAATTCTCGCCCCATAAATGCAATCCATTTAAAGGTGTACCATTACAACAACTTATCTCCTAAGGGGCCGACCACTAGGGCCGCTGCCGGTCAAGAGAAGTTCTTATGATCAGAACCCGACCGATCAAACACTCATCCCCAAAACTGTGTAAAATGGGTCAATCATTTAAAAACGAGAAGTAACATAATGTCTGCATGCTACCTGGCTGTACAGGAGAAGCTGCTTAGCAATCAGCTACAATGGACAGGGGAACCTGGCAAGTGTTTAAAGGGGTTGTCTCATCTGAGACAATGGGGGCATATTTCTAGGATATGCCCCCAATGTCTGATAGGTGCGAGCCCCACCGCTGGGACCCACATCTATAATTGAGAACGGAGCGGGCCAAAGCGATGGCTCCGGTCCGGCCACCACCAAGCGCTCTCCCCGTAGAAGTGAATGGGAACGCAGTGCGAATGACCGGCCACCGCTCCCATTCACTTCTATGGGCCTGACGGATATAGCCCAGCCAGTGCTCAACTATTTTCGGTGGCCCCATAGAAATGAATGGAGGCTGGCTGTGCAAGCGCAGCACACTGTCCACTACTTTCGGGCTCCGTTTAGGAGATAGGTGCGGGTCCCAGCGGTGGGACTCGCACCTATGTCAAGAACGGAGCGGGCCAAAGTGGTGGCTCCAGTCTGGCCACCAGCAAGCACTCTACCCATAGAAATTAATGGAAGCACACCGCGCATGACCGGCCACCGCTCCCATTCACTTCCAACGGAAATAGCCGAGCCAGCGGTGCTTCCTCACTTTCGGGGCTACGTTTAGGTGGATAAGTGCAGGTTCCAGCAATGGGACCCGCACCTATCAGACAGTGGTGGCATATCCTAACAATATGCCCCCATTGTCTCAGATTAGACAACCCCTTTAATTCCCCTGCAGCGTCAGCACAGGTCAATAGAAGCATTACATGGTGTACGTTAATAAAAATGGACTGTCCGTATAATGCTAGGACATGCTGGGTCCTCCAGTGTAAGGGACGCTCTTTGTAGCTGCTCTCTGCTACATTGTGCGCAGAACATCAGAAGGAATATACCGCAGGTCATACATAAAGTCACAAAGTTAGTGCCATTTTTTGAGTTTGGATGCTTGACTGCTCAGATCAGCATGTGAAATGCTTCAGATGTGTAAAGTCAATATTAATTCTTAATACAAGGGAGAAGTTAACCTGTTTCAAGGGCAACAATCTGAAAATCCACATTTAAAATTCCCTTTGTTCACTGTGAATGACATAAATAAATTTTGCACTGCCATGTGTTCGGAATGCAGCACACAATGCACGTCATGCTTGCACGTCACTGGTGTTATTTTCGGATCTGTAGTTGTGTTTTTTTATTCAAAGGCCATTTCATTCAAAGTCAACAGAATATTTTCTACACCAGAGTGATTTAACTACCCCCAACAAGTTTGCCAAAAAAAAAACACTTAGGCCTCTTTCCCACGGGCGTGTGCTCCCCGTGGTCGTGCTGCGGCCCGCAAAATGCTGGCCGCAATGCAAGAGCACAGTCCGTGGGGCAGCCGCAGCGGATCGCGGACCCATTTACTTGAATGGGTCCGCGATCCAGCCGTTCCGCAAAAAGATAGGACATGTTCTATCTTTTTTGCGGAACAGAAGTACGGGACGAAACCCCACGGAAGCACTCCGTAGTGCTTCCGTAGGGTTCCGTTCCGTGGTTCCGTTCCGCATCTCCGGATTTACTGACCCATTGAAGTGAATGGGTCGGCATCCGTGATGCGGAATGCCCACGGAACATCGCCTGTGTATTGCGGATCCGCAACACGCCCGTGGGAAAGAGGCCTTAGGCAGAAATCTTCCTTAGGGCTCATGCACACGACAGTATGTATTTTTCGGTCCGCAAAAACATACGGATGACGTCAGTGTACATTCCGTATTTAGCTGGCCCCTAAGGCCTCATGTACACGACCATTCGTTTTTTGCGGTCTGTGTGCCTTCCGCAATTTGCGGAACGGAACGGGCGGCCCATTGTAGAAATGCCTATTCTTGTCCGCAAAACAGACAAGAATAGGACATGCTATATTTTTTTGCGGGGCCTCAGAACGGAGCAACGGATACGGACAGCATGTCTGCATCTTTTGCGGCCCATTAAAGTGCATGGGTCCTGCACCCGAGCCACAAAAACTGCGGCTCGGATGCGGACCCCAAAAACGGTTGTGTGCATGAGGCCTAATAGAAGAGTCCTATTCTTGTCAGTAATGCGGACAATAATAAGACATGTTTTTTTTTTTTGCAGAATGAACATACAGAAACTTCCGTTTTTTTGCGGACCCATTGAAATGAATTGTTTTTTGCGGACTTATTCTAAACAAAAAAAACAAAAAAAAAACGGAATGGACACGGAAAGAGAATATGTTTGTGTGCATGGGCCCTTAAGCATGACTTACTGGGAATAAAAGCATTGGAAGCAGAACCCTAGATATAAGTTATTACTTAAAGGGAATGTGTCATCGGTAATAGCAGGTTTTTATGTTAAACATATTTTTAAGATTTTCTTTTTAAGCTAATTAAAAATTTTCCACGTCACTATCTATATATATAAAAAAAAATAAAAAATCTAAAAAGTATTGCAGTTTTCACACTGGCCAATAAACCCAATAATACGTGCCGTTTCTTGGTCTATGCAGATCAGTTTTCAGCAGTCATTTCATTATCATCACAGGCAGGATTACAATGACAGATATCACCTATTTATAGATACCACAGAGTCCACCATTTACAGTAGGTGATACCACAGCTTGATTACTCCCTCCCGACATCTGCACAGGTCACAGAGCATGCCTAGAAAATTCTCCTATTGAAGTCAATGAGCCCCCTCCAGTCTATTGTGTCTGTGGTCCACATGGGTGAATGCTTTTAATAACAGCTCAAGCAAGATTGTCGCCCCCATAATCACATACAGAAAAATAGAATTAAAAAAAATAAAAATTTACGATCTGCTAGTAAAAGCAAATTACAAAAAAAAGGATGTGTGTCGCTATTGGATTTTGACTGGCAGAAAAAATGATAGCTGATACATTCGCTTTAAATGGCGTATACAGAGAGGTGTTGCAGAAATTTCAGTCCCTGAAAATCCATTCCATGCACATGAATGAGGCTGTTTTTTCAGCACGTGCATGGAAGACATACTTGTCATTTAAAGGGATATTCCAGTTAGAGAAAGTTATGTCCTATCCACAGGATAGGACATGACTATTAGATCGTGGGGGTCCTACCGCCGGCTTACCTCTGCATTTTTGGCTTTATGGAGAGCAGTAACGATGGGGGTTGTGGTACTCCTCCTCTCTCTGCAGAACTTTAGGTTGGCAATGAGGTAAATATCCAGTTCCCTCTTACATCAACCAAATTTCTCTCTGCCATAAACAAGCACAATACCTTGCTGACTCCAAGGCACAGCCTTGTAGATTCTGGACCTTCCAGTTTCCCTTCTCTCTCTGGAGTACTTCTGTAGCAGAGTATCTTTAATCTCAGATAATAGTTCTCAGAAACTCAGGCCTAGCTCTGAGGAGCTCATATAACATAGGTTTTCTCTTGCTCAGCTAGCCCCAGACTCTCCACTGACTTATTAACTAGGGGGCAGACCACAGTCCATCTCCAAACAATCTAAAGGGGCTGATTTAGTTTTAACCCTGACATATCCATACAGTGCTGTTTGGTGCACAAATTCAGTGAATCAGAACATTTCACTTAAAAGGATTTTCCAAGACTTTATAACTGATAACCTATCCTCAGGATAGGTCATCAGTATCTGATCGGTGGGGGTCAGACACCCAGGACCCCAACCAATCAGCTGTTTGAGAAGGCCCCAGCGCTCACAGCTTCTCTCAGATTACCAAGCACAGCGCCGTACATAGTACAGCAGCTGTGCTTGGTATCACAGGTCAGCCCCATTCTGAGCTGCGCCTAGACCACGAGACTGATGAACGGGTCATCACTGGCCTAGGAAAAGCTGGACAACACTGTGGCACAACTGTGAGCACCGGTGCCTTCTCAAACAGCAGATCTGCGGAGGTCCCGAGTGTCAGACCCCCACTGATCAGATACTGTATCAGTATTAGAATCTTGGAAGACCAATTTAACATTTCAACAATATTTTTTACAGTGATCCTTTTATGGAGTACTGCACAAGAATGAGGACACACGTGGCTTTATCACATTATGCGCTTTTAAAAAAAATGTGGCAAAAAACAATGGTATTTTTGTAAAACTGCAGAACAAAACCACAGTATTTGGCCACACTGGAGCCATACATATTACCAGAAGAAGCCATCATAGAACCATACATATAACCAGAAGAAGCCATACATAGACCCGCACATATAACCAGAAGAAGCCATCATAGAACCATACATAGAACCAGAAGAAGCCATACATAGAACAATACATATAACCAGAAGAAGCCATACATAGAACCATACATATAACCAGAAGAAGCCATACATAGAACCATACATATAACCAGAAGAAGTCATACATAGACCCGCACATATAACCAGAAGAAGCCATCATAGAACCATACATATAACCAGAAGAAGCCATACATAGAACCAGAAGAAGCCATACATAGAACAATACATATAACCAGAAGAAGCCATACATAGAACCATACATATAACCAGAAGAAGCCATACATAGAACCATTCATATAACCAGAAGAAGCCATACATAGAACCAGAAGAAGCCATACATAAAACCATACATATAACCAGAAGAAGCCATACATAAAACCATACATATAACCAGAAGAAGCCATACATAGAACCATACATATAACCAGAAGAAGCCATACATAGAACCATACATATAGCCAGAATCCGCCATAAATGGACCCGCACATATAACCAGAAGCCGCCATACATGGACCCGCACATATAACCGGAATCCGCCATACATGGACCCATACATATAATCAGAAGCCGCCAAACATGGACCCATACATAATCAGAAGCCGCCATACAAGGACCCATACATATAATCAGAAGAAGCTGTACATGGACCCGCACATATAACCAGAAGAAGCCATACATAGAACCAGAAGCCGCCATACATGGACCCGCACATATAACCAGAATCCGCCATACATGGACCCATACATATAATCAGAAGAAGCCATACATAGACCCATACATATAACCAGAACTATTTGAATTAATCAGATCTCCATGATAATATTCATTTACAGCATGGGGGGAAAAAATATTTGAAAACCAGATTTATTTTGGAGGACTCCACTATTTCTGCATCTTCTGTGCCAAGTATCAGATATGAATTCCGTCGTCATTTGTAAGCATTAAGAAGATAGAGTGACAGGTGTATTCCAGTGGTTTGAAAATGCCCTTCCATCTTATATTTGCTTACATTCTTCAGGTTTCCAGATTCTCCATACTTTCCAGTAAAAGAAATGACACGGTTCTGGTAATTGTTAGCATCTGGCTAAATAACTGACAATTATTTGGTCATTTCTGAGGAACGTTATCTGAAACCATCTATCTGGCAGCTGTGGACAGCTGGATATAGTGATGGAAATCTTGTGCTGCGAGAACGAGAAGTAAAGTAATCGTATTACCACGTTTAATCCAAGCCTTTATGAATCATCTTGTGGGACTCTGCCCATAGTAGAAAAATCTTTCCAAAACAGATCACACCCAGAGCGATCAGGCAAGAAACCCGTTGACGTGTATTATGTGATATCCTTACAACAACAACAAAAAAACAACAAGAACAACAACAAGAACAACAACATCCCATTAGGAATTTATGAGTTCTGAACCTCAGCCAGTGCGGAGAGTGGCTACAGAGAAAATCTCTTGCTCCATAGAAGTTTATAGGGGAAGTGGAGTCAACATTAAAAAGGCATCTGTTAGCAGATTTGTACCTATGACACTGGCTGACCTGTTACATGTGCGCTTGGCATCTGAAGGCATCTTTGTTGGTCCCATGTTCCTATGTGCCCGCATTGCTGAGAAAAATGATGTTTTAATGTATGCAAATGAGCCTCAAGGAGCAACGGGGGCGTTGCCGTTACACCTAACGGAGTAATGGCAACGCCCCGGTTGCTCCTAGAGGCTCATTTGCATATATTAAATCTTTGCCCAAGAGGCCAATGATTGGCTGCAGTGATCACATGCAGTTGATATGACATCACAGAGGGAACCCTGCCAGAAGAACCAGGGCAGCGGCACAGTATCTTTTTTGTAAGTAATGATCTATTCCTTACTGCAGATGGATCGTATGCGCTGTCCGGTTTCCTCGAGAAAAAGAGGACAACCCATTTCAATAAAAAAAAAGCAGAAAACAGAACTTGTTTTCCACACTGCAATTTCCCTCCTAGACTTTATCATCTCTCGTTTTGTACATTTAAGTCAACTAGAAGGTCAAATTTGCACTTTGCTTTTTCATTGCTTTTGTTAAGCTAAAACTAGGAACTGGTCCAAACAAAGGAGGATGCTCATTACAGGTCTACTGAAAGCCACGTGGGAAAGAGCTACACCATATGCATTTGCCCTATGGCTAATAGGTCCAAACACATGCATACGGACATGTACAGAAACTGCCTGAGGTGTTGCAGCTTGGACCCCATTGAAGCACAGATGAAATCCTGACCTCCATCGTGCGTGAAGAGATGGTTGTGAATGTGCGGTCACTTACTTCTATACAGACTAAATGCACATGCAAGTCCACCGCTACACCAACAACCCCATCCTTACAAACCGTAATATCCTTCTTGTGTCTCCCACCGAAAACCCAGACTCCTAATTATTCAGCAATACGAGAGTGACAGACAGGATCACTGCATAAGGGCTCATTCAGATGACCATAGTGTTTTGCGGTCTGCAAAACACGGATACCAGCCCATGTGCGTTCCGCAATTTGCGGACTGCACATGGCCAGCACCATGATGGAAATGCCTATTCTTCTCTGCAATTGAGGACAAGAATAGGACATGTTCTATCTTTTTTGCGGGCCACAGAACGGAACTACAGATGCGGATTGTACACGGTGTGCTGCCTGGATCTTTTATGGCCCCATTGAAATGAATGGGTCCGCACCCGTTCTGCAAAATTGTGTAACAGATGCGGACCCATGAGTGAGACCTAACTCTGCAGACCTGCTCTAGAGTAGACTAGAAAAGCTCTGAAAGAAACAGATATTTCTCAAACCCTTTATCCCCAACATCCGAGCGCCTTAACTTTTTTTGTTTTTGTTTTTCTGTTGACTCTGACATAGTGTAATGGCAAGGCGGCACTAATATTTTTGTTTTAGGTTGGGTTGGTTTGGGGATTTATATAACATTTATGTACTGTATTTATTAAAGAATTTTCCACACGAGTATGTACGTCTCATTTACAAGTAAAGGTTTGCATATATTGTATGTAAACGAAATGGGAGAAAACAAGACAAAGCCAAGACATAAGATAAGACCAATAGGAAAATGCATTGCAAAAAAAGCATTTTTATTTTATTTATTTTTTTACAGGCGAAACAGGTTAAGTCAATGTGTTTCAATTGCACAAGGCCATTACCACCGTGTAAACCCGGCCTTAGGAAAAAATGTTCTCATTCAGTTTGCTATATAGTTCTAACGAGATACACAAAAATACTCTTTTTTCTGTCAGTCCCCACTACCTGTTTTTATGACCTCACTGCCCATTTGCGACGTAAAAAAAGATGAGTGATAAGTGTTGTTGGCTTCTTTTTTGCCTATTCTTGGGATGAGCGGTGTTGGGGCTGTGTCAAACTGGCAAACTAAAATACCACATGGTCCAACCTCTGGCACGAGGTCCAGTAGAACGCAACAACATTTGGGGTCGATTTTGGAACCGACCAAGAGTCGGCAACCTTCGGCACTCCAATTGTTGTAAAACCACAATTCCCAGCATGCTCCATTCATTTCTATGTGTGTTCAGAGAAGAGGAAGTATGCTTGTTGGGAGTTGTAGTTTCACAACAGCTGGAGTGCCCGAGGCTGCCTACTCCTGCTCTAGGGTCTATTGCACAAAATATGGATTCCTCTTTTGTGGACAATGGTAACAACAAAGTTTAAAATGCCATTAAAATTGGATTTAAAGATGGAGGGGGCTACGAATAATTTCCTCTGTTGGGCCCAAGGTAACCCACTAGAAGCAGAAAACGTGAACAGAACGAAAAATGGCAGATAAGCAGTTAAGCCTACACTACAGTACATCGATTTTGACTGAATCTATACACTTGTAGCCACTGTACCATCAACTCTATTGAGAATATGGCCCTTAAAATAGCCCTAGAGAGTGAACATTCTTGAAATATTGATTTTTTTTTCAGCCCCTATTCCGAAAGCCTGGGATCTACGATAATATCTATACCTCTCAGAGCCAGTTAGTTTATTAGTGCTAGGACTGGTTCCTACCACAGTCCCTATCTACTGTACAAGCCCATATTACCACTGTACCATGCATTTTGCCTGTTTTATTCATACGTTCACGTAGAACATCATACATTGGCTCCTTATAAATAAATACTAATCTGAAACGAGAGATTGTGTTCAATGCTGTCCTCGAGAGGGACACTACAAAGACTTGCATTTGGATGGGGGCGCCATCTCTTAGATGTTCTGGTTGCATTGTTCCCATTTATACACAACGTCAGTGTTTTGTTAGTTTCTTGATGTTATATGTTTATTTCCAGGATTTATGCCGATATCAAAAAAGATAAGGATAGGCGGATTAACATGCAAAAGATTTATCTTCAGCATCGAGCTGTCAGCACTGAACCGACATCTAGCATCTGTACGTAGCGCTTTATGAGAACAGGACTGAAAATCTGTCATCGCTCCGCTCTTTCTATTTGTTTTGCTCCAGACAGATCCATTTGACCAGAAATCTGTTTGATGCCTTAACATGGTACTGAACGGATGGATAACATAGCTTCATGTACACCTATGTACTGTCTAGGCCAAGATCTCGAAGACACTGGGCAATCTGAGGCTACAGGTTACCAATGTCGCCAGTTAAGATCTTAGGGGGCGTTTTCATGACCGTATTTTTGGTCTGCATTTTTTGCAGCTCGGACGCTGACCCATTCATTTCAATGGTGCTGCAAAAGATGTGCGTGCATCTATATCTATATGTCTGTTCTGTGGCCCTGCAAAAAATAAATTAAAAAAATATAGAATATGTTCTATTCTTGTCCGTTTTGAGGACAAAAATAGGCATTTGTTACATAGTGTGGGACCTGCGGAAGGGGAAAATGTGGGATGCACAAAGTATCTGTTTTTTTTTCCAAATATGCTATTTATGGGCCGCAAAACGGATACTCTTGTGTAAAGACCCCCTTAACCAGCTCCGGACCGCCGTACGCAGGATTGCGTCCTGCCGGCGGCCCTGCTCTTCTGGGTGGACGCATATACGCGTCCTCCCGCGAGAGCCGAGATTTCCTGTGAACGCGCGCACACAGGCGCGCGCGCTCACAGGAACGGAAGGTAAGCGCTGGCAGGCTGGAGATGTGATTTTTTTAACCCCTAACAGGTATATTAGACGCTGTTTTGATAACAGCGTCTAATATACCTGCTACCTGGTCCTCTGGTGGCCCCTTTTGTTTGGATCGATCACCAGAGGACTCAGGCAGCTCACTAAAGTAGCACCAAACACCACTACACTACACCCCCCCCTGTCACTTATTAACCCTTTATGAACCACTGATCACCCCATATAGACTCCCTGATCACCCCCCTGTCATTGATCACCCCCCGGTCATTGATCACCCCCCTGTAAGGCTCCATTCAGACGTCCGTATGATTTTTACGGATCCACGGATACATGGATCGGATCCGCAAAACGCATACGGACGTCTGAATGGAGCCTTACAGGGGGGTGATCAATGACAAGGGGCGTGATCACCCATATAGACTTCCTGATCACTTCCCTGTCATTGATCACCCCCCTGTCATTGATCACCCCCCTGTAATGCTCCATTCAGCTGTCCGCATGATTTTTACGGATCCATGGATCGGATCCGCAAAACACATGCGGACGTCTGAATAGAGCCTTACAGGGGGGTGATCAATGACAGAGGGGTGATCACCCATATACACTCCCTGATCACCCCCTTTCATTGATCACCCCCTGTAAGGCTCCATTCAGACGTCCGTATGATTTTTACGGATACATGGATACATGGATCGGATCCGCAAAACACATGCGGACGTCTGAATGGAGCCTTACAGGGGGGTGATCAATGACAGAGGGGTGATCATCCATATACACTCCCTGATCACCCCCTGTCATTGATCACCCCCCTGTAAGGCTCCATTCAGACGTCCGCATGTGTTTTGCGGATCCGATCCATGTATCCGTAAAAATCATACGGACGTCTGAATGGAGCCTTACAGGGGGGTGATCAATGACAGGGGGTGATCAGGGAGTGTATATGGGTGATCACCCCTTTGTCATTGATCACCCCCCTGTAAGGCTCCATTCAGACGTCCGCATGTGTTTTGCGGATCCGATCCGTGGATCCGTAAAAATCATACGGACGTCTGAATGGAGCCTTACCAGGGGGGTGATCAATGACAGGGGGGTGATCAGGGAGTCTATATGGGTGATCACCCCCCTGTCATTGATCACCCCCCTGTCATTGATCACCCCCCCTGTAAGGCTCCATTCAGACATTTTTTTTGGCCCAAGTTAGCGGAAATATATATATATATTTTTTTGTTTGTTTTTTCTTACAAAGTCTCATATTCCACTAACTTGTGTCAAAAAATTAAATCTCACATGAACTCGCCATACCCCTCACGGAATCCAAATGCGTAAATTTTTTTTGACATTTATATTCCAGACTTCTTCTCACGCTTTAGGGCCCCTAAAAAGCCAGGGCAGTATAAATACCCCACATGTGACCCCATTTTGGAAAGAAGACACCCCAAGGTATTCGCTGAGGGGCATATTGAGTCCATGAAATATTGAAATTTTTGTCCTAAGTTAGCGGAAAGTGAGACTTTGTGAGAAAAAAAAAAAAAACAATTTCCGCTAACTTATGCAAAAAAAAAAAAAATTCGATGAACTCGCCAGGCCCCTCATTGAATACCTTGGGGTGTCTTCTTTCCAAAGTGGGGTCACATGTGGGGTATTTATACTGCCCTGGCTTTTTAGAGGCCCTAAAGCGTGAGAAGAAGTCTGGGATCCAAATGTCAAAAAATGCCCTCCTAAAAGGAATTTGGGTTGCTTTGCGCATCTAGGCTGCAAAAAAGTGTCACACATGTGGTATCGCCGTACTCAGGAGAAGTTGGGCAATGTGTTTTGGGGTGTCATTTTACATATAACCATGCTGGGTGAGATAAATATCTTGGTCAAATGCCAACTTTGTATAAAAAAATGGGAAAAGTTGTCTTTTGCCAAGATATTTCATTCACCCAGCATGGGTATATGTAAAATGACACCCCAAAACACATTCCCCAACTTCTCCTGAGTACGGCGATACCAGATGTGTGACACTTTTTTGCAGCCAAGGTGGGCAAAGGGGCACATATTCCAAAGTGCACCTTTCGGATTTCGCAGGCCATTTTTTACACATTTTGATTGCAAAGTTCTTCTCACACATATGGGCCCCTAAATTGCCAGGGCAGTATAACTACGCCACAAGTGACCCCATTTTGGAAAGAAGACACCCCAAGGTAATCCGTGAGGGGCACGGCGAGTTCCTAGAATTTTTTATTTTTTGTCACAAGTTAGCGGAAAATGATGATTTTTTATTTTTTTTATTTTTTCCTTACAAAGTTTTATATTCCACTAACTTGCGACAAAAAATTAAAAAATTTAGGAACTCGCCATGCCCCTCACGGAATACCTTGGGGTGTCTTCTTTCCAAAATGGGGTCACTTGTGGCGTAGTTATACTGCCCTGGCAATTTAGGGGCCCATATGTGTGAGAAGTAGTTTGCAATCAAAATGTGTAAAAAATGGCCTGCGAAATCCGAAAGGTGCACTTTGGAATATTTGCAAAGTACTTCTCACACATTTGGGCCCCTAGAATGCCAGGGCAGTATAACTACCCCACAAGTGACCCCATTTTGAAAAGAAGACACCCCAAGGTATTCCGTGAGGGGCATGGCGAGTTCCTAGAATTTTTTATTTTTTGTCGCAAGTTAGTGGAATATGAGACTTTGTAAGAAAAAAAAATAAAAATAAATAAATC
Source organism: Bufo gargarizans (assembly GCF_014858855.1). Lineage (NCBI taxonomy): Eukaryota > Metazoa > Chordata > Amphibia > Anura > Bufonidae > Bufo > Bufo gargarizans. Next base: position 39,896,234 of record NC_058090.1, on the reverse strand, counting down.
ATCATTTTCCGCTAACTTGTGACAAAAAATAAAAAGTTCTATGAACTCACTATGCCCATCAGCGAATACCTTAGGGTGTCTGCTTTCCGAAATGGGGTCATTTGTGGGGTTTTTCTACTGTTTGGGCATTGTGGAACCTCAGGAAACATTAGAGGTGCTCAGAAAGTCAGAGCTGCTTCAAAAAGCGGAAATTCACATTTTTGTACAATAGTTTGTAAACGCTATAACTTTTACCCAAACCATTTTTTTTTGCCCAAACATTTTTTTTTTATCAAAGACATGTAGAACAATAAATTTAGTGAAAAATTTATATATGGATGTCGTTTTTTTTTGCAAAATTTTACAGCTGAAAGTGAAAAATGTCATTTTTTTGCAAAAAAAACTTTAAATTTCGATTAATAACAAAAAAAGTAAAAAATGTCAGCAGCAATGAAATACCACCAAATGAAAGCTCTATTAGTGAGAAGAAAAGGAGGTAAAATTCATTTGGGTGGTAAGTTGCATGACCGAGCGATAAACGGTGAAAGTAGTGTAGTGCCGAAGTGTAAAAAGTGGCCTGGTCATTAAGGGGGTTTCAGCTAGCGGGGCTGAAGTGGTTAAAGTAGAATCATGACTAAAATTACTTCCATGGGTCTGTGGGCAGGGGCAGACTGGCCATAGACCCTACAGGGAGATTTTCCGGTGGGCCGATGCCCAGCAGGGCCATCCAAACCCTCCTGATGGCCACAGGCCAGATACATAATGATCTGATGCTCAGTGGCAGCAGGTGCCCTCCTGAATTCAACTGTATTACCGCCCTCAGGACGGTGATATAGTTGAATACTGTGGTTGGGGCAGCAGTATTTTGTGCTGCCCTGTGGTATTTGATTCTGCTGGGCTGGTATTTTGTGCTAAACTATGGTACTGCAGGCCCTGACTACATCTGTTGTCCTGCCTACTGTGTTGCCCTGTCTTCCGTCAATTTGGAACAACCTACAACATGGGTCTACTTTGAGGTTTTTTCCAGGGCCACTTTAAGCTCCCAATCTGCCCCTGCCTGTGGGAGGCACTGTAAGAAAAATAATCCCCTTTAATTAGGCCAGAGCATTGTGGGACAACTCAAATTAGATGCCCGTAGCTTAGGATAGATGGGTAGCTTAACATTTATGAGAGAAGAAATTTTCAGGATGACCTTTCCAATCAAGAAGAACGATAAAAAATGCGCTGCTGGTTCACCATGATGTCAAGAACTCTTTGGTCGGCTTTATTCCTCCTATTTGGTTGGGCTCAGGAGTAAGAGGATTAGGCAGCTGCCTATGGAGTCCCTGAGGGCAGGGCAGCAAACTGTACTACACATATGTGATATGGTGACAACCTGGTCCTGTATTGAGAACTGCACATGTGTGGAGGTAATAGAGGAAAACGGCGAATTATAATGCAGTGACCTGCTGGTTTACTGCTAAAGGGCTGATGCTACAGTTCACTGCTAAAATGATTACTGAGACGTTAACTATGCACTTTCAATAATACAAATGGTTAATTAACTTTACTATGCACTAGGTATTCCAAAAGGCTCTGTATGGGTAGGAAGTAATTAACTGGTAGGCCTTCGTAATAGTTGCTGGGTGGTGGGCTGGCAAGTCAGCCAAGAGGAAGGACATATATGCTGCAGTCAGTGTGTAACCAAGACATGCTAGAAGAAAGTAGGAGAAAAGAATCCTTCTCCAGGAAGACACCACCCCAGTGAGTGAAATATGCTGGAAAAGCAACTTTACTAAGAACCAACCTGTGATCGAAAGAAGCACCAAATTTTTGCAGAAGGTTGAGGACCGTAACTGGACTTTTAAAACAGTAAAGGTAAAGCATGCATATGGCTTTAGACTTTACTGCACATGGTTAAGATTAATTGCTTCAGGCGTCTGTCACACTACTGAGACAGACTGGCCATCTGTTGTAGGACTGCATCCCACAGTTGGGAACTGAAGAAAAATAGAGAAGAATTTGCACACCTTTGATCACTTGGGAAGGCCATCATAATTGCCACCTCCTGTCCCCAAGCCTTTAAGAAAAGCCTACTCTGAAATACTTGAGAACTGTGCATAATCTTTGTAATTTCACTGTGACACCCATCACCTATTCGGTAAAGAGAGACATTTTATATTACTATAATCAAGATGACCTGGTCAATGTTCTCCATATCTGATACAAGTTTCCCTGTTCTCCTGTATTGCACCCCACTACCCAATCATCTAACATCAAGGGCATCCCAGCCACCACCAGGCAGGAGACCCCAAAGTCCATGCTGTACTCAGAAAGTAGGGAGGGTTGCATCCCAACCATCACTGCAGGGCCCAAGGGAGCGCCAGGGTGAGGACAGCCATTGTGACTACTGCTACTCCTCCTCCTATCATTGCTACTACCACCACTCACGTCCTCTCGGGCCCGCTACTTAAACACTACAGACTGGTGGAAAATGGGTTAAAAGGATCAACAAAATGAATAATGGTTGTCATGCTGAACTTGAAATGGTGGTCCCCAAAAGAGATCTTGTCCTGGACCTGCTTTTCCAGGGATGCTCAACCTGCGGCCCTCCAGCTGCTGCAAAACTACAACTCCCAGCATCCGCTAATAGCTGTAGGCTGTCCAGGCGTGCTGGGAGTTGTAGTTTTGCAACAGCTGGAGGGCTGCAGGTTGGACATCCCTGTGCTATACCATAAAGTTGTGGTATGGGAAGATAACACATTATAACTTTTTTACTGGAGCTGTAGTGAAATATCAGAAGAATGGAGTATTTTTTTGTATACTTCAGAAAATGTTATCATGTGCTATGTGTCTATGGGAAGTAACTACAAATGGCAGCCATCTATATTGCTGTTATTTGTATAGAAAATATCTGCCAGAACCTGCTATAAAGTATTCTAGATATCTACATGTCATTGAAACAAAGTCAGTGCTTCTCCTGAATGTAAACACGTTTCCCAGTGCAGGGTTACCAGCAACGAGCGTACGCGCGGTAGCCTTACACCAAGGGTGATTTCAGGATAAATTCTTGAATGCAGTTGTATAACTATAGAAACTGCCTCAGTGGACCTTGATGAATCATGATATTCATGAACATAAATGACCATTACAATACATTGATAAAAACGTGAGGTGACTTAGCAACTCGTGCTCTGTGACATACACATTGCAGCATGCCTTCACAATAGAGCGCTCGTGATCGTCAGCTGAACACTACCAAAAAGTACAAGTGCAGTAAATCCTTCTGGCCTTTCAATATAGATCAGGGATCAGCAACGTCAGGCAATCCCGCTGTTCTGAAACTACAACTCCAAGAATCCTCCTTTCACTGCTACAGGAAATAGAAGAACAGCCAAGCAAGTGTGCATGCTGGGAGTTGTAGTTTCACAGCAGCTGGAATGCCGAAGGTCGCTGATCCCTGGTTTAGAACCACAGAAAATCAACTGAATCACTAATGGCATACCTAAAAAGTCAATTAGCTGCGGCATTAGGGGTTTGCAGTGTTTGGGGTATCCAGGAGTTTTCCATCACATTATACACTGCTCGTTTCCAGGGGTTTTGACCACTCTGCAATCCAGCAGTGGTGGTCGTGCTTGCACAGTATATGAAAAAGTGCCGGCCTCTTCGTTGTCTGGGACCCTGAGAGCGTGCATAGGCATGTATCTGCGCTGCAGCTAGGGGCAGATTGGCCATAGACCTTACAGGGAAATTTCCTGGTGGGCTGATGCCCAGGGGGATGCCCGAGCCCTCCTCTCTGCCACTCAGTGAGCCAGTTGACTTTCTGTTGCTCTATATTGAAAGGCCAGTATTACAGGGCAGGACCTAAAACCAAACAAACCACAGGAATTTTGTTAAATAGGGGGCTCATCACCATCAAGGTAATTCCCTGTGGTCAAGAGTATTCAGGATTAACTAGGGAGAGTTCCCATACCCCTGCTATCAACACTTTTTGCCACCTCTTAAAGGGCATCTGTCAGCAGATTTGTACCTATGACACTGGCTGACCTGTTACATGTGCACTTGGCAGCTGAAGACATCGGTGTTGGTCCCATGTTCATATGTAACCGCATTACTAAGAAAAATGATGTTTTAATATATGCAAATGCGCCTCGGGGAGCAACGGGGACGTTACCGTTACACCTAGAGGCTCTGCTTTCTCTGCAACTGCTGCAAACTCTTAACTTTGATTGACAGGACCAGGCAGTAAAAATACCATCACATCTGGTCCTGTCAATCGAAGTGCTGAAGGCACGGCAGTTGCAGAGAGAGCAGAGCCTCTAGGTGTAATGACAACGCCTCCGTTGCTCCCCAAGGCTCATTTGCATATAATAAAACATCATATTTCTCAGCAATGCGGGCACATATGAACATGGGACCAACACAGATGTCTTCAGCTGCCAAGTGCACATGTAACAGGTCAGCCAGTGTCATAGGTACAAATCTGCTGACAGATGTCCTTTAACAAGAACATGGATTAGAAGAACCCATGTGAAATATACATATCTGACTTGGAGTTAATTGTTGGGGGATTTCATTACATGTTTTTCTTCTTTTAATTATGCACTGAACACTTTCTCTGGTACAGAGAACATGTAGGAGCACAATGTGAAACGCCATGCTGAGTGTTGCCGTTTCAGTTTGTTGGGTTTCTGCCATCGGTTCAAGCTGGAAAATAGCTCATTAGGATATTACAGAAACAAGAGGCCCAGGATCCCATCCACCTCCATTTAAGTGATAGGAGCCCTATGCATGTATGCAGTGGGTGGACTGGAGAAATGAAGGCAGCTACCTATGGTTTACAGCTGGGCACCACAGGCATATCTCAGCTGCTTCTTGCCGTACATTCACAAGAGGTGATGATGACTGATCCTTAATGGGCTCCTCAGGGAGTATACTTAGAGATGACTGCTTATCACTTTATCACTCAATGTCACCAACATCTGTAATATTTTCAGGGGATCGTAAAGGAACGCTAAATCTTAAAATGAACAGACAAAAGTAGGAAAAAATAAATAACACCAAATGGTCTACAACAGTCAAAATAGGCTGCAAACACAGGGGTCTTCAATGCCTGGGTTCTCTATGCTTTGGCTAACCAAGTAGTGTATCGTTTATAAGGGAGCAGGGCTTTGCCTGACCTCATTAGATGCCTTCTAGAAATAGTTTAGCAGGCTAAGCCGTTTCCTAAAAGTATGGGGCTACCTCATGCCAAGTGATATCCTTCAGGTTACTGTCACTGAAATAAATGCGGTCGTTAACACTAACAGTGGAGGATCTCTCCGCTCATGGAAGATTTTGTGTCAAGTACCTTCGTTAAAATTGCATTAAATTTCTAGCCATTTTGAGAGTCGTCTCATAAAATAAGAATGAAGGACACTGGAAAGGTCTTCAACTGTAATGATGATTCCTAAAAATAAAGCCACATCTAGGCTATAAGGTCTTCTGTATCTCTGTACAGCTGCAGCGCTGTCAAAATAGGGAACATAAAAAAATAATAAATAAATAAAAACACTTAATGAGGACTTATCGGGGATTCATGCCGTCTATGTCTGTGTATAGGAGAAAAACAGTCAATCAAGCCAAACCAACCAGAAATAGGCCACCAGGGAACCGACCAGATGGCTATTTTCCCCATTTCAGCTCATTTTTAAATAAGTTTTCACTGACGTGCTGCAGCATTTTACAGGAAACTTTCACTTTCACACAAGTGGTTTCAGTCGTGTGATGGTTGTATTATTTCCCGGACTGAACACCGCTCTTCTGATCGAACTCACAGCATCTTAATGACTTATAGTTCTCTGTGCTCCTCGTAATCACCTACTGCCGTGAGTACAGCTCGGTAGACCGGTGATCACACAGGAACACACAGCATGGCATGTCATTAGGATGCTGTGAGTTCACATCAGAGGAGCAGCTGTTCAGGCCAGGAACTACAGCCGTCATACGGAGTGAATATGTGAATTTATATCGTGTGAAATTGGCCTAATTTTTGGGGTAATTAGGAGCTTTAAGGGTTGCTCGGTAATTAGGAGCTTTAAGGGTTGCTCGGTGGCTCAAAATATTTTTTACAAAAGGTACTTTTTTTTTTAAAGCCATACTCCACTCACAGGTCCCCCAACCGATGCTCCTGTTCGGAAGGGTCACGGTAGGGGTGCACCTAGCCTTTCTGCTGCCTGAGGCTGAAAACTGAAACGGCGTCCCCCCCTTCCCAATGCCAATTTCTTAACCTAACCCCTTCCCTTTAGCCCACGGCCATTTGGCTGCCCCCCTGTTGCCCCTACCTGATGCTGCCTGAGGGCTCATTGTTGGTGCACTCCTGGGTCACGGCTTTAGCAAGTGACTAGCTGAGCCGTTAGTTTCAGGTGTGTCGAGGAGGACTAGCAAAGAGAGACCGGGAACTCGGAAAAATACTCCCAGCTGGGGATTGGCGAGCTGAGTATGGCCACTTATTTTTTGAGCCTTCTGTAAAATAAAATATCCAACAGACCCCCCTTTTTAAGCATATAGGGAACTGTTTGGGCCACTCAAGAGTATTTTGCATGAATTTTGCTATGGCCTAAAAAGAACTAGAAGATTAGTGATTTACGTCTGCTGATCAACTATATTCAGCTGAAACTTGTCTTATAAACAGATTTCCTTCATCCTCACAATAACACAGCAAATGTCTACAAAGAACAACTTATATTTCTATGCGCCAGGTAAATAAAACACTCAGTCTGCATTTCTGCTGTATCTCTCTTTTATGTGTTCTTATGATCAGGTCTCTGCTTTGTGGCTTCACTAATTTTTCGGGAAGCTTAAAAGAGAAATCATTTTCCTAAGATGATAATGAGCTGTGCGAGACAAAAGTTAACAATTACTCAAATGAATTCCTTTGCATATAAAAGAGGAATTAAAGGAACACTAAACCCAGGAATAAACGAAAGAGACAGTCTGGCAGAGAAAGAAGAGTCTTTCACTTCCCTGTTATCTCCAAGTCCTCAATTTTGTGTCGAAAAAGGACACGGCTTACAATGGAGATGGTTTCTCCATCATAGCCCAGAGATTTTTGGTTTGTCTGTGTGCTTCTACGTGGTACAGGACTACACTGTATTGCAGTAACCTACAACTGCTGTTTACTATTAGTAAAAGAAGCCATTTTGAACTCCAGTAGGGGTTGCCACTTTCCCTCGGTGGAGTCAATCTTAAAAGGGGTAGTCCCTTGCCATACCCTATTACAGAATTCAGAGTTAATAGAAACATATCCTGTTAAAGAGTCATTCATTAACCAAGGTGTAGGGGCAGCGTTTGGAAACCTTCGGCACTCCAGCTGCTGTAAAACTACTACTTCCAGTATGAACGCTTACTTGGCTGTTATTGTAACTCCTTTAGAAGTAAAAGGAAGATTCTGGGAGTTGTAGTTTCAGAACAGCTGGAGTGGCGAAGTTTGCTGATCCCTGGTGTAGGGGCAGCTATTAAAAGATTCTATTAGGTCATGTTGTAGATTCCAGCAAAAATAAAGGACATAATACTGCTCCAAGCAGAGATATTTTGCCTGGCAAAATGCCAACACTCACGCTGGAACATGACAGACCCCATATGCTGGTGGTGTCTATGCCGGAACAGAATCTCAGGCACGAGTGTTCACCTAGCCTTAGGGCTCATGCACATAAAGCTGCCTGGCCGTGCTGCAAACTGCGGTCCACAATGTACGGGCACTGACCATAGGGCCGCTGTATGGCGACGCAGGACTCATTCACTTAAATGCGGTTTTACAATGCGCATCCAACGGTCTACACCGCAAACATTTAGTGCATGCACAGATATAAAAGACACAGGAGCACTCCATAGTGCTTCCGTGGCTCTGTTCTGCACCGCCCTTTCCGGATTGCAGACTTGTGGATTGCAGTGCACAAATCGCGATGCCTGTATATTGCGGGCCTGCTATTTGCAGGCCACATTATGGGCCTGGTTGGCACATGTTCGTGTGCATGAGCCCTTACCCTGAAGGATCGAGCATGTCATGCATTACACAGAAAACCTATTGATTTCAGTGGGATTTGCATAATTCTTCAGTTTCCCAGTGGTGATTCTGCAGGGGAATTGAACACACGTTCCTGCAGATCACAGCTGATCGGATGAAGTTCTTACAGCTTCTTACCCAGTAAACAGCTTCACATTAGGAATACCTTCTCTAACAAAAAGGGCAATACCTTTAAGCTAAAAGCAAATTGGACTTGCCAAGATACATTATGGCAGGGATGGCCAACCTGAGGCTCTCCAGATGTTGCAAAACTACAACTCCCAGCATTCCCAGACCGCCTACAGCTATCAGCCTACAGCAGGGCATGGTGGGAATTGTAGTTTTACAACAGCTGGAGAGCCGCAGGTTGGCCATGCCTGCATTATGGTCTAGAATCCCGACCCTATCTGCATTACTTGCGCAATATTACATTCCCTAATGTTACCTGCTGGCAAAAAAATTAATTGCTGAGGTTGCATCAGTGAATAAAACTACTCCCAACTTTGTCCTTTGTGATGAAGAAGAACATTTGGCCAGTTATATAATCAATTTGATTGACTAATGCGATGAAATTACTGTGAGGTAAAATATGAATAGAGGCTTACATGTGTCTCCTAGATAGTCCAGCTCCACTGGTTCCACTAATGAGACTAACAGGAGTTGATAAAAGTTCTAATTACTGGGAAGCAGCTCATACTGTATGCCAAGATTTATTATAATTATTCTCTAACAGCCAAATGAAAGAAGATACGGGTTTTAATTGACAACCTTGTGTTATTTTACCCTCAAGGAAAAAGTCTCAGATAGCTCAGTGAATGCACGAAGTTAAAGGGCATCTGTCAGCAGTTTTGTACCTATGACACTGGCTTACATGTGCGCTTGGCAGCTGAAGGCATCTGTCTTGGTCCCATGTTCCTTTGTGCCCGCATTGCTGAGAAAAATGATGCTTGAATATATGCAAATGAGCCTCTAGGAGCAATGGGGGCGTTGCCATTACACCTAGAGGCTCTGCTCTCTCTGCAGCTGCTGTGCCCTTTGCACTTTGATTGACAGGACCAGGGGTTATGACATTTTCACTGCCTGGTCCTGTCAAAGTGCAGAGGGTGCGGCAGTTGCAGAGAGAGCACAGGTGTCACGGTCAGTGTGGGGGAAAAACTCCACACTACACACAGGAGGGAAGGGGAACAGTAACTGGGCCTGGAAACTAGGGAAGGAACAGGTCCCCTCCTAAACAACCCTAATCCGGGCCCTGACTACCTATCAATATGAATAGACCTTGAAGGTAGGAATATTTATATGCAGGATACCTAGGCCCTTATATGAGGTTAGAACCAGAGACAACCCATTCCTCCCCAGATGGACGAATGGAAGTCTCTGTCTCAGGCCCAGATACAAACAACAGGGAATATAACAAACACAAAACACTAAGACAAGACTTATCTGAAAGTAGAAAACTGGCAACTCCAGAAGCACCACAGGGTACAACCGACCAGCTAGTAAGAAGACAGGAAGAAAATCTATAAACCTGCACCTCCAAGAGTGAGAAGCGGCTACTTATGGGAAAGGTAAATTACCAACAAGCAACACCTGAAGCAAGGGGTGTGGCATTCACCAAAACACAGTCACAATAAGATCCACAGGGAACTTGTCAATTTAACCCACGAGTTGCCAGTTTCTTCGATCTCCTGGTACCTGCTATGGGAACGTCCGTTACAACAGTCTTTATGGGTAATGGCAACGCCCCCGTTGCTCCTAGAGGCTCATTTGCATATATTAAAACCTAATTTTTCTCAGTAATGCGGACACATATTAACATGGGACCAACACAGATGCCTTCAGCTGCCAAGTGCAAATGTAACAGGTCAGCCAGTGTCATAGGTACAAAACTGCTGACAGATGCCCTTTAATACCCATTAGTTTTGTAGATAGGACAGTGTGGCCAAACCAGCCAGGTAAGTAGCAGCAGACAGTAGTAATAGTGCACTAGTAAATTATGCTTGGCCAAGAAGCACCTATTTCTTGTGTAATATCTTAAAGGGAACCCATCATCAACTTTATCCTCACCTCACTGAGGGCAGCATAAATTAGTGACAGAAATGCTGATTTCAGCGGTGTGTCACTCATGAGCTAAGGCTAGTTTCACACTAGCGGCAGGGGAGTCCGGCAGGCTGTTCCGGCGGGTGAATAGCCTGTCGGATCTGTCCTGCTGCTAGTTCACGTGTGTCCCCGGACTGCCGCTCCGTCCCCACACGTGAACTAGCGGCAGGACAGATCCGACAGGCTATTCACCGTCCAGAACAGTCTGCCTGACTCCCCTGCCACTAATGTGAAAGTACCCTAAAAGTAAGTGGTTGCTGAGAACCGGCATCATAATCATTACAGCCCGGACCTTGAAAAGAGTCAAATCTACATGAGAAGAGTCCTGGTTATTCCTAATCTCCTGCTCTCTCCCCATCTGCTGATGATTGGCAGTTCTCTCCTAGAGGGAAAGGGAGAGAACTAGGTAGAAGACTGTCAGCCATCAGCAGGAGAGCAGGAGAGCAGGAGATCATGAATAACCAGGACTCTTCTCAGGAGGCCGTGACTCTTTTCGAGGCCCAGTCTGCAAGGATTGTGATGTTGGTTCTCAGCAACCAACTTCTAAATGACAGACCGCTGAAATCAAGTCGCCTTTCTCTACTTTATGCTGCTGTTAGTATGGGCAGCACAAGGTTGATGACAGGTTCCCTTTAACGTTTACAGCCATCAGCAGAATCCTATGTAGAACAGGAGTATGGCATTGGGTGTGCCCATTTGTTAGATAAAAAATGAGTTACAAAAGCTATAATTAGAGATGAGCGAATTTAATATTCTTAAATTTGTTTTAGTGGTAACAGCAGAATTGCGTTATGGATTCCGTTACCACGGACCATAACGCAATTCTATGACGGAATGCCTTTAGAGGCATCCCGTTATTCATTCCATCATAATAGAAGTATATGGGCTTAAAAACAGATCCGTTCCGTTTCCGTTATGCAGGCCATAGACTTCTACTATGACAGAATGAATAATGGAATACCTCTAAAGGCATTCCGTTATAGAATTGTGTTATGGTCCGTGGTAACGGAATCCATAACGCAATTCTGCTTTTACAACCAAACGAAGCACAAACGAATTTCATAACATGAAATTTCGCTCATCCCTAGCTATAAATCATTTTCTGCTTATAGCACGCTGGCAAAAACAAACCAAAAAAACTTGATACAAAATGATTTCATAAAGAGTTGTAAAGGGGTCAGCTTCAGCAAATGGCATTTATCATGTAGAGAAAGTTAACACAGGGCACTTACTAATGTATTGTGATTGTCCATAGTTGCCTCCTTTGCTGGCTGGATTAATTTTTCCATCACATTATACACTGCTCGTTTCCATGTTTACGACCACCCTGTATCCATCAGTGGTGGTCGTGCTTGCACAATAGAAAAAAGTGCCAGCTTCTCTGGTGGTCGAAACATGGAAATGTGCATAGGTGCACATGCGCAGCAGATCCCGTTCCAGCCACTTCATATCTGCGCTGCACCGGCGGCGGCAAAATGTGATGGAGAAATGAATCCAGCCAGCAAAGGAGACAATATGGACAATCACAATACATTAGCAAGTGCCTTGTATTAACTTTCTCTACATGATAAATGCCACTTGCTGAGTGAGACAACCCCTTTAACAATGCCCTAGATGCATTCATTAGTATTTTATAACTTAGATTAAAAAATAGCTGAACTCCCGGGCAGGTTATTGATGTGCATCCAAAAGAGAGGAAAATTATAACAGGAAATACTTATTTTTGTCTACAAACTGTACTGTGCGACTATAGCCTTAAGGGGATTGTCCAAAAGTTTAATATCGATGGCCTGGGCATAGTATCAGATTGAGGCCTAGTTCACACGAACGTTTTTTTTGCGAGTGTACGGGCCGTTTTTTTGTGTTCCGTATACGGTTCATATACAGAACCATTCATTTCAATGGTTCCGCAAAAAAAACCTGAATGTACTCCGCATGCATTCCGTTTCCGTATTTCTGTTCCGTTGAAAGATAGAACATGTTCTATATTTGGCCGCAAATCACGTTCCGTGGCTCCATTCAAGTCAATGGGTCCGCAAAAAAAAGTAACACATACGGAAATGCATCCGTATGTCTTCCGTATCCGTTCCTTTTTTCCTGAACCATCTATTGAAAATGTTATGCCCAGCCCAATTTTTTCTATGTAATTACTGTATACTGTACATGGCATACGGAAAAACGGAACGGAAAAACGGAAAGGGAACAGAAACACAACGGAACTCAAAAACGGAACAACGGATCCGTGAAAAACGAACCGCAAAAAACTATAAAAGCCATACGTTCGTGTGAACTAGGCCTGATGGCGGTCTGACTCTCAGCACCCCCACTGATCAGCAGCGCTAGGATCAGAGCTGCGGCCTCTACATCACACAGAATTAGTCATCTACATGCTCGTCTCCTGTGGGTTTTTTTTGGTTAGTATTTTAAAAGCACTGTGCAATTCACTGCTAGAAAAATAAGGACGCGATGTGCAGAACAGTCCATACCAAACCTCAATGCTCATCATCACCGATGTATGTCATGGGTGCTGCCAACAGTAATAAAAATCAACTTCCACTTTTATTGGAAATATATGGAGTACGAGAAACAAAGCCGTTAATTAGTAGCAGCTCTTCATTTTTATCTTGTCAGCCCCCTTTGGTCTTACGGTCTTAAAAATTTCCTTATTAAAGGGAAACAGTAACTGTCTGGCTACAAGACATACTGAGGTATACAGCCTAACGGAATGCTGCAGCACTGGGAGCGCTGCGCGAATAAGGCTCTGTTCACATTTCCAGCCAGAGCCTGTATGAGGGAATTCCCGTATATTGGGCAGAAAGAACAGCATAGGAAGCAGTGCTATTCTTCCAGGACAAATGATGGACCCCAAGGCAGAGCCCAAAGGACTCTATTATATGCCAATGGTGTTTTCAGGTGCTCCTGGTCTCAGTCATTTGAGGGATCTGACACATTAGTTACCGGTGTTTCTGCTCCTCAGGAAAAAAATATAATAATAATTCTGATAATGTGAACACAGCCTAAAACACACAATAGTCCACTTAGTACCTGGTGGTTTCAAATACAGTTTCTACTCTATTTTGGAGCATCTGAATGGGTGGGCCATGACGGGATAGGTGGGGCATAATTTTGCTTGATCTCCGTTGCAGGCAGCAAGCTGACCAGAGGACGTCCTGCAGCTGAGAAAGTAAACTGTAACCTCACAATACGCCTACAGTGCCACCGATGGGGAAATGGAGTATTACATGGTGACTATTGACATTAACGTGTGTTTCATGTATTGCACTGCCGATGCGGGGTCCTCCAGAGCAAGAGACATTCGCCCACATTTACTTGTGTGAGTGCTACTACTTTTGGCTTAAATTGTGCCAAAAAGTGGTGCAGTTTGGTGCATCTAGGGTTAGAGAACGTTTTTGTACCTATTCTGAAAAAGGGGTCAGGCTTAACAGGAAAGCGAGTTTGACTTCAATGGAAAGAGACGTGGCCTAAGGTTGAACCGGTTTGTGCCAAATTGCACCAGAATTCTCGTGTTTCAAAGTAAGCTAACCAATAGTTGCCTAAATGGGGCTACCCCTGCACCACATTTATCATCCAGCCTGAGCCCCGGTGATAAATCTGGTGCAGGTCTTGACAGCCGGTCTAAAAGGCCCCTATACATATAAGACCTAATGCACACGACTGTTGTGTGTTTTGCGGTCCGCAAACTGCGGATCGGCAAAACACGGATTTGCCATTGATATAACTGCCTATTCTTTTCTGCAAAACGGACAAGAATAGGACAGGTTATATTTTTTTTTGCGGGGCCACGGAACGGAGCAACGGATGCGGACAGCACATGGAGTGAAAAAAGGCCGGCATGTGTTCCATTTTTTGGGGGCCGGAGATAAAACCGCAGCATTCTGCGGTATTATGTCCGTCGTGAAAAAGCAAAATGACTGAACTGAAGACATCCTGATGCATCCTGAACGGATTACTCTACATTCAGAATGCATGGGGATATGCCTGATCAGTTCTTTTCCGGTATTGAGCCCCTAGTGACGGAACTCTATGCCGGAAAAGAAAAACGCTAGTGTGAAAGTACCCTAAGCTTCAAAAACCCGAACGTGTGGCAGCACCCTAATAGAAGAGGAATTTCAATTATGTATTTGGTTATTTTCTCCTGAGGTTATATATTTCCATCTTCTGCCTTTCTCTCAGTAAATCACTACAGTCAGACCCAGAGGTTTGAGGATTTAGTGGAACTTTGAGCTGTTCTGACTCATGGATTGAAAAAAAAAAAAAAAAAAAAAAAAAAAAAAAAGGAAACAGAAAAAAAAAAGATTTGTGATGTCAGAGTCCTGAGACGTGTAACAACAGAAGCTAGAAAGCTTCCCCAGAGAGATGAGAGATAGGATTTATATCCGTTTCCTGTAGCGAGCCTGAGCACTGAAATCCCACAGAAAAAAATACCGCTATCATACTGCACTATAAGCATTTTCTAAATATGGATGGAATGTGGTCACCAGCAGGTCTTCTATGTATCACTATTAATGTAAGATACAAATGACAACAAAGTAGAAGCTCAAATGTAACAAAAATGTAAATAACAAACTCATCATTAAATGGCAGTAGAAATAGGAGGCAGGCGGTCTGTAGCCATAAACGTGCAAGCTCAGATTGACTCTACACATTTATGTCAGTGCAACTAGAAGGTGGGAGCAGGTATACGTATTTCGATACATTCCTAGCATTGGCGGGATGGCCAAAAATTAGATCGCGAGAAACCATCTAACATACATAATTACTATCAAAGCTCCACCACCATGTAGCGCTATCCTGCACTTCCTAGATATCCTCATCAGCCATAGTCTTTCACCAACCATGATCCAGTCCTAAATTGCTATGGTTTTCCACCTTTTTTTTTTTTTGTTCTTATAGACCGTATGGCTTTTTCAGTGTTTTGCGGTCCGTTTTTCATGGATCCGTTGTTCCGTTTTTTGTTTCCGTTGTGTTTCCGTTTCTGTTCCGTTTTTCCGTTCCGTTTTTCCGTATGGCATATACAGTATACAGTAATTACATAGATAAAATTGGGCTGGGCATAACATTTTCAATAGATGGTTCAGGAAAAAACGGAACGGAAACGGAAGACATACGGATGCATTTCCATATGTGTTCCGTTTTTTTGGATCCATTGACTTGAATGGAGCCACGAACTGTGATTTGCGGGCAATAATAGGACATGTTCTATGTTAAAACGGAACGGAAAAACGGAAATACGGAAACGGAATGCATACGGAGTACATTCAGTTTTTTTTGCGGAACCATTGAAATGAATGGTTCCGTATACGGACCGTATACGGAACGCAAAAAACGGCCAGTAAACGGGAAAAAAAAACGGCCGTGTGCAATAGGCCTTAAAGGGGTTGTGCCGTGCCGTACTACCGATGACCCACACCGACTCTCAGTACCCCCGCCGATCAGCTGTCTTAAGGGATCAATCCGATTGCTGCTTCCTCTTCAAGGTTTACCTGCGCGTCGTCTGCGTTGTAGCGGTGGCGCAGTGTTATTGCAACTGCTCGTTCCATTCAGGTGAAAGGGATGAGCAGGTAAACTTTGAAGAGGAAGCAGCGATCACGGGAGCGCTGCGAACCCTTCAAAGAGATGACTGCAGGGGTTGCCGGGTGTTGGACCGCTGCATATCTGATATTGAGGACTTTCCCTGAAGATAGGTCATCACTATTACGCCACTGCACAACCCCTTTAATACTGTCATTGGTAAAAACTCACGGATAATGCTGTAACGCTTTTTCACACGGCCCAAAGCTAAATTATTGGGAGACAAACAATCGCTATCACAATTGTTTGTCCCAATTCATTTTGCACATATACACAAGTTGACGTGCTGCTGACAAATGACGATTTTTGGCGCTGTACATAGGGCGATCGGCGGCACTTTAACACCTGGACCCGTGCAAAAAAAGTTCCTTAGGCGTCATAAACTTCCAGGGTATTTGCATCAAGGTACAAAGCCACCATTGAAAGCTGCAACAGTCTACAATACAGATTCCAGGGCAACCCTGAACAACCAGCGGTAGAAAGAAGAGCAACCAACTGGCTATACCATGAGCAGTGCCCATTCCACCTTCCAATTATATATAACCTTTAGCATTTTGCATTCTTATCTTTCCAATTCATGAATAGAATTCCAGATCTAAAGCCTCGTATCAGCAGGATAGTAATGTAACTGCATATCAACGCAGATGTCAATGCTTTTCAGGTCATAGTCTGTGACAACCCCCTAGGAGTATTGTAACATCTACCACTAGTGGTGGTCACCAAGCTCATATGAAACCTTTAAAGGGGTTGTCTCACATCAGCAAATGGCATTTATCATGTAGACAAAGTTAAAGGGGTTGTCTCACCTAAGACATTGGGGACATATCACTAGGATATGCCCCCAATGTCTGATAGGTATAGGTCCCACCTCTGGGACAGGCACCTATCTTTAGAACGGAGCCTGCAAAGTGAAGGAGAGACGCACCGCCCATGAGCGCCCGCCCTCCATTCATTTCTATGGGACTGCCAAGCGCTGGCTGGGATATTTCCATCAGCCCCATAGAAGCAAATGGAACGGTGGCCGCGCTTGCGCGGTGCACTTCCCATTTATTTCAATAAGACTGCTGAAAATTGCCTAGCACTTTTAAGTGCTCCCATAGGAATTAAAGGAGGATGGCCGCGCATGCGCAGTGTGCCATGATTCACTTTGCGGGCTCCATTCTAAAGCTGGGTCCCAGAGGTCCTAGATCCTAGCGATATTCTCCCAATGTCTGCGGTGACATTGCTCGTTTCCAGGGGTCGCGGCTACCGCTGCAGGGCAGATACGAGGTGTCCGGGAGCTGCTGCGCATGTATGCCTATGCACCATACCTCAGTCCCGGCCACCAGAGAGGTCGGCGCTTTTTCCTATAGTGTACAACCACGTCCACCGCTGCTGATTGCAGGGTGGTCATAACATCTGGAAACGAGCAGTGTATAACATGATGGAAAAAAAAATGGAACAAGCCAGCAAAGGATGGCAATATGGACAATCACAGTACATTAGTAGGTGCCTTGTATTCACTTTCTCTACATGATAAATGCCGTTTGCTGAAGTGAGACAACCCCTTTAAGGATCAAGGTAATCAGAGGAAATTGAATATGTTAAATATTTCAGAGTAATTCCATTATATTCCACCAACAATGGGTGTGTATTACTGAAGAATGACATGCTACTACTCCACATCAGGATCAGGACCGGAAGGGCGGATAACAATCGTAGCCATATTCTTACTGTAAGCGTACAACCACAAATTCAAGTTTCTGCGTGCAGTTTTGGAAGCCAGAACCAAGAGCGAATCGTCAAAGGAGAGACAGTATAAAGGACAGATACGGCTTCTCTTTCTTTGAGTTTACCCCTGGTTTTGGCTTCAAAAAAACTGCATATAAAAATAAAAAAACTGACAGTGTTGCAGTATCCTAACAGCCAAGATCAGAGAAACCTCCGATCTCCGCTATGTAACTTCACTGTACGCCAAGTGCTAAACATGTGAGAGCAAAGGGTGCGGGTTACCCCCTCCATAAAGCTTCCTTTTGTATATGGAGAAAAGGCATGGTCCATTGAAGCCCCTAGGGCTGCAGCAGTTATTAGCAAGCACTTAGGCTAGGGCTAAACGCGACACTGGTGGAGTGACTCTTGTGGCGGCCAGGATCGCTGGAAATGAATAAGATCGCTGCAGAATTCGCAAGAAATCCAGCCGTGTTGGATTTCTTAGGACTGCTGTGTCGATCCCATGCATTTCTAAGGGACCAGCGCTACCCAGCGATCCTGTAGCCCTAGCCTTAAGGTACATTTAGGGCTCTTTCACACTTGCGCTTTTCTTTTCCGGCGCTGAGTTCCGTCGTCGGGGCTCTATACCGGAAAAGAACGGATCAGTTTTATCCTAATGCATTCTGAATGGAGTGAAATCCGTTCAGGATGCATCAGGATGTCTTCAGTTCAGGACCGGAATGTTTTTTGGCCGGAGAAAATACCGCAGCATGCTGCGCTTTTTGCTCCGGTCAAAAATCCTGAACACCTGCCGCATCGACGGATCCGGAATAATAGCCCATTGAAATGTATTATTCGGGATCCGTCCTAACATCTTCAGGTGTTACGACGCAACGACGGATCCGGAAGTTACGCCTGCGCCAGGAAGTAGGAAGGGCTTGGCTGGCGCGAAAAGAGACTGATCCGGAAATCCTGAAGCCAACATCAACGTTTTTTTCCCGGATCCGTACGACGGATCCAGAAAAAAAACGATGCTGTTGGCTTCAGGATTTCCGGATCAGTATCTTGCCAAAAAAGCCGGAAAGACGCATCCAGAAAGAAAACATTATGCGTTCTTACGTGTTTTTCCGGATCCGGCGTGTAATTCCGGCAAATGGAGTACACAACGGATCCGGAAAACGCAAGTGTGAAAGAGCCCTTACACGGGCTGAAGCAGCAGTCGGCTGCTCGCTCAGCGGAGTGATCACCTCCACAGTATGAGGATGAGCGGTCGCTATTACGATCGCTCGTCCTCACTCAGCTGCATTGTCTCTGGGCAGCAGATCTCTGTTTAGAACGATCTGCTGCCCAGAAATGCAGGAAACGACGGAGGAGCGTTTTCGCTCGTCCATTGATCGGCTGCTCCTTTACACGGGCAGATATTCGTCAATGTTCATCTGCACATCTAAATCCACCTTTAGGTTAACCCTTGCACTTGGGGTTCCATGAAAATAATTTCAGCTCCACTATATCGTACTAAAACATACACCACAAATCAATAGGATGGGTCAAAATCGCAGATCTACTGCTAGCTGTGAGGCCCGCTGGCAAATGCCATGGCTTTTAATAATTTTCTTGCCAGGTAGGACGGCGCAGTACTTGATTTATTGGACAGAAGGCGGTAAGGCCAGGAAGTACTGTCGTTTTATTCCTATTTCAAATACTCTAATCACTTACCTAGGAAGCCGAGCTCTTTTATATACAGTATTGACAACAGAGGCGCAGCAGGAGTGTGACTCATAGCCTCAACCAAGGAGAAAGATATTTAATATTTTATCATATCGCTGTCATTACACAGCAGCTACGTAACCATTTGCTGTCACAATGGGACGCTGAGACCTTGCTGGGCAACATACCAACACCCCCTGCTTAATCAGACAATGCCCATAAGGACTGGTGTAGTGCGGGGAGATGCACTGCGCTTCCAATTAATGCTGCGCAGGAAGCAGAAGAAACAACAATTGCTCTTTTCTTAAGAAAATAAATTCTCATTCTCGATACATCGGATATAAGCAGTTACTGCAAATACCGTACTACGTGGTCATAGCGAAGTCATTTGCAAGTATCCAGTGTTTTGGTTCAGCCATTCTCCTTGTAAGGCCTTAGGCCTCATGCACACGACCGTTCCGTTTTTTTTCACGGTCCGCAAATTGCAGATCCGCAAAACACGGAAGCCGCCTGTGTGCCTTCTGCAATTTGCGGAACAGAACAGGCGACCCATTGTAGAAATGCCTATTTTTGGACATGTTATATTTTTTTGTGGGGCCACGGAACGGAGTAACGGATGCGGACAGCACACGGAGTGCTGTCTGCATCTCTTGCGGCCCCATTGAAGTGAATGGGTCCGCACCCGAGCCACAAAAACAACAGTCGTGTGCATGAGGCCTAAGGCCTCATGCACACGAACGTATTTTGTTTCCGTGTCCATTAAGTTTTTTTTGCAGATAGGATGCAGATCCATTCATTTCAATGGTTCCGCCCAAAAAATCCGGACAGCACACCGTGTGCTATCCGCATCCGTAAGTCCGTTCTGTATCCCAATGTCCGTTTTACGCATTGTTACAATGGATCCGCAAAAAAAAAAAAAAGGATGGTATACGGATGTTATCCGCAATATCGCAATTTGCGGACCGCAAAACACATACGGTCGTGTGCATTTAGCCTAATTCAGATGTCAGTGAATCACGGAGGAGTGTTGCCCGGGTACTCCACGTTCCTGGGTTCCACCACGGAAGCATGCCCTATTTTTATCCATGTTTAAGGATCCATCAAACGGACACAACGCGGATGGCATCCGTGTTTTTTACGGACCGTGGCTAGGAAATGTTCTAGACATTATTTTAAGCTGAGTGGTGTCCGCGAAATACGGATGAGACACGGAGGGCAAAAAAACGGACACATGGATCAAACAGAGATCGTTCACGGATGAACCACTGACCATCTTGTCACAGATATAAACAATGTCACCTTCACTCGAAAAATTAGGTGGTGCCAAATGGAGGGCTTGTGAAGCCAGAGATTACCAGGGCACTCAGTCCATCTTGTCGCAGATGTCATCATGGATACGGAAGTGTCAATGCTACCCAAGACATATAGCATGGTTGCATAGCGATTAGTGTCTGCCATGCGTCCTGTTAGGACACAGTGGTGGAAATGGTGTCTATTCTGTTGTAAACTGGTCAAATATTGGGATGGGTCTAATGGGAGCCATAAAATGTGCCATTTTCACTAAAACATGCACAAGTTTTTGGTACAAATTATTAAAGGGGTTGTCCTATGGCATTACATTTTGTTTTATATATATGACAAACAGAATGCTCACCCCCACGGATCCCCTCGTGCTGCGGTTCCGATGCAGCCTCGGTCTGTGCTGCTCTGCACTTCCTGGTCCCGATTCAACACACGGCAAGTGGCAGGAAGAGCCTGTTCAGCCAATCACTGGCTGAGCAGGTCAGGGTTATGGCCAGTGATTGGTTGAGCAGGCATTTCCTAACCAGGACCATAATATTTAGAGCAGCATGGTAATGGCAGCAGGAAGGCAATGGTGAGGGTGACTATGTTTAATTTTTTTTAACCACTGTCATCCATAAAAAAAAAATAAAAAAAATACACACCCTTGTAAGAGATATTACGCCAGTCACGAGGCAGAAAAATATACCTAACACGACTAGAAAATTCTGCCAAATTTATCAGTGCCCCCCCCCCATAAATGTAATAGATTTGGCACAACGTGCAGAGTTTTTATGGCTCCTGAACGCGTGCATCATACAGCGCTATTAATCCGTCTCCTACATCCTATGTGCACCGTGTAGATGTAGTCACCTGTATGTTCATTTCAGGTCATAAATGATGCGTCAGTGAGCCGTCATAGGTGTGATAAGCTTTCTAACAAAACACAGATCAAGCTGCGATAAGTGGAGATTGACATTACGGTTATTTAGAAAGCCGTGCTCTTAAGGGTGTATTCGCACACAGCAGATTTGCTGTTTCTGCTGCAGGTGCACGAAACTCTGGAAGGTGTGGACTTACCTGTGGATGGTGTCAGGATCTGTTTGCTACACATCGCATCCAGGACAGAAAACTTGCTTGTGTGAATGAAGCCTAAGGCTATGTGCACACGTGGCGAATTATGCAAGTTATGCAAGTTTTTCTGTGCAGAAAAACCACAGCGTAATACAGCTCCAGCAAAGTGTATGAGATTAGATAAAATCGCACGTAGACTTTCCTTATTTTTTTCTGTGCGGAAATTGACCTGCCATGAGGATTTTGTAATCTGCAGCGCGTCAATTGTTTGTGCGATTTTTGGTACGGATATCACCCTTTTCAATGCAAGGGTGGGATCTGCGGAAACACACAGAAATACGCACACAAAAAAAACAACTTGCAGATTTTCTGTTTTGAAAATCTGCACTCATGTGCAGGTACCCTAAGTCACGGTCCATGGAAATATACTGACCACCTCTTCAAGCCTATGTAGACCTCAACTCCATTATCCAACATAAATGCCATGCATTGGGCAACCAAAGAACCCTCCCAAGGCCTCTTTCACACGAACGTATGCGCTCCGTGGCCGTATTGCGGACCGCATTTGCACGGGAGCCGTTACGTGGGCCTTCCGCATCACGGATGTGGACCCATTCACTTGAATGGGTACACAAATCCGGAGATGCGGAACGGAAGCACGGAACGGAACCCTACGGAAGCACTCCGTGGGGTTTCGTCCCGTACTTCCGTTCCGCAAAAAGATAGAACATGTCCTATCTTTTTGCGGAACGGACGGATCGCGGACCCATTAAAGTGAATGGGTCCGTGATCCGCTGCGGCTTCCCCACGGTTGGTGTTCGTGCATTGCGGGCCGCAGCACGGCCACGGGGCGCGCACGTTCGTGTGCAAGAGGCCTAAGGAAGAAGACCTTCACGCTCTCATCTCTAGACCATAGCACCATTTTCCTCTGTAACAATCAGTCCACTTCTCCAAGGTGGACGCCATGCCATAAAAGTTTGTCGTGGTTGCAAAATGTGCTCCACTGTAAGGGCACCTAATATCTTAACAGTAGCAGTAACTATCCCTAGATCACCAGGAGGACCTAAGAGGACCTTGTACTTGGTCGATGAAACATTAGATGCTACTATCATTTTCCTTGAAACAATAAATCGGTGACACCTATGACGGATACATAGAATTATCTTTATTGCTCAGTCTATAAGTACACAGCAGGGACTGAATTTAATTAGTCGTTGACATGCAAGACCTAGTATATCTTGGCAGGAGCATAACTATTTAAAGAATTTTTGTCATTGTACCGTCCCCTCCCTGAATCTGACCCAGTACTTCTCCCCGTCTTACCTGCCCATCCTAGTGTCACGGTAGCTAAAAGGAGCCCCTTGATGAGGCTAGCCAGGCCGGGGTAGATCATGCTTCTTCACCATCCATCCATTCTCCTGATGGGGGGGGGGGAGCCTTCACCACGTCCGGCAAAGTCTGTTAAAGGAACTAATCCAAGTGAGCGCTCGAGGTAAGGATCACCTAACGCTTGATCTTCAGTTCAGCTTCTAGCCATTGACTTTCTCCAGCTGATCGATGGCTCCTACTAATAACAAGCATGCAAGATAGATGGTCAAGCAATACAACCTGTGGTCCTGCAACCTCACAGATATGGAGATCTCGCAAGCTCCTAGATCCTGATCTCTTTCTTCTTCTGAATCAACAGATGATGATGATGATGATGATCAGAAGATACGCATGGCAACCATTCCAAGGCAGCTTACCAGCCCCCCCATGTTTTTACCTGCTGCAGGGGAATGTAGCAGCTAGAGACAACCCTATACTTTGCCTCCTGTCAATGAAACTGCACTGTGCACCTTAATCCGGTGACACCCAGTCATTCAACGGTCCACGTTGCGAAATGAATCCCCTCGTTACGTCCGACAGAGAGCTATGCCGTAGGTAGACGTCCGCAGGCAGGCGACCGTACAGTACGAGAAGGCACAGAATCAGCTCCTGCCACAGAGAACTCTGATGTCTCCTCCTTTTCCTGAGCCATACAAAGTGCAGTCTGTACGAGGTAGATGCTAGTGGGCTAAAGGACCTATGGTGACGTTATATGATCAGTCACGTGACGAGGAGGAGTCCACAGAAGTCTGTGATTTGTGCTGTAGGCTTTCACCAGCATGTGCCTTAACTTATTCAGCTGGTGGGAGGCTGTGTACCTTCGGGTATAGTCACAAATGGCAGATTTGTTGCAGAAATTTCCATAGTGGAAGATCATCTGATCTAAGGCGGCTGTCTCTGCAGCAGGTGCATGGATTTCTGCAACCAGAGTCACACGGAAATTTATGCAACAGATCGGCTAAAGGCTAAGGGCACGTTCCTGCAAAAATGACTAGCAACGAGCATAGAGAAGATGTGACATAAGCAGGTCTGTCGCCGACATGGCTCCCCCAGTGTCTGTTGCATCTCTCCCAGGATCTCTGCAGAATCCCCTTTCAAAAGTCTGCTAAGGTGTGCTCCCTCCGCACAGAGCTGCATTAGGCGGGTATTAACCCTCTAGCTGCCTGCGCTTTACAATTGACATGGTTTTGCCTAGTTTAGGGTGCCTGCACACGACGTGCGTTTTTTCTGTCCGGCTTTACATGCAGGAAAAAACCGTAGCGTAATACAGTAGTAGCGAATGAGATCAGACAAATGTACACTTCTTTCTTCTACGCGGAAATTGACCTGACATGCGGATTTACGAAATCCACAGCATGACAATCGCTTGCACGATTTTAGGTGCGGAATTTCACCCTCTGCAGTGGAAGGAACGAGATCTGAGACAAAAACGCATCAAATCCGCACCAGGTAACACATTGGGGCAGATTTAGGGACTTGCGACTAAAATAGTTGCGTGTCCGCTTTTTTAAACTGGCTGTGCGACGGTATTTAGTCGCACGGGCGGTTTTATGCCGTGTCCGTTGGGGTATGTCGGGCTGGGACTCCAGCCCCGTCACATTTACTAACATTTATGCCTGGAAACCAGTTTTTGCACAAGGAATAATTTAGTCGCGCGCCTCGTCATAAATTAGATGAATCTAACAGCAGCGCAACGGGGAAACTATGACTGGCGTAAAAATCCGGTGTTAGTAAATGTCAAGGCACCAAAAATGTCAAAAAAAAATGTCAAAAGGCACCAAAATCTGCACGAAAAAAGAAGCTGATTTTCTCTTTTAAAATCTGCGCTCGTGTACAGGTACCCTTAGGGCTCATGCACACAAACATTTTTAGCGTTCCGTATACGGGCCGAATTTTGATTCCGTATACCGTCTGTATACGGAATCATTCATTTCAGTGCTGTCCGCATCCGTTGCTCCGTTCCGTGACCCCGCAAAAATTATGAGACATGTCCTATTCTTGTCCGTTTTGCGGACAAGAATAGGCATCTCTATAATGGGCCTCCTGTTCCGTTCCACAAATTGCGGAAGGCACACGGGCAGCATCAGATTTTGCAGACCGCAAAAAACGGCACGGTCGTGTGCAAGAGCCCTTAAAGAGATTGCCCTGTTTCTGATACTGATGACCTATCCTCAGGAGAGGTCATCAATATCAGATTGGCGGAAGTCTGACTCCTGGCACCCCCGCCGATCAGCTGTTTGAAGAGAACGCAGCGCTCCTGCAAACGCTATATTCTCTTCGCTGTTTACCTGCTCGCTGTCGGCAGTGGCGAGCAGTGTCACTACAGCTCCTCGATCCCAATCACTTTAATGGGATGAAGTGTAACCACAACTGCCCCTTCCCATTCAAGTGAATTGGACAGAGGAGCTGTAATGACGCTGCAATGTCGACGGCGAGCAGGTAAACAGCGACGAGAACGCTGCCGCAGGAGCACTGCTTTCCTTTCAAACAGCTGATCAGTGGGGGTGCACAGAGTCCACCTCCTGCCGACCTGATACTGATGACTGAGGCAATTTGCAGTCCCCAATGCACGGGCCCTATTTAGGCGGCAGCTGCGATGGGTCCAGACCCATTCAACCTGAATGGGTCCGTGATGCATCCGCACCATTAAAGTAGTGCTTCCGTGGGGTTCCGTTCCTCCGTTCCGCACTGCAGCTCCGGATTATGGACCCATTCAAGTGAATGGGTCCGCATCCGTGATGGGGAGAGCACACGGCCGGTGCCCTCATATTGCGGACCCGCTGTTTGCGGGCTGCAATACGGGCCAGAGCTGGCATGCATGAGGCCTTATACTGAGGTCATGATTATCAGAAACCGGACAACCCCTTAAACCCATGTCAGCAGTAAGGCCCTGGTCTACACTGCAACATTTTGGAACGCCACAGATTGGGGGAGATTTATCAAAAGTGGTGTAAAGGAAAACTGGTTTAGTTGTCCATAGCAACCAATTAGATTCCTCCTTTCATTTTTCAGAGTCCCTTTGGACTCAGGCGCGAAATCATTTGCGCTACAAAAGTATAGCGTAACTTAGATTGTGAGCCCCATAGGGGACAGCGTGATGCTAATGTCTGTAAAGCACTGCATATATACTGTAGTAGCACTATATAAGGCCTCATGCACACGGCCGTTGTTTTGGTGGCTCGGATGCGGACCCATTCACTTCAATGGGGCCGCTAAAGATGCGGAAAGCACTCCTTGTTCTGTCCGCATCTGTTGCTCCATTCCGTAGCCCCGCAAAAAAAAATTCACATGTCCTATTCTTGTCTGCGGTTTGTGAACAAGAATAGGCAGTTATATTATAGGCTGTCCGTGCCTTTCCTCAAATTGCGCAACGCAAACGGACGCCATCCGTGTTTTGCGTACCGCAAAACACACAATGTTCGTGTGCATGAGGCCTTAATGTGTAAAATAAAATAAATAAATAGTGTAGCCCATGCCTAAGGCCTCTTGCACACGAACGTTTTTTTTCTTCCGTTTCCGTTTCGTTTTTTTGCGTCCCGTATACGGAACCATTCATTTCAATGGATCCGCAAAAAAAAAAAAGGAAGGTACTCCGTATGCCTTCAGTTTTCGTATTTCAGTTTTTCCGTTCCATTCAAAGATAGAACATGTCCTATTATTGTCCGCATAACGGACAAGGATAGGACTCTTCTATCAGGGGCCAGCTGTTCCGTTCTGCAAAAAACTGAATGCACAAGGACGCCCTCCGAAAAATACTGAAAAAGCCATACGGTCGTGTGTAAGAGGCCTAAGGATAGGCAAAATTAGCAAATGAGGCCACTTTCACATGACCATATATCTTTTTCAGTGTTTTGCGGGCAGTTTTTCCCGGATCCGTTTTTCTGTTTTATTTTTTCAGTAGTGTTTTCGGTTCCGTTCCATTTTTCCGTATGGCATATACAGTAATTTCATCGAAAAAATTGGGCTGGGCATAACATTTTCAATAGATGGTTCTGCAAAAACGGAACGGATACGGAAGACATACAGAGTACATTCCTTATGTGTTCTGTTTTTTTTTGCGGACCCATTGACTTGAATGGAGCCACGGAACATGATTTGCGGGCAATAATAGGACATGTTCTATCTTTGAATGGAAAAACAGAAATACGGAAACGGAATGCATACGTTCATTCAGTTTTTTTGGCGGAATGATTTAAATGAATGATTCCGTATACGGAACTCAAAAGACGGCCCGTATACGAAACACAAAAAACTTTTGTGTGAATGAGCCCCGATTCAGCAACTGAAAACTGGCATCTTCTGCTTCATAATCCACATTCAAACACACCATCAACAGCTTTCCATTGACTTCAATGTAAAAAAATCGACTGTCAGCACATGGTAGACATTTTTTCAGCAGCTGATTTGATAAACACTTGGGAAGTGACTTCTCAATCCTTTAAAAACAGAACCAAATTACAACATCACCCAAAAAATAACCTGTTTTCAGCTACTGACTTTTCTGCTGTGGATATTGCCGTGTGAACATAGCCTCAGAGCTTGTGCAGCTGCAAGAGCTAATGTAAGCCTCACGCCAGCTGCCCTATGAATATGCATAATGCTCCCTCTGCTGGCAGACTTGAGTATTACAATACAGCATGCAATGGACCCAGGTCACAATATTTGCAATTTACTGCTGTCTAGCCCTACTGCTCTTTACCTGCACTTTATGTGCTGTATCATCTCTCTCTGCACTTTTCAAAGAGGATTGAGGAGTTTAAATGGATATTGTCATCTCTGACATTTATGGCATATCGACTACTCTTAATCTACAAGAAAAAAAAAGTATTGTACCCCTATTTGCTCCCGATCATTACCCCATGTAAACATGCCCATCAATCAGCCAATAAATGCTTGTTTGTCGCTGATTGTATCTTTTATGTGGGCATACGAATCTTCTTTTGTTGGCGGCAAATGCTGTCATGTGAACAGGGGATGTGCGGTCGACAAATGCAAACTGAATGGGGACCAAGGATGATATTACCAATTGCATGCATGATGACTGCTCGGACAAAACTTTAAGGGGTTGTGTAATCTCAGACATTGATGGCATATATGTAACACCCCAGAGTCGTGTTACCACTCCTGCACACAGCTACTGTCTTTAATGGGCTAACACAATGTCATGATATGTATTTCTATCCAGGTCCTATACACTGTGCAACAATAATATCTTTATGCAACTGTTACGTTGATTTAATGTGACTGGTTCACCAGCAGGTGGCAGCAAACATGACACTTAGGTAGAATGGAGCTTTCCATCCATTCTAACCCCCCTCTGGAGAGAAGTGGGCTAGTTCTACTTCCTGTAGGAAGGGTGGTACTAGTTAGTTCCAGTTTAGGTCTTCCCTAGACAGGGGAAGGGTATGCAGGGGCACGTGTCTGTTGGACGGTGCCCGCACCAGCCAGAGCACCCTAAGCTCTGCTAGCCATGGAGGCCAAAGCTTGAAGCCTCAGGAGCCAGGATAAAAGTTCCCTGGCATAACCTAGAGTCAGACTACAGAGAAGAAGTGCAGCATATAGAAGAAGCTGAGTTATACAGCCAGCCTGTCAGTACAGCAGAGTCAGAGAGAAACAGAGATATAGCAATGTTGAGTTTGCCTGCCAGTTTAATGCTAAAGCCTGCTGGAACCAAGACAAAGCCTGTAAACTATTTGGAGAAACGTTTATTCAAGTAAAGCTGACATCGTACCTCATCTCAAGGTCTGGACTTTATTACTTCAAATCCCTCAATTATTTACCCTATTTATTGCTTCGGAACCAAAGCCTGGGGTCCAGCCGTATCCAGGTAGGAGCACTGTGACACGTATAAAGAGACATTTAGGCTGCACTACAACACTCTGCATTTTCTACACCTGGGACAGCTTGCAGCGGTTTTGTGTCCGGTCACAAAACGGAAAGCTGACGGAACGGAAGACATCCTGATGCATCCTGAACGGATCTCTTTCCATTCCGAATGGATGAGGACTAAACTGAAACATATTTTTTTTTCCGGTATTGAGATCCTCTGCCGGATATCAAGACCGGAAAACAACAACGCAAGTGTGAACAGGCCCAACTTTTGATTCGTGCTATAAGGCACCCATATATCTATTCCCAACAGCAACAGAGTGTAAGGTAAAGAATTTCTAGCGTTGTAGATGTACAGCACCCAGACAGCACACACTGTTCCTGCTCCTTATTCAATTTTGGCTAACTGCTAATTATTGCACCTACAAAATCAGTGACTGATTTGATAAGTGAATCCCGGCTCTGGGGATATTAGCTCTATGTCTGATTTTAGTACACATAATTAACTGCAAATACATAGAGTATTTCTAGTGATAAAATGATATTGTGATGTGGTCTGCGTTGTGTTCTTAAAGGACCAGAAGGCAGAACTATTAGGACAGATGCACACGGCGCAGATTACGAGCAGGTTTTTGTGCAGAAAATCTGCAGCATAAGGCCTCTTTCACACGTCCATGTCCGTGATAAGATGGTCAGTGGTTCAGTCGGTTTTTAACCTCCGTGTGTCATCTGTATTCCATCTGCGCTGCTAATTTGTTTCAAAACCATTTCTAACCAATGGTTTGTGCAAATCACGGACAGAACAAGGATGCCGTCTGTGTTGTGTCAGTAGTTTTTCATGGACCCACAGACATCAATGGGCATGTTTGGACCACATCACGGACCAAAAGAGTGCATGTCTCGGTGTTTTTTTTACACTGACTAACTAGATCAGAGAGAGCAATATGAGACAGTGGATATAGACAGTGTAGTGAGCAGATGAAGAAAAACACAGCCCTAGTGTAACACCCCAGACTTGTGTTACTAGTATACTACACTCCTCTACCCCACTACTGTCTCCTAGGATCCTTTATACTGTCATCAGATGTAATTTATATTATGTCTTCCACAAATGTGCATATAAATCTATGTTAAATGCAATTGTTCATGTAATTTGCCTGGTTACCAGTAGGTGGCAGCAACCCATTGGCAAGTCACAGTTTAGTGTTTAGTGAATCTGAGTTGGAATGGATTATTGCAGCTTAGCTCTGTGGAGAGGGTAGGCTGATCCAACATCCTACAGCCTGGGTGGAGAAGGAAGTTAGAGTGAGGGTAGCCCACCACCTGATAGGGGTAGGGTGTGTGTGTGTGAGGAGCTCCCCTGCATAGGGAAGACAGCAAGGACCTGGTCTTGGCTGAGACTTGATCATATTCCCAATCTGAGTACCCTCAGCTCAGCTGGATGAGGAAAGCAGAAAACTACAGACCAACCTCCAGAGTTCCAGGAAGAAAGCATCCCCTGAGAATCCATCTGTGAGATAAGTCCAGAAACCTAGGAGAAGCTCATTCCTCCTCAGCTAGTCTGTCCCCATACAGCAGAAGTTACCAGATAAGTGCAGAAGCTAACCCTGCCACAATTACAGAGCTACCAAGCAGACGTTTTATCCTGCAAGCTCCACATTTAAAGCAGAAGTATTCATTCCTGCCAATGATTGCCAAAACCTACTGGGACCAAGAGACCAAAGCTGAATACTGCTTGTATGCAAGTTATTTCTTTTTTGTAAATTCTTTATTTCTGAAGTATTTTCAACAGATACAAACATAGAGAGATCTATGCAATACAATAAGGCATACAAGACACGTGACATGTCGCAAATATGACAAGAATATCCCATTCCTATTTAGAAGATATATACATATATCTGGAATAGTGAGGAAAGGTAAATAAGGCATGCAATAAGTAAAGGTGGACAAATATCACATATACCAAAACCCCTAGTACAAGGTGAGATTCAGAATATCCATCTAGGACTTAATCATATAGGGCATAACGCGTGACCTGGTTTATAGGAGAGAATTGCATAGTCCATCCGGAACAGAACTTATTAAACTAAACCAATGGGTAGTTTCAGTCACAAGAATAAATGCTTGGGAGCAAAACCTGCACCTCATATATGGGGTAGATTACAGGCTCAAGAAAACAAGGCCATATTAGATTGTAAATGTTGAGACTCAGGTGGGCTAAAGATGCGACACTAAACGCAGCATGTTGGGATGAGGTATATTGTTCCATTACAGAAAAGTTTCATGTATGTCCAGATACTGAGTGAACGAGTGGATGCAAGTTAATGTTATCTATTAAGAAAGGGAGTATAGACCTAGCATTGGTTCCCATAGTAATCCAACCACGGCTGCCATGTTTTCAGAAAGTTTTTCCTGTTTCCCCTTTCCCAACCTATCATTTCCTCCATGAGGCAGATCTGGTGCACTTTTTCTAACCAATCTTTAATGGTTGGCGGTTCAGTATTTTTCCATTTAACGGGGACAACAAATTTTGCTGCTCCAATCATATGTGTAGTTAGGTTGTTGGCGGATGGTTTGAAACCATCGCGTGGCAGCCACAGAAGTATGAGAGCTGGAGTTAAAGAGAGACGGGTACTGCAGACTCTGTTAATAATTTGTTCCACTTCCGTCCAGAAGTTGGTCATAGCGTTACAGGACCACCAGATATGTGAGATAGATCCACATTCATCTTGGCAGCGCCAACATCTATCTGAGGGTGACAAGTGGGCTCTATACAGAAAGTCTGGGGTTCTGTACCATCTAGATACAATTTTAAAGGAGTTCTCCTGGATTCGGATGCATCTCGAAAATCCATGGGAGTGTTTTAAAATTGTATTAGTGTCCTCGTCCGAGAAGGAAATCTGCAGTTCCCGTTCCCAAGCTCTTAAGTAGGTAGGTTTCTCCCTTGAGGAGTCTAATATAAGTTGGGAGTATAGCTTAGAGAGGGTTTTTGTGGGTGGAGAAGGAAGTAGTACGTAATTTTCGAGCCAGGTGGGGTCGCTATGGGGAACCTCATGTATTGTCTTATATTTTTTGCAACTGAGTTCCAGATCCAATTCAACTAGTCTGGAACAAAGGGGCTTGGGTATGTAAGTCTGGACCTTGGCCAGAAACTCTTGGAGGTTTTCGTATGCAAGTTATTTCAAGTAAGGCAACGTTTGAACTTCATCTAAAGGTCTGGACACCATTTCTTCTGCAAAATTCCTCTATTACTCCTACTTTCACTACACTCAAATTTATTGCAAGTGAGCCAGGAGTCCGGCCGTACCCAGGTAGGAGACGTGACACAATTATCCCTATCCTACAGAGACATTATAGACCATTACACCACTCTGGCATTCCTAATCTGGGACCTGCGTTATAACACCTTGGAAGGGCCCTGGGATAGTACCCTGCGCACGCTGCAATTGGCGTCACGAACAAATACAGGATATATTATCCACCCGACCCGACTACTGCACTAAAAGAGGTGTCAGCGAACCTGTTCCTGGTCACTGCACTAGGACGAAACTAGCCAGAAAAAAGCAAATGTAGAGGAAGAGTGGGGAAAGGGACAGATAATTTATGAAGAGGAGGTGTGAAGGAAATACAGACTGCGAAGAGAAGCTGTCTAAAAAGACTAGAGGCTTCACAGCCAAGTTGTCTGGGAGAACAGACACTTCAGAAGCCTGGACATTTATTAGTGGCAGACTGAGGATGTCACTAACCTGCATCCCGCGAGGAAAGTGCAGATTACAGCAACCTACAAAAAGTGCAGAACAGTCTGACGTGCAGGGGCGCCGCCCCAGAGTTGCATAGTGGAGAGAACATCGTGCACCCCATGCTCAACCTGCGGCCCTCCAGCTATTGTAAAACTACAACTCCGACAATGCCCTGCTGTGGGCTGATAGCTGTAGGCTGTTCAGGCATGCTGGGAGTTGTAGTTTTGCAACAGCTGGAGGGCCGCAGGTTGAACATGCCTAAGCTAGAGAAGTGCAGTGTGAGCTAGAAAAATAGACGGTGCATTAAAAAGACATCTTGGCCTGTTAACTACTACTGCACCCGTGAGAACTGTAGAAATTGCATTTTGTGTAAAAACTGCCAGTCCATGCATGCTGAGAACTGCACTGCTGTATCTGATCTTTATTCTTCAGTAGAGAACCATTTTATTGCTAATTTGGGATCATCTTTGTCTGCACCAACACACTGTACCAACACCATTGGCTGCAAGGAACCCTGCTTTGCACCTCACGATTCATCACTACCAAGGGCACCCCAACCCACACCCAGAACCAGGCTGTGCCCCAAAGGGAAGAAATACATAGAAACATAGAATGTGTCGGCAGATAAGAACCATTTGGCCCATCTAGTTCACCCAATATATCTGAATACTATGGCTAGCCCCTGGCCCTATCTTATATGAAGGATGGCCTTATGCCTATCCCATGCATGCTTAAACTCCTTCACTGTATTTGCAGCTACCACTTCTGCAGGAAGGCTATTCCATGCATCCACTACTCTCTCAGTAAAGTAATACTTCCTGATATTACTGTTAAACCTTTGCCCCTCTAATTTAAAACTATGTCCTCTTGTAGCAGTTTTTCTTCTTTGAAATATTCTCTCCTAATTTTACCTTGTTGATTCCCTTTATGGGCCAGATTTATCATTAGCTCAAGTCAGAATAATGGAGTGAAAAAGTCGCAAATTTTTGCGCAATCGCTTAAACTGCGCAAAAATTGGCGACTTTTTTCTGCTCTGCACTATGCTCGCCAGTTTTCTGAAAGTGGGCGTGTTTTCTTATGTAAATGAATCTGTAGACAGATTTACTATTGAGACTATTTAAAAAGTCGCAAAAAAGTCACAAAAAGTCGCAATTTCACTCCAGTGAGGACCATGCTTATCTTATGAGACTTTTTAATAGAACATGCGACTTTTTCATAAAAACGTACGACTTTTTCGTAAAGATGTGCGACTTCTGTAAAGCTGCTTACTGACGGATAAACTGCTACAGTCAAACCACATTTATTACAGCCTTAAAGGGCCGATCATAAATCTGACTTGGCAAAATCTGACTTTAGCCATATGTTAAAGTGGAGTGAGCTGTCAGAGTTGTGATAAATCTGGCCCTATGTATTTAGCAGTTTCTATCATATCCCCTCTGTCTCGTCTTTCTTCCAAGTTTTATCCTGCAATCCATGTACTAGTTTAGTAGCTCTTCTCTGAACTCTCTCTAAAGTATCGATATCCTTCTGGAGATATGGTCTCCAGTACTGAGCACAATACTCCAGATGAGGTCTCACTAGTGCTCTGTAGAGCAGCATGAGCGCCTCCCTCTTTCTACTAGTAATGCCTCTCCCTATACACCCAAGCATCCTGCTAGCATTTCCTGCTGCTCTATGACATTATCGGCCTACCTTTAAGTCTTCTGAAATAATGACCCCTAAATCCCTTTCCTCAGATACTGAGGTTAGGACTGTATCACTGATTTTATATTCTGCCCCCTTCCCATCACTGCCATGTCCCAGGGGAGCATCAGAGTGATTAACTATAGCCACCATTTTCGCTATCACCACTCCTGTCCTCCTCCCCTTCTTCTGGGCTCGCTGCAAGTGTTTTTGCCAGTGTTTGATCACTAATTCTTATCAGTAATTGTGAGCCAAAACCACCAATGGAGCCCACACATAGATAAGGTACTGTATAATGGAAATTGCACCTATGCTGTCTCTTTGACCTGTACCTGGTTTTGTCTCACAATCTGTTCCATGGGTTATTTCTGCTGGGTGTGAATAGACTTCTGCAACCCCACTGATGTGAGTGAGAAAGTCACTGAAATTTCTGCAACAAATCTGTGAACATACCATTGGGCCATTTTTCCACTGCCTCATTTGCTAAAAGTTGTTCCTTTAGAGGGTGGAGTCCAAATCAAGTTTTCACCCCCAGTAGAAGAGGAGATAATCCCAACTAAGAATGGGACCCCTCTTGCCCTGGGCCCCATAGCAGTCTATTGGTTTGCCACTATGGTAGTTACGCCCTGCAGATGGGTCCCCCAGCAATTATAATGTTACGCCATATTCTCATGATATTGAGATAATATTACGGTATATGATGAGAATACAAGTTCTAAGTCTTCTTCCGGAATCAGATTACTGCTAGTGATGCAAATGTTATCCCTTTTGGATAGGAGCTTTCGCATTTTTTTTTTACCAGAAGTCTCCCTATCTACCCTAGGTAAGATAAGGCCAGGACTACACGGCGAATGTGGCTATGCGACACACTGTACGGCCAAAGATGCTACATCGCAACATAATGAATGAGAATTTGGTTGTGTTGCGTTGCAAAAGTTGTCATCACCTCGACTTGATTGTCACCAGAAATCCTGCAGATCTTTTTTTTTTTTTTTATGACTTGCGTTTTGCAGCAACTGGCGGGTTGCAACATAACCAACCACATTCACTTTCATTATGTTGCCATGTAGCATCCCCACACTGACACACTACGTCACCATGTAGTCCTAGGGGCTAATTCTGCAAGTAGAATTTAAAGTGCCTTTGTTGGGCTGGGTTAACACATGCAGATTTTGTGGTGGTTTTCTCAGCCAAACACGGTAATGACTAGAGGGGCATAGCTATAGTGGAAGCAGGGGAAGCGGCTGCTACTAAGCCCAAAATCAGAAAGGGGCCTGCCCGGGAAGCGTCTGAAAAATGTAACTGCTAGGGCCCCTGCAACAGTATTGTACAATGACATTATATACAGTAACAGTATATACAGTGATATGACAAACAGTGTATTTGTGTAGGAAAGACGGAGAGGCTGCTGGGCCTGGTCTGAGAGCTATGTTAGCTGGCTGCAGGAGTGAGGGTTGCATGGGAGAAGGGGGTTGCTGGGGGTGGGGACTTCCAAAAATGTGCTGTGGGGCCCCGTCAGTTCTAGTTACGCCACTGAATAGATACAAAAGCCTTTCCTTTATACTTTCTTACTGGATCCATTCCTATGTTTGGCATCAAAAACTGCACGTGTGATTCCAGCCGCTATGCATAGATCCAGGTTAAGAGTCCATTCACACAACCTTCGGGTGCGGTCCTATTCATTTCAAGGGTACTCATTTATTTTAACCGTGTGCTGTCTGCATCGGTATGTCCGTTCCGCAGCCTCGCAAAAGAAAAAGAACATTTTGTACCATAGTGTGGGATCTGCAGAACGGGAAAATGCGGGCAGCACAAGGTTCTTACATATGGTTGTGTAAATTTTTTGGTCCTCAAACAACAGACCAGCAAAATATTGATATTTTCTGTGTGTCCTCTGCATTTTTCTCATTTCCAAGGTCTATTCACATTCACAATGCAGACAAGAATAGGAATAGGAAATGTTCTATAATTTGCGAAATGGCCACATGGATCAGAAAAAAATACAGGTGTGCGCATAGCCCCGTAGAAATGAATGGGGCAGCGTGCTATCCGCAAAAAATGCAGATAGCACATGGATGCTAAATATGATTGTGTGCGTGAAGCTAAAGCAGGGGTGTAGCCAAGGGCTGCTATGGGTCATGTACAGCAAAAATACAAAACGAACAGCAGGTGGCAAAACAGAGCAAAATAAATCCCCAAAAATGATTTAAATATATAAACGCTAAAAAACCAAGGTCTGAGCAGGAAGGTCCCCTAAATAATGGTAAAGTGACGGAAGTCACTGAAGATAAGGAAAAGGCAGAGTTACAAAATGTTTTTTTTTAGCTCTGTATATACAAAAGAAGAGAAAGGAGCTGATATCTATGGTGCTGGGGCTGTTAGTACATCCAGTAATATACTCAATTGGATAACTGTAGATATGGTCCAAGATAAGTTAAATAAGGTAAATGTGAACAAAACTCTGGGTCCAGATGGATTACACCCAAGAGTGCTTAAAAAGCTCACTTCAGTCATTGCTGTGCCCCTGTTTACAATTTTTAAAGATTCTCTAGGTACTGGTACAGTGCCAAGTGGTGCTCATATTAAAAAAGGGATCTAGGTCCTCCACAGGTAATTATAGACTAGTAAGTTTGACTTCTGTTGTGGGAAAAATGTTTGAAGGACTCTTAAGGGACTATATACAGGAGTATGTGACTGTAAATAATATCATAAGTGATAACCAGCATGGGTTTACCCAGGACAGAAGTTGTCAGACTAATCTGATTTGTTTTTATGAGGAGGTGAGTAGTAGTCTGGAGAGAGGGGCGGCTGTGGATGTAGTGTTTCTGGATTTTGCAAAGGCTTTTGATACTGTCCCTCATAGACGCTTAATAAGTAAAGTAAGGTCTATAGGCTTGGAAAGTATACTCTGTAATTGGATTGAAAACTGGCTGAAGGACCGTGTCCAGAGAGTTGTGGTCAATGATTCCTATTCAAAATGGTCCCAGGTTTTAAGTGGTGTATCCCAAGGTTCAGTTCAAGGACTGTATTAATAGCACCATATCTATTTTTGCAGATGACCCTAAGATGTGTAGAACTGTACGGTCTATGGAAGATGTCCACAAACTACAAGCTGACTTGAACACTCTGAGTGATTGGGCATCAACTTGGCAAATGAGGTCCAATCTGGATAAATGTAAAGTTATGCATCTTGATAGTAATAATCTCTGTGCTTCATATGTCCTAGGGCAGTGATGGTGAACCTTTTAGAGACCGAGTGCCCAAACTGCAACCAAATACCCACTTATTTATTTCAAAGTGCCAACACGGCAATTTAACCTGAATACCAATATAGTATATCTTCCATGTACTTTATCATTTAGCTATAATAGCTTACTAGCCTACATACAATGTGCTGCCTGTGCTGTTCATAGTGCGTCCTGTGATGATGAATGGCAGGAAAAGTCTAAAGCCTATTGGTACGCCATAGACTTTTTCCAAGGTGCGGGTGCCAACAGAGAGGGCTCTGAGTGCCGCCTCTGGCACCCGTGCCATAGGTTCGCCATCACTGTCCTAGGGGATGTAACCCTGGGAGAGTCACTTATAGAGAAGGATTGGGTGTCCTTAATAGATTAAATAACAGCATACAAAGTCAATCAGCTGCTTCTAAGGCCACCAGGATATTGTCATGCATTAAAGAGGACCTTTCATCGGTCCAAACATTGTGAACTAAGTATCATGACATATACAGCAGCACCCAGGGATCTCACTGCACTTACTATTATCCCTGGGCGCCGCTCTGTTCTCCCGTTATGTCCTCCGGTATGTTCGGTAACTTGGTTATAGTAGGCGGAGACTTAGGGGACTTGGTTATAGTAGGCGGAGTCTGCCCTTTTTCTGCTGGGCGTCTCCTTCTCCTAGGCTGTAGCGCTGGCCAATCGCAGCACATAGCTCACAGCCTGGGAGAAGGAGACGCCCAGCAGAACAAGGGCAGACTCCGCCTACTATAACCAAGTCCCCTAAGTCTCCGCCTACTATAACCAAGTTCCCGAACATACCGGAGGACATAACGGGAGAACGGAGCGGCGCCCAGGGATAATAGTAAGTGCAGTGAGATCCCTGGGCGCCGCTGTATATGTCATGATACTTAGTTCACAATGTTTGGACCGATGAAAGGTCCTCTTTAAGTGAGAAGCAGAAAAAGTACAATCTCCAGAAGCGTCAAAGCTTCTTTACTGTAAGAACTGTGAATCTCTGGAATACACACCTCAGCACGTGGTCACAGCAGGAACAGTTTTAAAAAAAGGGTTTAGATGAATTCTTAAAAGTAAACAACATGAATACTTATGAAAATGTGTAGAAATCTTAGTTTCATTTCCTTCAGGGATTCGCGTCCCCACATATCCCTTGGTTGAACTTGATGGACTTATGTCCTTTCTGCTGGCTGAGGCAAAAGCTGAAACAGTGCCCCCCCCCCATGCCAAATTCTCAACTTAACCCCTTACCTACAACCCTACTGTTAAAGTTGCAGGAGGGATATGCAGAGATGAGCACTTCTGTAGTGTCCCACTCCAGGTGGATGGGAACACTCCAAAATTGTCTGTGCCATCCTATGTAATTTTGCACTATTTATTGTATTTTCCGCTGTCAGTGCTGCTAAATTCCTATTTCAGGCTCGTGGATGCATTGCATACATCCAACACTAGAGGTCTCTGTAACACCAATCATATAGGTCAGCCACAGGAAGTTAGAGAGAGATTAGACGTGAGGAGTTAGGAGGAGAGGAGACTGTCATGCCCTGCACATGACTATGTGCGGAGGTCAGCCAGAATAGCAGCACGTGTTTAGTGTTTTGTTTTGGAGTCGTGCTGGATCCGC
The DNA here is from genome assembly GCF_014858855.1 of Bufo gargarizans. Taxonomy (NCBI): domain Eukaryota; kingdom Metazoa; phylum Chordata; class Amphibia; order Anura; family Bufonidae; genus Bufo; species Bufo gargarizans. Next base: position 39,857,312 of record NC_058090.1, on the reverse strand, counting down.
CTCCCATCAGGTGCACTGGGTGGGGTCATTAGTTTAAATAGCTCTCAATTCCAGTGCTCTGGGCGGGTTATAGAAATCAGTCTGGCCTTGGAAGCAAGGAAGGAAGGTTGTCTGTTCCAGCTCAGAAAAGATAAGTGTGGGTTCAGTTTTTGTTGTTTGCTGTCTAGGTTGTGTTTGTGTCATCTCTCCCATCCAGGTTCTGTGCGAGCAGGCTGCTCCTATTTCCCCTTTTCACCATCTCAGGGAATCTAGGGTGTTTTAGCCCAGGCATGGGGACACATCATTCCTACCACCAAGGTCTGAATGTGGGCTGAGCAGTGCAGGGAGAGAAGTCAGGGATTAGCTAGGAGGTGACCCTTCCCCTGCTTCTCACCTAGAGCCTGGTTGTCGGTTTATCTGTGTGTCCGAGTGCTCGTCCGCCGTGACAGAGACTGACTTGGCTCTATACTCCTGGGCCTTGCCCAGGGGATCATACTACTGCAACCTTTGTAGTCCAAGACTAAGACTTATTGATCCTTTACTGTAATACCCCTTTTAGGGACCCTTCCAGGGACTAAGGGAATAATTGTTGTATCTTGTGCAACCTTTTAAAAGATTTGAGCAGAGAGTTTGCCTGCCATGAGGGAGACCGCCCTTGGGTTGCTGAATTACTGAGGTACTGAATATTGCTGAATATTTACTTACAGAGGATCCAAACTATTAGTGAAAGGCTGAGTAACCAGAGCAAGATCAGGAACCAAGTACAAGTAAGATCATCACTTCTACACAGTTGAGCTGGAACCTACATACACCACCTCACTAACGGTGCTTTTTACACTAGATTTTAATTTTTTCCGGTATTGAGTTCCGTCATAGGGGATCAATACCGGAAAATAACTCTTCAGTTTTGTCCCCATTCATTGTCAATGGGGACAAAACTGAACTGAACAGAACTGAGTGCTCCAAAATGCATTCCGCTCCATTTAGTTGCTTTTCTAGACCAGAGAGCAAACCGCAACATGTTGTATTTTGCTTTCCATCTTGGGGATGCGGAGCAAAACGGATTAGTTTTCTCTGCCACAATAGAAAACAGATCCTTCCCTCATTGACTTTCAATGGAGTTAATGACGGATCCGTTTTGGCTATTTTAAAAATATCCATTAAAAATGGTAGTGTGAAAGAAGCCTAAGCCTGTTATTGGAATTTACAGCTTTACCATCTGGATGTATGACAAAGTGCTGCTATTGGATGATGCCTATTGCAAGACTACAATTTACAAGTAAAGTTCCTGCTTGGTTCAACTACTGCCTCTCTCATCATTCTACTCCATTTCCTAATTGCACCTGACGGTGGTTTCGTCACGAACAACACAGGGGCCCAGCCACCAAAGCACCTTAAACACCTATACCATCAAAGGCACCTCAAATTCAATCTGGCTGGTGTTCCCTGCAATAGAGAGTGCCCCGAAGGATTTAGTGCTGTCTTCCCCTCCACTGCAGGCCGGCCCGGGGGACAACTGAACTGTGAGTACTACTATCTTCACATCATCCCCGGTACACTCACATAACACCCCTAGGGCGTGGACGTTGCACTTCCACAATGGAAGCGCTTATTGCCCTTTGTCGCTCCGCTGCCCCCACTTGCCTCTACCTGGCGCCACCTGAGGCAATCGCCTCACCTCACCTCATTGGCGGTGCACCCCTAGTCATGTACCCTTGGGGTGGGTGACAGAAAGTCCATCTTACCTTTCCAGGATATTTAGATAGGGCATAAAATGTAATATATCGGCACAGCTATATCGGTAAGATAATATTTTATGGGCCTCAGCATTTTTAATGTATGGCAAGTTCAATGTAATGAACTGTAAGCAGCTAAATGTGAAATTTGGTCTTATTTCGATTTAGTGCCTCTAACAAAAACTAAAGTAATCATAGGCTGCATTTTCCGGTAAATGACATTTTGTAGAACACCTTCCAAAACTGTTATATTGCCTTATGCTTAATTAAACTGATTTAAACTAAGACACTATTATGTTCATTAAGAAAATTGTGAATGTGGTAGAGAAATAAACGAAACAATTTTTCTTTTTAAAAACAATATAAATTGGAATTTAAAAATATCATGCGATGTACAACAAGCTATCGAATCTTCCCATTTTTTTTTTCAATCTAGATCACACGGCGCCATCTAGAGGCAAAATCTGAAAGATCAGTGTTTCCTTTCTTACCTGCAGTGAGTAGACTTCAGGGATTTCTCCTGTCGCCTACCTCCATGACATGACGCACTCCTGCCCAGTGACGTAGCAGATATCAGGGGCGATTTATTCCATTGCTCTTTGATCATGTTGAGGAAGTTATGCTATGGAGAAATCAGTCACGTTAATAACTTGGATAACTATAATGCAAAATCTCAACATCATGGAAACTTCAAGAATGTAAGATTTTGGAAGATGGGAGTTTAACCCTACCCAGGCCAAATAGACACAAGTGCTCCAGCCCCTGATGAAGCTTTAAGCGAAACGCGTGTCGGGGTTATCGCGGCTGGTATGGTGTATTCATATAATTCTGATGTATTTTCTGGGTCTAATGGGTAACCTGTTTACTTAGTGTGTTCTTATTGGAGCATATCTATTTGCACTTGCACTTTATTTATTATATTTTCTTTTCTCCGATCTATGTACCAGTTTCTGTCTATTGACTGCAATCATTTACATTTGCCGTCCGTCTGTATCCCCTGCTTGGGCTATGCGACTTATGTATCCTTTGACCACCATCTATTTTAATCATGTAATTTTATGATATTTGTACAAATAATGATTTATTGATTTAATTTCCCGGCTACTGCTTTTTGGTGTTTAGTATTTATGGGCTTCTGTCTGGGAAAGTTATATTGATTGATTTGTTTTAGGTACTTTTTCACGCCATGTACCCCCTAGTGACAAGAAGTTCGATCTGATAACCCCCAACTAAGCAAACAGTGGAAAATGTTTTTAAAAAATGGGGCACATTTATTAAGACCGACATTTTAGATGCCGGTCTTGATGAGGCCCATAGCTGGCGGTGGATCCGCCGTAGTTATGAAGAGGTGCTGGCCTCTTCATAACTCTGGCGGATCCACCACCACTTCTGAATGTAAGAAAATTATGAATGAGACCATTTCCCACTCACACCAAGCCCACTTTTTTTGACCTGGCATGAGTGGGGAGAAGTCGCAGACCTTTGCGCTGCAATCTGCGCCAGAAATACACCTAATTTAGGCGTATTTCAGTTTAATACAGTTGCAAGGAAAAGTATGTGAACCCTTTGGAATGATATGGATTTCTGCACAAATTGGTCATAAAATGTGATCTGATCTTCATCTAAGTCACAACAATAGACAATCACAGTCTGCTTAACTAATAACACACAAAGAATTAAATGTTACCATGTTTTTATTGAACACACCATGTAAGCATTCACAGTGCAGGTGGAAAAAGTATGTGAACCCTTGGATTTAATAACTGGTTGAACGTCCTTTGGCAGCAATAACTTAAACCAAACGTTCCCTGTAGTTGCAGATCAGATGTGCACAACAGTTTCTTGCAACTGTAAATTAAACCCTAAGGCTATTTTCCCACCACTGTCATAGGCTGTGTTCTAAGTCTCTATCAGAAGTTCCTTCAGATTTGCAGCACTGATATTCCTGTCAAAATGACAGACACCATATCAGGACCCATGAGGAATATTACTTTTTAAATTACGTTTGGCGCTTCTGAAAAGGAAAACACAGCACTACATACCTCTTACATCCAGTGACGTCTCCTCTCATATACAATACATGTCCTCATATTCTCCATTCGTACCAGACCGCCATGATGGCTTCTTTCAGCCAGGTCTTCTCTCTGCAGAGTTTGTCACACACCAGGCGTGTAGCGTGGGGGGGGGGGGGGGGCGCCAAAATGTAGGGGGCGCCAGGCATAAGGCAGTAAAATGAGGGTGATGGAAGCCTATGGCTCCCATCCCCTCCGTTCCGCCTGGCCTGAAGATTTAAGAAGCAGTAGAGCGGCGCAGGAGTCCAGGAGATCGCGATTATATCACCGTGACCTCCTGCGCTGGGTCTCGCGAGATGACGTGATGCCGCGGCGCAGGAGGGCACGGTGATGTGTTCCTGACCGCCTGCGTCGGGACGCCCAAGCAAAGACTACAAGAGGTGATGAAGAGAGGTGAGGTTTTTTTTATTTATTTTTTATTTTTTTATGTAAGTACTGGGGGCACTATGGAGGTGGGCAGAAGAGATACAAAGGAGGCCAGTATATTTAGAAAGCATGGGCACCGTTTTATATTATACAGTGGGGCCATAATATATAATAATTATACAGGGGGGCCATTATATATTAGAATTATACAGAGGGCCCATTATTAATAGCCTCCCAGTATAATTATAATATATAATGGCCCCTATGTATAATATATAATGGCCCCTCTGTATAATTATTATTTATTATGACCCACTGTATAACTATAATATATAGTGGCCCCCCTGTATATTATATATAGTGACCCCTCTGTAATATTAGGATATATAATGGCCCCCTCTGTATTATTATATATAAAATGCCCCTCTGTATAACTATTATATATAATGACCCCCTCTGTAATATTAGGATATATAATAGACCCTCTGTATAATTACTATATATAATGACCCCCCTGTATTATTATAATATATAATGGCCCCCTCTGTATTATTGGGATATATAATGGTCACACATTTCATATGGGCTGGGAAAACCCCCAGGATTGCCCGTTCCCTCCTGTTCTGCCCTAAACACGGTGGAGGTCTAGGACTACCTAATTTTGTAGCCTACCATAGGGCTTCGCATCTAATGCGCATTGTTGACTGGTGTCGGCACCAATCGCATAAACAGTGGGTCCAATTGGAACAATTCTTCATCCCCACTCCGTTGCCAGCGACTCCATGGTTGGGTGCCCATGTCCCTCTGCAAGCAGGACTCCATCCGACCATTGGTCCGACCCTTCATACCTTTACCTCCACTGCGGATAACGCAGACATTTCCCCCTCACCGATGTATTCTATCTTAGGAAACCCTCAATTTGCAACGGGGCTCAACCAGGGCAACTTTAGGACTTTATTATCCAACAACACTTTCCGGGCACACCATTTTATTGTGACAAACTCCTGGACGATTCCACACTCGACTACTGACACTTCAGTCTTGACTGACTGGCAGTCTCAACAACTCCGTCACTTCTTCTCTACGCTCCCCTAGGCGACCTTATATACTAGAAACAAAACTGACTTTGAGAAACTCTGTGACCAGAGGGGTCCTCTCCGACACACTCTCTCCAGCATGTACAGTTTACTGAATTCACCTTCAGGTCTCCCACCCCTGAAATACATGACACAATGGGAACAGGACCTGGAAGTGACGTTCACGACTAAACAGAAAGACGGGATCTACATGTGTGCGCATAAGACTTACACGGAAGAGGACAGTATACTACTACAGAGGGATCTGGATAGATTGGAGGCTTGGGCAGATAAGTGGCAGATGAGGTTTAACACTGACAAATGTAAGGTAATGCACATGGGAAGGAATAATGCAAGTCACCGGTACATACTAAATGGTAAAACACTTGCTAATTCTGACATGGAAATGGATCTAGGAATTTTAATAAACAGCAAACTAAGCTGCAAAAAACAGTGTCAGACAGCTGCTGCCAAGGCCAATAAGATAATGGGTTGCATCAGAAGGGGCATAGATGCCCGTGATGAGAACATAGTCCTACCACTTTACACATCACTGGTCAGACCACACATGGAGTACTGTGTACAGTTCTGGTCTCCTGTAAACAAGGCAGACATAGCAGAGCTGGAGAGGGTTCAGAGGAGGGCAACTAAAGTAATAACTGGAATGGGGCGTCTACAGTACCCTGAAAGATTATCAAAATTAGGGTTATTCACTTTAGAAAAAAGACGACTGAGGGTAGATCTAATTAATATGTATAAATATATCAGTACAGAGATCTCTCCCATCATCTATTTATCCCCAGGACTGTGACTGTGACGAGGGGACATCCTCTGCGTCTGGAGGAAAGAAGGTTTGTACACAAACATAGAAGAGGATTCTTTACGGTAAGAGCAGTGAGACTATGGACCTCTCTGCCTGAGGAGGTGGTGATGGTGAGTACAATAAAGGAAATCAAGAGGGGCCTGGATGTATTTCTGGAGTGTAATAATATTACAGGCTATAGCTACTAGAGAGGGGTCGTTGATCCAGGGAGTTATTCTGATTGCCTGATTGGAGTCGGGAAGGAATTTTTTATTCCCCTAAAGTGGGGAAAATTGGCTTCTACCTCACAGGGTTTTTTTGTTTTTTGTTGCCTTCCTCTGGATCAACTTGCAGGATAACAGGCCGAACTGAATAGACAAATGTCTTTTTTCAGCCTTATGTACTATGTTACTATGTTACTTCTATAGCTAGTAACATACAGGAAGCAGGATTTAAAATACTTTCCAGATGGTACAGAGTACCCACCAGACAGAATGCCATATTCCCTACGGTATCTCCACTTTGCTGGCGCTGTGGCGAAGCTAGAGGAACTTTAATACACATCTTTTGGGAATGCCAGGCACTGACACAATTTTGGGATACAGTTTGGCAGGTCACATCTAAGTTCACCTCGGTCGACCTCCCGAGGTCACCGGCGTTTTTCCTGCTCCACCAGTGCGACCTGTCTTTTGCCACTTACAAGAAATCTGTGATACGACATCTGGGTAATGCAGCCCGGGCTTGTATCCCATGCCTTTGGAGACAAACGACAATACCTACGATGTCTCTGTGGTTGGGTAAAATTCAGGAGATCATGAGGATGGAGGATCTAACTGCTTCACTACAAAACACTGAGAATAAGTTCCTTAAAACGTAGAAAAGCTGGATGGCATGTCAAGACACCCAGGAGTATAAACTTATTTTTGCTGCCTGATGCTGATGGTTTTCTGTCAACTAACCGGCCTTCCTTTCTCTTTCTGTTCTTTCTAGACTACTTTCTTTCTTGGTCCTGTCTCTTCCCCCTCTCTCCCTCACTTCCCTTTCCCTATCTTCCCTAGTCCCCCCCCCCCCCCCCACTAATCGTTCGTAGTTCCATGTTTACTTGACCGCGCCTAGTTGGATTGAATTCTACGATGTAATCCGGCAACTTGGTCGCCATTGGCGCCTCACTGTTATTTCCTATTTGCTTATTTCATATTATACCTTACGTTAATATTTACGTGCCTATATGTCTTATGGGGTAACTCTCTTGGGCTGCGTCCCAGGGTGTCCCCTTCTTGTACTGTGTTAAAATAAAATACACCTAATAAAAAGAGAATAAAAAAAAAAAAAGGATATATAATGGCCTATTATATATCCTAATATTACAGAGGGGCCATTATACAGAGTGGGGCATTATATATAATAATAATAACTAATAATAATAAAACTCTGAAGAGATGAGACGCAGCTGAAAGGAGGTGTCATGGCGGTCTTATCTCCGAATGAAGACGCTGAGGAAAGTCTACATCACAGGAGATGTCACTGGATGGATGAGGTATGTGGTGCTGTATTATACTGTATATTTTGGAGTGATGTATGTAATATTCAAACACAATGCCGTTACCACTTCTGCACCCTGCTACTGTCTTTAATGGTTAACCTCATGTCATCATATGTATTTTTTGCAGGACCGTCACACTGTGCATATCTATTTTATTGAAACTGTTTATGTTTTTTATGTAATATGCCTGGCAGAGCTATTTTACCTAGAATGGAACCCTTCTTTTTGTTCTAGCTCTCTATAAGAGAGGGAGGGATTAGTTAGTGAGGAATTGGTTCAGCTTACCCCCTGCTTGGGAAAGGCAGCAGGAGCCCGTCCCTGTTGGACGAGCCCTGTCTAGACCAGCTTGAGCACTTGCAGCTCAGTTGGATAAGGAGGTCCAAGCCTGAAGCCTCAGAAACCAGGAGAGGGAGAATCCCTGGTATAGTATACCAGTAACTTTAGAGACAGATTACAGAGGAAGTTACAGCCTGCAGCTAAAGCTAAGTTGCACAGCTACCCTGTTAGCGCAGCGGTGCCAGAGAGCGACTGACGTAGCAAAGAGGAGTTTGCCTTTGTCATGCCAAAGCCTGCTGTAAACCAACACAAAGCCTGTAAATCATTTGGAGAAAAGTTTATTCAAGTAAAGCTGTTATCAACTTCATCACTAAGTCTGGACTCGATTTATTCTTCATCCCACTATTCAACTATCCCCTTTTTGCTGCTTGGGAGGGCCAAGCCTGGAGTTCCAGAGTATCCAGGTAGGAGCACCGTGACACATGCAACACCATTAACCCCTTAAGGACTCAGGGCGTACCGCCGGTACGTCCTAACTTGAAATCTGTATTCCGGCGCCCCAGGGGTTAATCGGAACGGGATTTCGGCTGAAATCATTCAGCCGGCATCCTGTGACAACGCCAGGGGGGGTCATGTGACCCCCCCCTATCGGCGATCGCCGCAAACCGCAGGTCAATTCAGACCTGCGGTTTGCTGCGCTTTTTGCAGTTTCTGATCCCCGCGGTCCCTGACCACGGGGATCAGAAACTTTAGTGTCCCTCAAATATAGATTTTACACCCCCCCCTGCACCCCTGCATGATTTTTTGCCGGCGGGTGGTGCAGGGGGGGGGAGTTGTGGGCGGTGGGGGCGGTGCGGGATCCCCCGCCCGCCTCCCCTTGAAAATTCGTTGGTGTAGAGTGGGTATACCAGGGTGCCAGCACATTGCTGGCACCCTGGTATAAACGGCTGACATCGGTGATGCGATGTCAGCCGTTTAACCCTTTCCATACAGCGGTCCGTACGGACCGCTGTATGGAAAAAGTTAACAGTAAGAAGTAGCTCCCCCCGAATGGAGAGGGAGAGAGCTCCCAGACAGCCCCCCCGAAGCCCCGTCCTTACCCTTCCCCGTCTGCGCAGTTCTGACCACTACTGAGCAGACGGGGAAGGTTCCCATGGCAACAGGACACCTTCTCAGGCATCCTGCTGTCCATGGTGCTGAACAGATCTGTGCTGAAGGCAGAGATCTGTTCAGACAAAGTGTAAGTAAAATACAGTACTGTACAATATATATTGTACTGTACTGTATTATACAGACATCAGACCCACTGGATCTTCAAGAACCAAGTGGGTCTGGGTCAAAAAAAAAGTTTAAAAAAGTTAAAAAAAGTAAAAATCAGAAAACACATTTATCACTGAATAAAAAAAATTAAAAAAAATTCCCTACACATGTTTGGTATTGCCGCGTCCGTAATAACCTGATCTATAAAACGGTCATGTTACTTTCCCCGCACGGTGAACGCCATAAAAAAAAAAAAAAAAACTATTAGGAAATTGAAATTTTGCCCACCTTACTTCCCAAAAAGGTAATAAAAGTGATCAAAAAAGTCGCATGTACGCCAAAATAGTACCAATCAAACCGTCATCTCATCCCGCAAAAATCATACCCTACCCAAAATAATTGCCAAAAAACTGAAAAAACTATGGCTCTCAGACTATGGAAACACTAAAACATGATTTTTTTTGTTTCAAAAATGAAATCCTTGTGTAAAACTTAAATAAATAAAAAAAAGTATACATATTAGGTATCGCCGCGTCCGTATTGACCGGCTCTTTAAAAATATCACATGACCTAACCCCTCAGGTGACCACCGTAAAAAAATTAAAATAAAAACGGTGTAAAAAAAGCCATTTTGTCATCTTACGTCACAATAAAGTGTAATAGCAAGCGATCAAAAAGTCATGTGCACCCCAAAATAGTGCCAATCAAACCGTCATCTCATCCCGCAAAAAATGAGACCCTAGGTAAAATAATCGCCCAAAAACTGAAAAAACTATGGCTCTTAGACTATGGAGACACTAAAACATTTTTTTTGTTTTAAAAATGAAATCATTGTGTAAAACTTATATAAATAAAAAAAATTGTAGACATATTAGGTATCGCCACGTCCGTGACAACCTGCTCTATAATATTACCACATGATCTAACCTGTCAGATGAATGTTGTAAATAACAAAAAAAAAAACGTGCCCAAAAATTTATTTCTTGTTACCTTGCCACACAAAAAAGTGTAATATAGAGCAACCAAAAATCATATGTACCCTAAACTAGTACCAACAAAACTGCCACCCTATCCCGTAGTTTCTAAAATGGGGTCACTTTTTTGGAGTTTCTACTCTAGGGGTGCATCAGGGGGGGCTTCAAATGGGACATGGTGTCAAAAAACCAGTCCAGCAAAATCTGGCTTCCAAAAACCAGACGGCGCACCTTTCACTCTACGCCCTGCTGTGTGGCCGTACAGTAGTTTACGGCCACATATGGGGTGTTTCTGTAAACTACAGAATCCGGGCCATAAATAATGAGTTTTGTTTGGCTGTTAACCCTTGCTTTGTAACTGGAAAAAAAAATATTAAAATGGAAAATCTGCCAAAAAAGTGAAATTTGGAAATTGTATCTCTATTTTCCATTAAATCTTGTGCAACATCTAAAGGGTTAACAAAGTTTCTAAAATCAGTTTTGAATACCTTGAGGGGTGTAGTTTCTTAGATGGGGTCACTTTATGGAGTTTCTACTCTAGGGGTGCATCAGGGGGCTTCAAATGGGACATGGTGTCAAAAAAACAGTCCAGCAAAATCTGCCTTCCAAAAACCATACGGCGCACCTTTCACTCTACGCCCCGCTGTGTGGCCGTACAGCAGTTTACGGCCACATATGGGGTGTTTCTGTAAACGGCAGAGTCAGGGCAATAAAGATACAGTCTTGTTTGGCTGTTAACCCTTGCTTTGTTAGTGTAAAAAATGGGTTAAAATGGAAAATTAGGCAAAAATATGAAATTCTCAGATTTCATCCCCATTTGCCAATAACTCTTGTGCAACACCTAAAGGGTTAACAAAGTTTGTAAAATCAGTTTTGAATACCTTGAGGGGTGTAGTTTATAGAATGGGGTCATTTTTGGGCGGTTTCTATTATGTAAGCCTCGCAAAGTGACTTCAGAGCTGTAGTGGTCCCTAAAAATTGGGTTTTTGTAAATTTCAGAAAAATTTCAAGATTTGCTTCTAAACTTCTAAGCCTTGTAACATCCCCAAAAAATAACATATCATTCCCAAAATGCTACAAACATGAAGTAGACATATGGGGAATGTAAAGTCATCACAATTTTTGGGGGTATTACTATGTATTACAGAAGTAGAGAAACTGAAACTTTGAAATTTGCAAATTTTTTCTAAATTTTTGGTAAATATGGTATTTTTTTATGCAAAAAAATTAACTTTTTTGACCCAATTTTAGCAGTGTCATGAAGTCAAAGCGTTTTAAAGTTATCAGCACTTAAAGTGACACTGGTCAGATTTGCAAAAAATGGCCAAGTCCTTAAGGTGAAATAGGGCTTAGTCCTTAAGGGGTTAATGGACGTTTAGCCCACCTTAGACCACTCTGGCATTCCTACACCTGGGAATTCCAGAGCGGCATTGTTGCTTCACTGCAACTGGCGTCATGACAAATACTGTATGTACTTTAAGAAACCCCAAGTAGTGTGCCAGACGGACGCCGCAGATACTCTACCAGGGTGCACCCATAGTAATAGTGCTCCCAAATGTCCCAACAATAGTAATAATTCTCTCCCAGCGTGCCCTTAGTAGTAATAGTGCCCCTACAGCACCTCCAGAAGTAATAATGCCCCCATTGTGCCCCAGAAATAATGTTGCCCATAGCGCCGATAGTAGTAATAATGTTCCCCATCTTCTCCCAGTAGTAGTAAAGCCTACCATAGTAGTAATAATTCCCCCCATAGTTACCCCAGTGGTATTAGAGTCCACCAAAATGCCCCCAGTAATAATAGACCTTATATACAAATGCCCCCTTATCATGTGTGCCAGTAGAAAAAATGCCCCATTTAGTGCCACCAGTAGTACAAATGCCCCTTTATGTGTGTCAGTCAACAAATGCCCTTTTATAGTGCCCCTAGCAGTACAAATGCCCACCTATCATGTGTGCTAGTAGAAAAATACCCCTTATAGTGCCCACAGCAGTACAAATGTCCCCTAGTAAAGTGTGCTAGTAGGAAAAATGCCCCTATAGCGCTCCCTGAGTTAAAAGGAAAAGAAAGATAACAAACACAAATACTTATGTCCACGTCGCTGTCAGTGCCATGCCTCTCCCATCCTGCATCCTGAGCTGCAGCCGGCTAAGGCGGCACAATGATGATGATGTCATTGTGCCGCCTGTGCCAGCCTCTGATAGGATACAGGCACTAGACCTGAAGCCTATGACAGTGAACGGCAGGGCAGGGAGAGATTGGCAGTGTCGCGTAACCCCACACCCTGTGACGTTTACCCTTTGGGGTACATGTACCACATGTACCAAATTCTGGGCTAGAAGTTGGATATAACTAGCTATGGAAGGCATTGACTAGAAGTGGGATATATTGGCAGAGGCAATGGGCAAAGGTTCAGTTTGTTTTCCTAGCTCTGTATAAGGGTGTCCAAGGCAAAGTGGTTTGAAGCCATCGCCCCTGGCACTAAGCACCCAGGCCACAAGCCCCAGTTGCCCCTACCCCCTGCTACCACTCTATATATCGGGGTACACATGGTTGCTAGAATTGGGATATATAAATCATTATTGGGGTACAAGGAGAGGAAAACGGAAGCAGTTGCCCATAGGAAATACCCAGATCAGATTATAATAATGCGCAAAAGATGCATTCTAATTGGACGCTATTCACACTTTTTTTTTTGAAAAATCATCTCTATAGTCGCTGTCACATGCAGAGATGCTTTCTGGGTAGTCTGGAGTCACCAGCGCAGCCATATCCCCAGTAAGTACATCAATCACAGATTTCGCAGTGATCCAATCTCCCATGACACCACTCTCTTCATTCAGTGTAATCACGGATAATAAAGAAATGCGCTGTGTATATTACCTGCGCTGGAAAATCAATAACAAGTCTTCACGTCTTAGGTCCTTGGGGTATGATGTCTATGAAAATAGAGACAGCAAATATTAACCAGGTCATGCACGCTTGGCTGCGGGCGCATGAATAATGCCAGGCTAGAAATTGTAAAATATATATTCCCCAGATGCCTTTATGGTGAAAGAATGTACTAAAGACGTATCTCCAACCTGTGGTTTTCCAGCTGGTGCAAAACTACAAGTCTCAGTAAGTCTCCGACAGCCAAAGGCTTGAAGTGCAGATCAGATTAATGGCTATGAAAGTGGACTACATGAACGGTCTTCCAGCTATGGCTGTTCCTGGCATGTCGTAGAAACACAGGATGGAAAAAGCATGGCCCAGGTTGGAAATACAGTGACTGGCTGGGAGACAAATGAGCAAATATTCTGGATTCTAGAAAAGAAAGTCAGCAGATTTGTACCTATGACACTGGCTGACCTGTTACATGTGCGCCTGGCAGCTGGAGGCATCTTGTCACCGCCAGTTCTCTGAGAAGGTCTGGCAGACGTTCTTCTCTACCTCTTGTATGACATTCTTTGTTTTGGTTTCACTTTGTCATCTCCTTTCCTTCTCCCAGCTGTCACCTATGCCGCACCCTCTGCACTTTGATTCAAGAGATTGTCAGCACTCAGACTCTGTGCGCGCCGGCACAGAAGGGAAATGGATCCACGGTATATTGAACAGATTCCCAGCGAGCGCTTGTAGTCTTCAGTTCATGTATTATTTATTTCATCAAAAAGATAATACAATAAAGGACGTGTTTCGGCCCATCTAGCCTTCATCAGCTCTGACGGCTGGACGGGCCGAAACGCGTCCTTTATTGTATTATCGTTTTAATGAAATAAAGAATACATGAACTGAAGACTACAAGCGCTCTCTGCACTTTGATTGACAGGACCAGGCAGTGAAATCGTCATCACGCCTGGTGCTGTCAATCAAAGTAGAGAGGGCGCAGCAGTTGCAGTGAAGGCCGAGCCTCCAGGTGTAAGGGCAACGCCCCCATTGCTCCTAGAGGCTCATTTGCATACATTAAAACATAATTTTTCTCAGCACTGCGGGCACATATGAACATGGGATCAACACAGACGCCTTCAGCTGCCAAGCGCACATGTAACAGGTCAGCCAGTGTCATAGGTACAAAACTGCTGACAGTTGCCTTTAAAAGAAAAGCTTTATGAGGATCTTTCACTAGGTTTAGACCTCCTGCCCACAACCGTATGGCTTTTTCAGTGTTTTGCGGTCCGTTTTTCACGGATCTGTTGTTCCTTTTTTTGTTTTGTTTCCGTTTCCGTTCTGTTTTTCTGTTCCCTTTTTCCGTATGCCATGTACAGTATACAATAATTACATAGAAAAAATTGGGCTGGGCATAATATTTTCAATAGATGGTTCAGCAAAAACGGAACGGATACAGAAGACACATTTCCGTATGTGCTCCGTTTTTTTTGCGGACCCATTGACTTGAATGGAGCCACGGAACGTGATTTGCGGGCAATAATAGGACATGTTCTATCTTTCAACGGAACGGAAATACGGAAACGGAATGCATACAGAGTACATTCCGTTTTTTTTTGCGGAACCATTGAAATGAATGGTTCCGTATACGGACCATATAGGGAACGCAAAAAACGGCCAGTAAACGGAAAAAAAAACGGTCGTGTGCAGGAGGCCTTATGCTGCCATATCTATTTGGAGGAGATTAATCTAGAAAGGCACTTTCTTGATATCCCCTGCACTGCCGGAGGATGCGCCTAATCTTCTGACAGTCCGAGCTCCTCAACAGAAATGTACGGCAGCTCAGAGCTTCATTTGTGGCAGAAAATGGGGTAAATGAAGATAAATCTGTTGCAGCTTCTGGCTACGCCCCCTTCCCAGCTTTGTCACGCCCCCTTTCACGCCCCCTTTCTGAAAAAAAATGCCCTTTGTCAAAAAAAATTTAAGTCGCATTTAAAAAAGTTGCAAACATGTGACTTTTTAATACCACCTTTTTGGAAAATGGAGATGATATATCTCCCCACTGTTTACTGTATTACCAACTAGGTCATGTTTTTTTCTATCAGTATAAGGGCTTGTTCACGCGACCGTATGGCTTTTTCAGTGTTTTGCGGGCCGTTTCTAACTGATCCGTTTTTTGTTTCAGTAGTGTTTCCGGTTCCATTTTGTTTTTCCTTTCCGTTTTTCCGTATGGCATATACAGTATACAGTAATTACATAGAAAAAACTGGGCTGGGCATAACATTTTCAATGGATGGTTCCACAAAAACAGAACGGATATGGAAGACATACGGAGTACATTCCATATGTGTTCCGTTTTTTTGGCGGACCCATTGACTTGAATGGAGCCACGGAACGTGATTTGCGGGCAATAATAGGACATGTTCTATCTTTGAACTGAACGGAAAAACGGAAATACGGAAACGGAATGCATACGGAGTACATTCCGTTTTTTTTTTTGCGGAACCATTGAAATGAATGGTTCCGTATACGGACCGTATACGGAACGAAAAAAAAATTCGTGTAAATGAGCCCTAACTTAACAAGGAGCTGTCCGCTCTCCTGACATGTCTATTTCAGTAACTACTTGCATTCCCCATGTAATAACAATTCTGGAGCATCTGTTCATATGGCTCTATGACGTGCTTTTCCTTTATTCTTCCTGCTAGAAGTTCTGAATACATTGCTGTGAAGGTCCAGATGGATGTTACCAGTTGGGGGGTGTCCCTGCACAGTCTGACACTGGCAGCACTGATTGGATAGTGTCAGACTGTGCAGGGACACCCCCAACTGGTAACACCCATCTGGACCTTCATTGCAAACTGTCAGCAATTCATTCATAACTTCAAGTAGGAATAATAAAGAAATGGCACATCATAGAGTCATAAGAAGAGATGCTCCAGAATTGTTATTACATCAGGAATGCAAGTAGTTACTAAAACAGACATGTCAGGAGAGGTGATCCTTGTTAATGGCAGTCTGTCACCTCCAAAATCGGTTTCAAGGTAGACATACTGCCATGTAGGGTACGTGTCCAGCAACATTACTGTAACTTACTTGTGAAAATCCAGTCCTCTTATCCTGAGAAATACTTCTTTTTATTTTTAGGCAAATAAAGTTTTAGGTTAAAGGGGTTGCCTAACTTCAGCAAATGGCATTTATCATGTAGAGAAAGTTAATACAAGGCACTTACTAATGTATTGTGATTGTCCATATTGCTTCCTTTGCTGGCCGGATTCATTTTTCCATCGCATTATTCACTGCTCGTTTGCATGGTTACGACCACCCTGCAATCCATCAGCGGTGGCCATGCTTGCACACTATATGCACTCCTACAGTCTCGGCCACCAGAGAGACTGGTGCTTTTTCCTACAGAGTGCAAGCACGACCACTGCTGCTGGATTGCAGGGTGGTCATAACCATGCAAACTAGCAGTGAATAATGTGATGGAAAAATAAATCCAGCCAGCAAAGGAAGCAATATGGACAATCACAATATATTATTAGTAAGTTACTTGTAGTAACTTTCTCTACATAATACATGCCATTGGCTGTAGTGACACAACCCCTTTAACCACTTCAGCCCCGCTAGGTGAAACCCCCTTCATGACCAGAGCACTTTTTACACTTCGGCACTACACTACTTTCACCGTTTATCGCTCGGTCATGCAACTTACCACCCAAATGAATTTTACCTCCTTTTCTTCTCACTAATGGAGCTTTCATTTGGTGGTATTTCATTGCTGCTGGCATTTTTACTTTTTTTGTTATTAATCAAAATGTAACGATTTTTTTGCAAAAAAATGACATTTTTCACTTTCAGCTGTAAAATTTTGCAAAAAAAACGACATCCATATATAAATTTTTCACCAAATTTATTGTTCTACATGTCTTTGATAAAAAAAAATGTTTGGGCAAAAAAAAAATGGTTTGGGTAAAAGTTATAGCATTTACAAACTATGGTACAAAAATGTGAATTTCCGCTTTTTGAAACAGCTCTGACTTTCTGAGCACCTGTCATGTTTCCTGAGGTTCTACAATGCCCAAACAGTAGAAAACCCCCACAAATGACCCCATTTCGGAAAGTAGACACCCTAAGGTATTCGCTGATGGGCATAGTGAGTTCATAGAACTTTTTTTTTTTGTCACAAGTTAGCGGAAAATGATGATTATTTTTTATTTTATTTTTTTTCTTACAAAGTCTCATATTCCACTAACTTGCGACAAAAAATAAAAAATTCTAGGAACTCACCATGCCCCTCACAGAATACCTTGGGGTGTCTTCTTTCCAAAATGGGGTCACTTGTGGGGTAGTTATACTGCCCTGGCAATTTAGGGGCCCAAATGTGTGAGAAGAACCTTGCAATCAAAATGTGTAAAAAATGACCGGTGAAATCCGAAAGGTGCACTTTGGAATATGCGCCCCTTTGCCCACCTTGGCAGCAAAAAAGTGTGACACATCTGGTATCGCCGTACTCAGGAGAAGTTGGGGAATGTGTTTTGGGGTGTCATTTTACATATACCCATGCTGGGTGAGAAAAATATCTTGGTCAAATGCCAACTTTGTATAAAAAAATGGGAAAAGTTGTCTTTTGCCAAGATATTTCTCTCACCCAGCATGGGTATATGTAAAATGACACCCCAAAACACATTCCCCAACTTCTCCTGAGTACGGCGATACCAGATGTGTGACACTTTTTTGCTGCCAAGGTGGGCAAAGGGGGACACATTCCAAAGTGCACCTTTCAGATTTTGCAGGCCATTTTTTACACATTTTGATTGCAAGGTACTTCTTACACATTTGGGCCCCTAAATTGCCAGGGCAGTATAACTACGCCACAAGTGACCCCATTTTGGAAAGAAGACACCCCAAGGTATTCCGTGAGGGGCATGGCGAGTTCCTAGAATTTTTTATTTTTTGTCACAAGTTAGCGGAAAATGATGATTTTTTTTTTTCTCTTTTTTCCTTACAAAGTCTCATATTCCACTAACTTGCGACAAAAAATAAAAAATTCTAGGAACTCGCCATGCCCCTCACGGAATACCTTGGGGTGTCTTCTTTCCAAAATGGGGTCACTTGTGGCGTAGTTATACTGCCCTGGCAATTTAGGGGCCCAAATGTGTGAGAAGTACCTTGCAATCAAAATGTGTAAAAAATGACCGGTGAAATCCGAAAGGTGCACTTTGGAATATGTGCCCCTTTGCCCACCTTGGCATCAAAAAAGTGTCACACATCTGGTATCGCCGTACTCAGGAGAAGTTGGGGAATGTGTTTTGGGCTGTCATTTTACATATACCCATGCTGGGTGAGAGAAATATCTTGGCAAAAGACAACTTTTCCAATTTTTTTATACAAAGTTGGCATTTGACCAAGATATTTTTCTCACCCAGCATGGGTATATGTAAAATGACACCCCAAAACACATTGCCCAACTTCTCCTGAGTATGGCGATACCAGATGTGTCACACTTTTTTGCTGCCAAGGTGGGCAAAGGGGCACATATTCCAAAGTGCACCTTTCGGATTTTGCAGGGCATTTTTTACACATTTTGATTGCAAAGTTCTTCGCACACATTTGGGCCCCTAAATTGCCAGGGCAGTATAACTACGCCACAAGTGACCCCATTTTGGAAAGAAGACACCCCAAGGTATTCCGTGAGGGGCATGGCGAGTTCCTAGAATTTTTTATTTTTTGTCGCAAGTTAGTGGAATATGAGACTTTGTAAGGAAAAAAGAAAAAAAAAGAAAAATCATCATTTTCCGCTAAATTGTGACAAAAAATAAAAAATTCTAGGAACTCGCCGTGCCCCCCACGGAATACCTTGGGGTGTCTTCTTTCCAAAATGGGGTCACTTGTGGCGTAGTTATACTGCCCTTGCAATTTAGGGGCCCAAATGTGTAAGAAGTACCTTGCAATCAAAATGTGTAAAAAATGGCCTACGAAATCCGAAAGGTGCCCCTTTGCCCACCTTGGCTGCAAAAAAGTGTCACACATGTGGTATCGCCGTACTCAGGAGAAGTTGGGGAATGTGTTTTGGGGTGTCATTTTACATATACCCATGCTGGGTGAGAGAAATATCTTGGCAAAAGACAACTTTTCCCATTTTTTTATACAAAGTTGGCATTTGACCAAGATATTTTTCTCACCCAGCATGGGTATATGTAAAATGACACCCCAAAACACATTGCCCAACTTCTCCTGAGTACGGCGATACCACATGTGTGACACTTTTTTGCAGCCTAGATGCGCAAAGGGGCCCAAATTCCTTTTAGGAGGGCATTTTTAGACATTTGGATCCCAGACTTCTTCTCACACTTTCGGGCCCCTAAAAATCCAGGGCAGTATAAATACCCCACATGTGACCCCACTTTGGAAAGAAGACACCCCAAGGTATTCAATGAGGGGCCTGGCAAGTTCCTAGAATTTTTTTTTTTTTGCATAAGTTAGCGGAAATTTTTTTTTTTTGCTTTTTTCTCACAAAGTCTCCCTTTCCGCTAACTTAGCAC
The DNA here is from genome assembly GCF_014858855.1 of Bufo gargarizans. Classification (NCBI taxonomy): domain Eukaryota; kingdom Metazoa; phylum Chordata; class Amphibia; order Anura; family Bufonidae; genus Bufo; species Bufo gargarizans. Next base: position 39,837,820 of record NC_058090.1, on the reverse strand, counting down.
AAAAATTTCAATCTTTCATGGACTCAATATGCCCCTCACGGAATACCTTGGGGTGTCTTCTTTCCGAAATGGGGTCACATGTGGGGTATTTATACTGCCCTGGCTTTTTAGGGGCCCTAAAGCGTGAGAAGAAGTCTGGAATATAAATGTCTAAAAATGTTTACGCATTTGGATTCCGTGAGGGGTATGGTGCGTCCATGTGAGATTTTATTTTTTGACACAAGTTAGTGGAATATGAGACTTTGTAAGAAAAAACAAAAACAAAAACAAACAAAAAATTTCCGCTAACTTGTGCCCAAAAAAATGGCTGAATGGAGCCTTACCAGGGGGGGAGTGATCAATGACAGGGGGGTGATCAATGACAGGGGGGTGATCACCCATATAGACTCCCTGATCACCCCCCTGTCATTGATCACCCCCCCTGTAAGGCTCCATTCAGACATCCGCATGATTTTTTACGGATCCATGGATACATGGATCGGATCCACAGAACGCATGCGGACGTCTGAATGGAGCCTTACAGGGGGGTTATCAATGACAGGGGGTGATCAGGGTGATCACCCCCCTGTCACTGATCACCCCCCCTGTAAGGCTCCATTCAGACATCCGCATGATTTTTTACGGATCCATGGATACATGGATCGGATCCACAAAATGCATGCGGACGTCTGAATGGAGCCTTACAGGGGGGTTATCAATGACAGGGGGTGATCAGGGTAATCAGGGTGATCACCCCCCTGTCACTGATCACCCCCCCTGTAAGGCTCCATTCAGACATCCGCATGATTTTTTACGGATCCATGGATACATGGATCGGATCCACAAAACGCATGCGGACGTCTGAATGGAGCCTTACAGGGGGGTTATCAATGACAGGGGGTGATCAGGGTGATCACCCCCCTGTCACTGACCACCCCCCCTGTAAGGCTCCATTCAGACATCCGCATGATTTTTTACGGATCCATGGATACATGGATCGGATCCACAAAATGCATGCGGGCGTCTGAATGGAGCCTTACAGGGGGGTTATCAATGACAGGGGGTGATCAGGGTAATCAGGGTGATCACCCCCCTGTCACTGATCACCCCCCCTGTAAGGCTCCATTCAGACATCCGCATGATTTTTTACGGATCCATGGATACATGGATCGGATCCACAAAATGCATGCGGACGTCTGAATGGAGCCTTACAGGGGGGTTATCAATGACAGGGGGTGATCAGGGTAATCAGGGTGATCACCCCCCTGTCACTGATCACCCCCCCTGTAAGGCTCCATTCAGACATCCGCATGATTTTTACGGATCCATGGATACATGGATCGGATCCACAAAACGCATGCGGACGTCTGAATGGAGCCTTACAGGGGGGTTATCAATGACAGGGGGTGATCAGGGTGATCACCCCCCTGTCACTGACCACCCCCCCTGTAAGGCTCCATTCAGACATCCGCATGATTTTTTACGGATCCATGGATACATGGATCGGATCCACAAAATGCATGCGGGCGTCTGAATGGAGCCTTACAGGGGGGTTATCAATGACAGGGGGTGATCAGGGTAATCAGGGTGATCACCCCCCTGTCACTGATCACCCCCCCTGTAAGGCTCCATTCAGACATCCGCATGATTTTTTACGGATCCATGGATACATGGATCGGATCCACAAAATGCATGCGGACGTCTGAATGGAGCCTTACAGGGGGGTTATCAATGACAGGGGGTGATCAGGGTAATCAGGGTGATCACCCCCCTGTCACTGATCCCCCCCCCTGTAAGGCTCCATTCAGACATCCGCATGATTTTTTACGGATCCATGGATACATGGATCGGATCCACAAAACGCATGCGGACGTCTGAATGGAGCCTTACAGGGGGGTTATCAATGACAGGGGGTGATCAGGGTAATCAGGGTGATCACCCCCCTGTCACTGATCACCCCCCCTGTAAGGCTCCATTCAGACATCCGCATGATTTTTTTACGGATCCATAAAACGCATGCGGACGTCTGAATGGAGCCTTACAGGGGGGTTATCAATGACAGGGGGGTGATCAGGGAGTGTATATGGGTGATCACCCGCCTGTCATTGATCACCCCCTGTAAGGCTCCATTCAGACGTCCGTATGCGTTTTGCGGATCCGATCCATGTATCCATGGATCCGTAAAAATCATGCGGACATCTGAATGGTGCCTTACAGGGTGGTGATCAATGACGGGGGTGATCAATGACAGGGGGTGATCAGGGAGTGTATATGGGTGATCACCCGCCTGTCATTGATCACCCCCCTGTAAGGCTCCATTCAGACGTCCGTATGCTTTTTGCGGATCCGATCCATGTATCCGTGGATCCGTAAAAATCATACGGACGTCTGAACGGAGCCTGACAGGGCGGTGATCAATGACAGGGCGGTGATCAATGACAGGGCGGTGATCAGGGAGTTTATATGGGGTGATCAGGGGTTTATAAGGGGTTAATAAGTGACCGGGGGGGGGGGGGGGGGTGTAGTGTAGTGTAGTGTGGTGTTTGGTGGGACTGTACTGACCTACCTGAGTCCTCTGGTGGTCGATCCTAACAAAAGGGACCACCAGAGGACCAGGTAGGAGGTATATTAGACGCTGTTATGAAAACAGCGTCTAATATACCTGTTAGGGGTTAAAAAATTTGGATCTCCAGCCTGCCAGCGAGCGATCGCCGCTGGCAGGCTGGAGATCCACTCGCTTACCTTCCGTTCCTGTGAGCGCGCGCTCCTGTGTGCGCGCGTTCACAGGAAATCCCGGCCCTCGCGAGATGACGCGTATATGCGTCGTTGAGCGCAGGGCTGCCACCTCCGGAACGCACATGTGCGTTAGGCGGTCCGGAGGTGGTTAAAGGGGACCTGTCACCTGGATTTTGTGTATAGAGCTGAGGACATGGGTTGCTAGATCGCCGCTAGCACATCCGCAATATCCAGTCCCCATAGCTCTGTGTGCTTTTATTGTGTAAAAAAACTGATTTGATACATATGCAAATTAACCTGAGATGAGTCCTGCATGTGAGATGAGTCAGGGACAGGACTCATCTCAGGTTAATTTGCATATGTATCAAATCGGGTTTTTTACACAATAAAAGCACACAGAGCTATGGGGACTGGATATTGCGGATGTGCTAGCGGCCATCTAGTAACCCATGTCCTCAGCTCTATACACAAAATCCCGGTGACAGGTTCCCTTTAAAGCTATATCAATAATAAATAAATAAATTACAGCTGCGCATATGTAGAGGCAAAAAGTGTGTGTGTGTGGGGGTCATTAAGGGGTTAAATGCTGAGTATTGTGTGAGATATGACCTACCTGTAATGAACAGTGACAATATCCGAGAGGCGGTAGATGCACGTGACTCTGGCTCCCAACAAGACGCCATTCGGCTGCTGTTGATATCAATCCCTATATTCAGGTACAAATACAAGTATACAGATGGATCGATGTCCAAGGGAAGACATGGAAACAATTACTGTAACGTGAGACACAGAAGGAAATGGAAGTAAAGCAATTATCTTCTCTACTTGCAGGCACAGAAAAATAGTACACTATCTTAATGGGAAAAAAGTGTCACATCCACCTACCGCCGAAACAGGATCCAGTCACTATTTTCCCAATTCCCTTCTTGTCATTAATGAGAAGCGGTAAGTTTAAAAAACAAACAAACAAAAAAAAAAACGGGCGACTCTGGGCGCTGCACTGGAATTTTAGAAAATGCAATTTTTTAGTAAAGCCCATTAAAATATCCAATTAAAATAGCTACGGTGTGCACGACTTGCCCCGGTAAGGAGATGTACTGGGGACCGATATTTTACTGTTAAAGAAGGTACGTTAAAGGGGTTCAGCTCTGAACCCGGACATATCCCCATCTTCACCCCGGCAGGACCTCTGATATGAGCATCAGAGCATTGCATGGTCCAATGTTCTCCACTGTCCTGCACTGTACCGCGCAGGGCAAGGGCTTCTTTTTTTATATTTATGACACTGCTAGGCGGAGGCGTTCGTATGCATGAGCCTTAAGGGAGTACCCCGACTTTTTTTTTTTACATCTTGCCATTATGGGTACTAAAATTTTCCCTACCTCGCTGTTCCACTAGTGCAACTTCTAAGCTATAAGAAACCCTCACGTGCACGGTTCTATTACTACTATGGGCCGAAATGGCTTCCAGGTCTGTAATACAGACACATATTTACACTGTCATGCAGCATGGGCTATGGGAGAACTCCAACTGATTCTGGCTCAATCTAGATAGTGTACAGGGGTATTAGGTACTGATATTGGTATTGGTCACATCAAATAAACTTGTCCCTTTAAATCAGTTGTGCAGTTTTAGTCAGGTAAGCTGCTGTGACATCACAATTAATAGTAGTCAGGTAAGCTGCTGTGACATCACAGTTATTAGTAGTCAGATAAGCTGCTGTGACATCACAATTAGCAGTAGTCAGGTAAGCTGCTGTGACATCACAATTAGTAGTAGTCAGATAAGCTGCTGTGACATCACAATTAGTAGTAGTCAGATAAGCTGCTGTGACATCACAATTAGCAGTAGTCAGGTAAGCTGCTGTGACATCACAATTAGTAGTAGTCAGGTAAGCTGCTGTGACATCACAATTAGTAGTAGTCAGGTAAGCTGCTGTGACATCACAATTAGTAGTAGTCAGGTAAGCTGCTGTGACATCACAGTTATTAGTAGTCAGATAAGCTGCTGTGACATCACAATTAGCAGTAGTCAGGTAAGCTGCTGTGACATCACAATTAGTAGTAGTCAGGTAAGCTGCTGTGACATCACAATTAGTAGTAGTCAGGTAAGCTGCTGTGACATCACAATTAGTAGTAGTCAGGTAAGCTGCTGTGACATCACAGTTAGTAGTAGTCAGGTAAGGCTGCTGTGACATCACAATTAGTAGTAGTTAGATAAGCTGCTGTGACATCACAGTTAGTAGTAGTCAGGTAAGCTGCTGTGACATCACAATTAGTAGTAGTCAGGTAAGGCTGCTGTGACATCACAGTTAGTAGTAGTCAGGTAAGCTGCTGTGACATCACAGTTAGTAGTAGTCAGGTAAGCTGCTGTGACATCACAATTAGTAGTAGTCAGGTAAGCTGCTGTGACATCACAATTAGTAGTAGTCAGGTAAGCTGCTGTGACATCACAGTTAGTAGTAGTCAGGTAAGGCTGCTGTGACATCACAGTTAGTAGTAGTCAGGTAAGGCTGCTGTGACATCACAATTAATAGTAGTCAGGTAAGCTGCTGTGACATCACAATTAGTAGTAGTCAGGTAAGGCTGCTGTGACATCACAATTAGTAGTAGTCGGGTAAGGCTGCTGTGACATCACAATTAGTAGTAGTCAGGTAAGGCTGCTGTGACATCACAATTAGTAGTAGTCAGGTAAGCTGCTGTGACATCACAATTAGTAGTAGTCAGGTAAGGCTGCTGTGACATCACAATTAGTAGTAGTCAGGTAAGCTGCTGTGACATCACAATTAGTAGTAGTCAGGTAAGGCTGCTGTGATATCACAATTAGTAGTAGTCGGGTAAGGCTGCTGTGACATCACAATTAGTAGTAGTCAGGTAAGCTGCTGTGACATCACAATTAGTAGTAGTCAGGTAAGGCTGCTGTGACATCACAATTAGTAGTAGTCAGGTAAGGCTGCTGTGACATCACAATTAGTAGTAGTCAGGTAAGCTGCTGTGACATCACAATTAGTAGTAGTCAGGTAAGGCTGCTGTGACATCACAATTAGTAGTAGTCAGATAAGCTGCTGTGACATCACAATTAGTAGTAGTCAGGTAAGGCTGCTGTGACATCACAATTAGTAGTAGTCGGGTAAGCTGCTGTGACATCACAATTAGTAGTAGTCAGGTAAGCTGCTGTGACATCACAATTAGTAGTAGTCAGGTAAGCTGCTGTGACATCACAATTAGTAGTAGTCAGGTAAGGCTGCTGTGACATCACAATTAGTAGTAGTCAGGTAAGCTGCTGTGACATCACAATTAGTAGTAGTCAGGTAAGCTGCTGTGACATCACAATTAGTAGTAGTAGTCAGGTAAGCTGCTGTGACATCACAGTTAGTAGTAGTCAGGTAAGCTGCTGTGACATCACAATTAGTAGTAGTCAGGTAAGGCTGCTGTGACATCACAATTAGTAGTAGTCAGGTAAGGCTGCTGTGACATCACAATTAGTAGTAGTCAGGTAAGGCTGCTGTGACATCACAATTAGTAGTAGTCAGGTAAGCTGCTGTGACATCACAATTAGTAGTAGTCAGGTAAGCTGCTGTGACATCACAATTAGTAGTAGTCAGGTAAGGCTGATGTGACATCACAATTAGTAGTAGTCAGGTAAGCTGCTGTGACATCACAATTAGTAGTAGTCAAGTAAGGCAGCTGTGACATCACAATTAGTAGTAGTCAGGTAAGGCTGCTGTGACATCACAATTAGTAGTAGTCGGGTAAGCTGCTGTGACATCACAATTAGTAGTAGTCAGGTAAGCTGCTGTGACATCACAATTAGTAGTAGTCAGGTAAGCTGCTGTGACATCACAATTAGTAGTAGTCAGGTAAGGCTGCTGTGACATCACAATTAGTAGTAGTCAGGTAAGCTGCTGTGACATCACAATTAGTAGTAGTCAGGTAAGCTGCTGTGACATCACAATTAGTAGTAGTAGTCAGGTAAGCTGCTGTGACATCACAGTTAGTAGTAGTCAGGTAAGCTGCTGTGACATCACAATTAGTAGTAGTCAGGTAAGGCTGCTGTGACATCACAATTAGTAGTAGTCAGGTAAGGCTGCTGTGACATCACAATTAGTAGTAGTCAGGTAAGGCTGCTGTGACATCACAATTAGTAGTAGTCAGGTAAGCTGCTGTGACATCACAATTAGTAGTAGTCAGGTAAGCTGCTGTGACATCACAATTAGTAGTAGTCAGGTAAGGCTGCTGTGACATCACAATTAGTAGTAGTCAAGATAAGGCTGCTGTGACATCACAATTAGTAGTAGTCAGGTAAGGCTGCTGTGACATCACAATTAATAGTAGTCAGGTAAGGCTGCTGTGACATCACAATTAGTAGTAGTCAGGTAAGGCTGCTGTGACATCACAATTAGTAGTAGTCAGGTAAGGCTGCTGTGACATCACAATTGTGATGACTACTACTTACCTGACTACTACTAACTGTGATGTCACAGCAGCTTATCTGACTACTACTAATTGTGATGTCACAGCAGCCTTACCTGACTACTACTAACTGTGATGTCACAGCAGCTTACCTGACTACTACTAATTGTGATGTCACAGCAGCTTACCTGACTACTACTAATTGTGATGTCACAGCAGCTTACCTGACTACTACTAATTGTGATGTCACAGCAGCTTACCTGACTACTGCTAATTGTGATGTCACAGCAGCTTATCTGACTACTAATAACTGTGATGTCACAGCAGCTTACCTGACTACTATTAATTGTGATGTCACAGCAGCTTACCTGACTACTACTAATTGTGATGTCACAGCAGCTTACCTGACTACTACTAATTGTGATGTCACAGCAGCTTACCTGACTACTGCTAATTGTGATGTCACAGCAGCTTATCTGACTACTACTAATTGTGATGTCACAGCAGCTTACCTGACTACTGCTAATTGTGATGTCACAGCAGCTTATCTGACTACTAATAACTGTGATGTCACAGCAGCTTACCTGACTACTATTAATTGTGATGTCACAGCAGCTTACCTGACTAAAACTGCACAACTGATTTAAAGGGACAAGTTTATTTGATGTGACCAATACCAATATCAGTACCTAATACCCCTGTAACATCACAATTAGTAGTAGTCAGGTAAGCTGCTGTGACATCACAATTAGTAGTAGTCAGGTAAGGCTGCTGTGACATCACAATTAGTAGTAGTCAGGTAAGGCTGATGTGACATCACAATTAGTAGTAGTCAGGTAAGCTGCTGTGACATCACAATTAGTAGTAGTCAAGTAAGGCAGCTGTGACATCACAATTAGTAGTAGTCAGGTAAGGCTGCTGTGACATCACAATTAGTAGTAATCAGGTAAGCTGCTGTGACATCACAATTAGCAGTAGTCAGGCAAGGCTGCTGTGACATCACAATTAGTAGTAGTCAGGTAAGCTGCTGTGACATCACAATTAGTAGTAGTCAGATAAGCTGCTGTGACATCACAATTAGTAGTAGTCAGGTAAGGCTGCTGTGACATCACAATTAGTAGTAGTCAGGTAAGGCTGCTGTGACATCACAATTAGTAGTAGTCAGGTAAGGCTGCTGTGATATCACAATTAGTAGTAGTCAGGTAAGGCTGCTGTGACATCACAATTAGTAGTAGTCAGGTAAGGCTGCTGTGACATCACAATTAGTAGTAGTCAGGTAAGCTGCTGTGACATCACAATTAGTAGTAGTCAGGTAAGGCTGCTGTGACATCACAATTAGTAGTAGTCAGGTAAGCTGCTGTGACATCACAATTAGTAGTAGTCAGGTAAGGCTGCTGTGACATCACAATTAGTAGTAGTCAGATAAGGCTGCTGTGACATCACAATTAGTAGTAGTCAGGTAAGGCTGCTGTGACATCACAATTAATAGTAGTCAGGTAAGGCTGCTGTGACATCACAATTAGTAGTAGTCAGGTAAGGCTGCTGTGACATCACAATTAGTAGTAGTCAGGTAAGGCTGCTGTGACATCACAATTAGTAGTAGTCAGGTAAGCTGCTGTGACATCACAATTAATAGTAGTCAGGTAAGCTGCTGTGACATCACAATTAGTAGTAGTCAGATAAGCTGCTGTGACATCACAATTAGTAGTAGTCAGGTAAGCTGCTGTGACATCACAATTAGTAGTAGTCAGGTAAGGCTGCTGTGACATCACAATTAGTAGTAGTCAGGTAAGGCTGCTGTGATATCACAATTAGTAGTAGTCGGGTAAGGCTGCTGTGACATCACAATTAGTAGTAATCAGGTAAGCTGCTGTGACATCACAATTAGTAGTAGTCAGGTAAGGCTGCTGTGATATCACAATTAGTAGTAGTCGGGTAAGGCTGCTGTGACATCACAATTAGTAGTAGTCAGGTAAGCTGCTGTGACATCACAATTAGTAGTAGTCAGGTAAGGCTGCTGTGACATCACAATTAGTAGTAGTCAGGTAAGGCTGCTGTGACATCACAATTAATAGTAGTCAGGTAAGCTGCTGTGACATCACAATTAGTAGTAGTCAGGTAAGGCTGCTGTGACATCACAATTAGTAGTAGTCAGGTAAGGCTGCTGTGACATAACAATTAGTAGTAGTCAGGTAAGCTGCTGTGACATCACAATTAATAGTAGTCAGGTAAGCTGCTGTGACATCACAATTAGTAGTAGTCAGATAAGCTGCTGTGACATCACAATTAGTAGTAGTCAGGTAAGGCTGCTGTGACATCACAATTAGTAGTAGTCGGGTAAGCTGCTGTGACATCACAATTAGTAGTAGTCAGGTAAGCTGCTGTGACATCACAATTAGTAGTAGTCAGGTAAGCTGCTGTGACATCACAATTAGTAGTAGTCAGGTAAGCTGCTGTGACATCACAGTTAGTAGTAGTCAGGTAAGGCTGCTGTGACATCACAGTTAGTAGTAGTCAGGTAAGGCTGCTGTGACATCACAATTAATAGTAGTCAGGTAAGCTGCTGTGACATCACAATTAGTAGTAGTCAGGTAAGGCTGCTGTGACATCACAATTAGTAGTAGTCAGGTAAGGCTGCTGTGACATCACAATTAATAGTAGTCAGGTAAGCTGCTGTGACATCACAATTAGTAGTAGTCGGGTAAGGCTGCTGTGACATCACAATTAGTAGTAGTCAGGTAAGCTGCTGTGACATCACAATTAGTAGTAGTCAGATAAGCTGCTGTGACATCACAATTAGTAGTAGTCAGGTAAGCTGCTGTGACATCACAATTAGTAGTAGTCAGGTAAGCTGCTGTGACATCACAATTAGTAGTAGTCGGGTAAGGCTGCTGTGACATCACAATTAGTAGTAGTCAGGTAAGCTGCTGTGACATCACAATTAGTAGTAGTCAGGTAAGCTCCTGTGACATCACAATTAGTAGTAGTCAGGTAAGGCTGCTGTGACATCACAATTAATAGTAGTCAGGTAAGCTGCTGTGACATCACAATTAGTAGTAGTCAGATAAGCTGCTGTGACATCACAATTAGTAGTAGTCAGGTAAGGCTGCTGTGATATCACAATTAGTAGTAGTCGGGTAAGGCTGCTGTGACATCACAATTAGTAGTAGTCAGGTAAGCTGCTGTGACATCACAATTAGTAGTAGTCAGGTAAGCTGCTGTGACATCACAATTAGTAGTAGTCAGGTAAGCTGCTGTGACATCACAATTAGTAGTAGTCAGGTAAGGCTGCTGTGATATCACAATTAGTAGTAGTCGGGTAAGGCTGCTGTGACATCACAATTAGTAGTAGTCAGGTAAGCTGCTGTGACATCACAATTAGTAGTAGTCAGGTAAGGCTGCTGTGACATCACAATTAGTAGTAGTCAGGTAAGGCTGCTGTGACATCACAATTAGTAGTAGTCAGGTAAGCTGCTGTGACATCACAATTAGTAGTAGTCAGGTAAGCTGCTGTGACATCACAATTAGTAGTAGTCAGGTAAGGCTGCTGTGACATCACAATTAGTAGTAGTCAGATAAGGCTGCTGTGACATCACAATTAGTAGTAGTCAGGTAAGGCTGCTGTGACATCACAATTAATAGTAGTCAGGTAAGGCTGCTGTGACATCACAATTAGTAGTAGTCAGGTAAGGCTGCTGTGACATCACAATTAGTAGTAGTCAGGTAAGGCTGCTGTGACATCACAATTGTGATGACTACTACTTACCTGACTACTACTAACTGTGATGTCACAGCAGCTTACCTGACTACTACTAATTGTGATGTCACAGCAGCTTACCTGACTACTACTAATTGTGATGTCACAGCAGCTTACCTGACTACTACTAATTGTGATGTCACAGCAGCTTACCTGACTACTGCTAATTGTGATGTCACAGCAGCTTATCTGACTACTAATAACTGTGATGTCACAGCAGCTTACCTGACTACTATTAATTGTGATGTCACAGCAGCTTACCTGACTACTACTAATTGTGATGTCACAGCAGCTTACCTGACTACTACTAATTGTGATGTCACAGCAGCTTACCTGACTACTGCTAATTGTGATGTCACAGCAGCTTATCTGACTACTACTAATTGTGATGTCACAGCAGCTTACCTGACTACTGCTAATTGTGATGTCACAGCAGCTTATCTGACTACTAATAACTGTGATGTCACAGCAGCTTACCTGACTACTATTAATTGTGATGTCACAGCAGCTTACCTGACTAAAACTGCACAACTGATTTAAAGGGACAAGTTTATTTGATGTGACCAATACCAATATCAGTACCTAATACCCCTGTAACATCACAATTAGTAGTAGTCAGGTAAGCTGCTGTGACATCACAATTAGTAGTAGTCAGGTAAGGCTGCTGTGACATCACAATTAGTAGTAGTCAGGTAAGGCTGATGTGACATCACAATTAGTAGTAGTCAGGTAAGCTGCTGTGACATCACAATTAGTAGTAGTCAAGTAAGGCAGCTGTGACATCACAATTAGTAGTAGTCAGGTAAGGCTGCTGTGACATCACAATTAGTAGTAATCAGGTAAGCTGCTGTGACATCACAATTAGCAGTAGTCAGGCAAGGCTGCTGTGACATCACAATTAGTAGTAGTCAGGTAAGCTGCTGTGACATCACAATTAGTAGTAGTCAGATAAGCTGCTGTGACATCACAATTAGTAGTAGTCAGGTAAGGCTGCTGTGACATCACAATTAGTAGTAGTCAGGTAAGGCTGCTGTGACATCACAATTAGTAGTAGTCAGGTAAGGCTGCTGTGATATCACAATTAGTAGTAGTCAGGTAAAGCTGCTGTGACATCACAATTAGTAGTAGTCAGGTAAGGCTGCTGTGACATCACAATTAGTAGTAGTCAGGTAAGGCTGCTGTGACATCACAATTAGTAGTAATCAGGTAAGCTGCTGTGACATCACAATTAGTAGTAGTCAGGTAAGCTGCTGTGACATCACAATTAGTAGTAGTCAGGTAAGGCTGCTGTGACATCACAATTAGTAGTAGTCAGGTAAGGCTGCTGTGACATCACAATTAGTAGTAGTCAGGTAAGCTGCTGTGACATCACAATTAGTAGTAGTCAGGTAAGGCTGCTGTGACATCACAATTAGTAGTAGTCAGGTAAGCTGCTGTGACATCACAATTAGTAGTAGTCAGGTAAGGCTGCTGTGACATCACAATTAGTAGTAGTCAGATAAGGCTGCTGTGACATCACAATTAGTAGTAGTCAGGTAAGGCTGCTGTGACATCACAATTAATAGTAGTCAGGTAAGGCTGCTGTGACATCACAATTAGTAGTAGTCAGGTAAGGCTGCTGTGACATCACAATTAGTAGTAGTCAGGTAAGGCTGCTGTGACATCACAATTAGTAGTAGTCAGGTAAGCTGCTGTGACATCACAATTAATAGTAGTCAGGTAAGCTGCTGTGACATCACAATTAGTAGTAGTCAGATAAGCTGCTGTGACATCACAATTAGTAGTAGTCAGGTAAGGCTGCTGTGATATCACAATTAGTAGTAGTCGGGTAAGGCTGCTGTGACATCACAATTAGTAGTAATCAGGTAAGCTGCTGTGACATCACAATTAGTAGTAGTCAGGTAAGCTGCTGTGACATCACAATTAGTAGTAGTCAGGTAAGGCTGCTGTGACATCACAATTAGTAATAGTCAGGTAAGGCTGCTGTGACATCACAATTAATAGTAGTCAGGTAAGCTGCTGTGACATCACAATTAGTAGTAGTCAGGTAAGGCTGCTGTGACATCACAATTAGTAGTAGTCAGGTAAGGCTGCTGTGACATCAACAATTAGTAGTAGTCAGGTAAGCTGCTGTGACATCACAATTAATAGTAGTCAGGTAAGCTGCTGTGACATCACAATTAGTAGTAGTCAGATAAGCTGCTGTGACATCACAATTAGTAGTAGTCAGGTAAGGCTGCTGTGACATCACAATTAGTAGTAGTCGGGTAAGCTGCTGTGACATCACAATTAGTAGTAGTCAGGTAAGCTGCTGTGACATCACAATTAGTAGTAGTCAGGTAAGCTGCTGTGACATCACAATTAGTAGTAGTCAGGTAAGCTGCTGTGACATCACAGTTAGTAGTAGTCAGGTAAGGCTGCTGTGACATCACAGTTAGTAGTAGTCAGGTAAGGCTGCTGTGACATCACAATTATAGTAGTCAGGTAAGCTGCTGTGACATCACAATTAGTAGTAGTCAGGTAAGGCTGCTGTGACATCACAATTAGTAGTAGTCAGGTAAGGCTGCTGTGACATCACAATTAATAGTAGTCAGGTAAGCTGCTGTGACATCACAATTAGTAGTAGTCAGATAAGCTGCTGTGACATCACAATTAGTAGTAGTCAGGTAAGGCTGCTGTGACATCACAATTAGTAGTAGTCAGGTAAGCTGCTGTGACATCACAATTAGTAGTAGTCAGGTAAGGCTGCTGTGACATCACAATTAGTAGTAGTCAGGTAAGGCTGCTGTGACATCACAATTAGTAGTAGTCAGGTAAGCTGCTGTGACATCACAATTAGTAGTAGTCAGGTAAGCTGCTGTGACATCACAATTAGTAGTAGTCAGGTAAGCTGCTGTGACATCACAATTAGTAGTAGTCAGGTAAGGCTGCTGTGACATCACAATTAGTAGTAGTCAGGTAAGGCTGCTGTGACATCACAATTAGTAGTAGTCAGGTAAGGCTGCTGTGACATCACAATTAGTAGTAGTCAGGTAAGGCTGCTGTGACATCACAATTATAGTAGTCAGGTAAGCTGCTGTGACATCACAATTAGTAGTAGTCAGGTAAGCTGCTGTGACATCACAATTAGTAGTAGTCAGGTAAGCTGCTGTGACATCACAATTAGTAGTAGTCAGGTAAGGCTGCTGTGACATCACAATTAGTAGTAGTCGGTAGTCAGGGTAAGCTGCTGTGACATCACAATTAATAGTAGTCAGGTAAGCTGCTGTGACATCACAATTAGTAGTAGTCAGGTAAGGCTGCTGTGACATCACAATTAGTAGTAGTCAGGTAAGGCTGCTGTGACATCACAATTAGTAGTAGTCAGGTAAGCTGCTGTGACATCACAATTAGTAGTAGTCAGGTAAGCTGCTGTGACATCACAATTAGTAGTAGTCAGATAAGCTGCTGTGACATCACAATTAGTAGTAGTCAGGTAAGGCTGCTGTGACATCACAATTAGTAGTAGTCAGGTAAGGCTGCTGTGACATCACAATTAGTAGTAATCAGGTAAGCTGCTGTGACATCACAATTAGTAGTAGTCAGGTAAGCTGCTGTGACATCACAATTAGTAGTAGTCAGGTAAGGCTGCTGTGACATCACAATTAGTAGTAGTCAGGTAAGCTGCTGTGACATCACAATTAGTAGTAGTCAGGTAAGCTGCTGTGACATCACAATTAGTAGTAGTCAGGTAAGGCTGCTGTGACATCACAATTAGTAGTAGTCAGGTAAGCTGCTGTGACATCACAATTAGTAGTAGTCAGGTAAGCTGCTGTGACATCACAATTAGTAGTAGTCAGGTAAGGCTGCTGTGACATCACAATTAGTAGTAGTCAGGTAAGCTGCTGTGACATCACAATTAGTAGTAGTCAGGTAAGGCTGCTGTGACATCACAATTAGTAGTAGTCAGGTAAGCTGCTGTGACATCACAATTAGTAGTAGTCAGGTAAGCTGCTGTGACATCACAATTAGTAGTAGTCAGGTAAGGCTGCTGTGACATCACAATTAGTAGTAGTCAGGTAAGCTGCTGTGACATCACAATTAGTAGTAGTCAGGTAAGGCTGCTGTGACATCACAATTAGTAGTAGTCAGGTAAGCTGCTGTGACATCACAATTAGTAGTAGTCAGGTAAGCTGCTGTGACATCACAATTAGTAGTAGTCAGGTAAGCTGCTGTGACATCACAATTAGTAGTAGTCAGGTAAGCTGCTGTGACATCACAATTAGTAGTAGTCAGGTAAGCTGCTGTGACATCACAATTAGTAGTAGTCAGGTAAGCTGCTGTGACATCACAATTAGTAGTAGTCAGGTAGCTGCTGTGACATCACAATTAGTAGTAGTCAGGTAAGCTGCTGTGACATCACAATTAGTAGTAGTCAGGTAAGCTGCTGTGACATCACAATTAGTAGTAGTCAGGTAAGGCTGCTGTGACATCACAATTAGTAGTAGTCAGGTAAGGCTGCTGTGACATCACAATTAGTAGTAGTCAGGTAAGCTGCTGTGACATCACAATTAGTAGTAGTCAGGTAAGGCTGCTGTGACATCACAATTAGTAGTAGTCAGGTAAGCTGCTGTGACATCACAATTAGTAGTAGTCAGGTAAGCTGCTGTGACATCACAATTAGTAGTAGTCAGGTAAGCTGCTGTGACATCACAATTAGTAGTAGTCAGGTAAGCTGCTGTGACATCACAATTAGTAGTAGTCAGGTAAGGCTGCTGTGACATCACAATTAGTAGTAGTCAGGGTAAGCTGCTGTGATATCACAATTAGTAGTAGTCAGGTAAGCTGCTGTGACATCACAATTAGTAGTAGTCAGGTAAGGCTGCTGTGACATCACAATTAGTAGTAGTCAGGTAAGCTGCTGTGACATCACAATTAGTAGTAGTCAGGTAAGCTGCTGTGACATCACAATTAGTAGTAGTCAGGTAAGCTGCTGTGACATCACAATTAGTAGTAGTCAGGTAAGCTGCTGTGACATCATAATTTTGTAGTAGTCAGGTAAGCTGCTGTGACATCACAGTTAGTAGTAGTCAGGTAAGCTGCTGTGACATCACAATTAGTAGTAGTCAGGTAAGCTGCTGTGACATCACAATTAGTAGCAGTCGGGTAAGCTGCTGTGACATCACAATTATTAGTAGTCAGGTAAGGCTGCTGTGACATCACAATTAGTGGTAGTCGGGTAAGGCTGCTGTGACATCACAATTAGTAGTAGTCAGGTAAGCAGCTGTGACATCACAATTAGTAGTTGTCGGGTAAGGCTGCTGTGACATCACAATTAGTAGTAGTCGGGTAAGCTGCTGTGACATCACAATTAGTAGTAGTCAGGTAAGCTGCTGTGACATCACAATTAGTAGTAGTCAGGTAAGCTGCTGTGATATCACAATTAGTAGTAGTCAGGTAAGCTGCTGTGACATCACAATTAGTAGTAGTCGGGTAAGCTGCTGTGACATCACAATTAGTAGTAGTCAGGTAAGCTGCTGTGACATCACAATTAGTAGTAGTCAGGTAAGCTGCTGTGACATCACAATTAGTAGTAGTCAGGTAAGGCTGCTGTGACATCACAATTAGTAGTAGTCAGATAAGGCTGCTGTGACATCACAATTAGTAGTAGTCAGGTAAGGCTGCTGTGACATCACAATTAGTAGTAGTCAGGTAAGCTGCTGTGACATCACAATTAGTAGTAGTCAGGTAAGCTGCTGTGACATCACAATTAGTAGTAGTCAGGTAAGCTGCTGTGACATCACAATTAGTAGTAGTCAGGTAAGGCTGCTGTGACATCACAATTAGTAGTAGTCAGGTAAGCTGCTGTGACATCACAATTAGTAGTAGTCAGGTAAGGCTGCTGTGACATCACAATTAGTAGTAGTCAGGTAAGCTGCTGTGACATCACAATTAGTAGTAGTCAGGTAAGGCTGCTGTGACATCACAATTAGTAGTAGTCAGGTAAGCTGCTGTGACATCACAATTAGTAGTAGTCAGGTAAGCTGCTGTGACATCACAATTAGTAGTAGTCAGGTAAGGCTGCTGTGACATCACAATTAGTAGTAGTCAGATAAGGCTGCTGTGACATCACAATTAGTAGTAGTCAGGTAAGGCTGCTGTGACATCACAATTAGTAGTAGTCAGGTAAGCTGCTGTGACATCACAATTAGTAGTAGTCAGGTAAGCTGCTGTGACATCACAATTAGTAGTTGTCAGGTAAGCTGCTGTGACATCACAATTAGTAGTAGTCAGGTAAGCTGCTGTGACATCACAGTTAGTAGTAGTCAGGTAAGCTGCTGTGACATCACAGTTAGTAGTAGTCGGGTAAGGCTACTTTCACACTTGCGTTCAGAACGGATCCGTCTGCATTATATTTCAGAAAAACTTCTAAGTGTGAAAGTATCTCAAACGGATCCGTCCAGACTTTACATTGAAAGTCAATGGGGAAGGATCCGTTTGAAAATTGAGCCACAGTGTGTCAACTTTAAACGGATCCGTCCCCATTGACTTACATTGTAAGTCTGGACGGATCCTTTTGCCTCCGCACGGCCAGGCGGACACCCGAACGCTGCAAGCAGCGTTCAGGTGTCCGCCTGCTGAGCGGAGCGGAGGCTGAACGTTGCCAGACTGATGCATTCTGAGCGGATCCGCGTCCACTCAGAATGCATTAGGGCTGGACGGATGCGTTCAAGGCCACTTGTGAGAGCCTTCAAACGGAACTCACAAGCGGACACCCGAACGCGAATGTGAAAAAGTAGCCTAAGGCTGCTGTCATATTACAATTAGCAGTAGTCGGGTAAGCTGCTGTGACATCACAATTAGTAGTAGTCAGGTAAGCTGCTGTGACATCACAATTAGTAGTAGTCAGGTAAGCTGCTGTGACATCACAATTAGTAGTAGTCAGGTAAGCTGCTGTGACATCACAATTAGTAGTAGTCAGGTAAGCTGCTGTGACATCACAATTAGTAGTAGTCAGGTAAGGCTGCTGTGACATCACAGTTAGTAGTAGTCAGGTAAGGCTGCTGTGACATCACAATTAGTAGTAGTCAGGTAAGGCTGCTGTGACATCACAATTAGTAGTAGTCAGGTAAGCTGCTGTGATATCACAATTAGTAGTAGTCAGGTAAGCTGCTGTGACATCACAGTTAGTAGTAGTCAGGTAAGCTGCTGTGACATCACAGTTAGTAGTAGTCGGGTAAGCTGCTGTGACATCACAATCACTTGTAGTCGGGTAGTCGGGTAAGCTGCTGTATACCTCATATATAAATTGACACATAGACATTTATTAAGACGGTGATTGATACGCTGGTCTTAATTTCTGTATCCCTGTGCGCTGTCAGTGCATGAACCTAACTTATGTAGAGGCACATGCTATAATCTACACCAGCTCCCTTACCAGCGAAGTTTAAGGCAATTTTCCATGCTATAAACTGCTATGGAAAATGAAGAATGAGACAGTCTGCCCGGCCCGCCCTCTTCCCTGCCCATGTCTTTTTCCGCCACTTCGCAAAAGTGGTGTGAGAAGAGTAAAACTGCGACCTAAATGTGCCCAAAAGAGGTGAATAACACATAATGAATGACCGCCATAATGTATATCTCATATACACATCATGTATACACAAAAAACACACATAAACCCAAGCGTATGCACATTATATACACAGACACCACATATTCATACACTAAATATATATACAAACATATATATATATACACATTACACTCCACAGACATGTACCTCGTATATGCATAACACACACACTATATATCTCATATATGCATCATATATACACAAAAACACACATATATCCAAGTGTACACACATTATATACACAGACACCTCATATTCATACACTAAATATATATACACAGGGGTGCACCACCAATGAGGCCAGGTGAGCACAAGCTAGCGGCAAGAGAGGGGCAGCGGAAGGGCCATGTGCAATGAGCCCTAGGGGAAGGGGGGGGGGGGTCGCCGTTTCAGTTTCTCCTCAGGTAGCAAAATGGCTAGGTGTGCCCATGTATACACAAACATATATATATATATATATATATATATATACAAATTACACTCCACAGACATGTACCTCATATACACATAACACACATACTGTTTAAACCACGCATATACCCAAGCATATGCACGTTATATGTACAGACACCACATATTCATACACTAAATATATATATACAAGTATATATCTATATATACACATTACACTCCACAGACATGTACCTCATATATACATAACACACATACTGTATATCTCATATGCACATCATATATACACAAAAACCACACATATACACAAGCATATGCACATTATATACACAGACACCAAATTGCTCATTTTATCTACATACAAATACACCTCACACATTCCTAGATATCCACAGTGTATACACACAGACACCACATGCATAATACATTATATCCACATACACACCACATATGTATAAACGCCTTATGTGCAGACACCACAAAGATACCACATACACCACATACATACCACATACACCATATACACCACATACATAACACATGCACCACATACATACCACATACACCACATACATAACACATACACCACATACATACCACATACACCACATACTCATACACCACATACATAACACATACACCACATACATACCACATACACCACATACATAACACATGCACCACATACATACCACATACACCACATACATAACACATACACCACATACATACCACATACACCACATACTCATACACCACATACATAACACATACACCACATACATAACACATACACCACATACATAACACATACACCACATACACCACATACATAACACATGCACCACATACATAACACATACACCACATACATAACACATACACCACATACACATACACCACATACATAACACATACACCACATACATAACACATACACCACATACACCACATACATAACACATGCACCACATACATACCACATACACCACATACATAACACATACACCACATACATACCACATACACCACATACTCATACACCACATACATAACACATACACCACATTACATAACACATACACCACATACATAACACATACACCACATACACCACATACATAACACATGCACCACATACATAACACATACACCACATACATAACACATACACCACATACACATACACCACATACATAACACATACACCACATACATAACACATACACCACATACACATACACCACATACATAACACATACACCACATACATAACACATACATAACACATACACCACATACATAACACATACACCACATACATACCACATACACCACATACATAACACATGCACCACATACATAACACATACACCACATACATAACACATACACCATATACACATACACCACATACATAACACATACACCACATACATAACACATACATAACACATACACCCCATACATACCACATACACCACATACATAACACATGCACCACATACATAACACATACACCACATACATAACACATACACCACATACATACCACATACACCACATACATAACACATGCACCACATACATAACACATGCACCACATACATAACACATACACCACATACATAACACATACACCACATACACATACACCACATACATAACACATACACCACATACATAACACATACACCACATACATACCACATACATAACACATACACCACATACATAACACATACACCACATACATAACACATACATACCACATACATACAGATAGACAGGCACTTCACATTCACACAAGTTTCCTCAGCTGTACGGTGACGGTCCTCCCTGGATACTCGGCAGTGCACATCTAGGCTCCGCCCCCTATGGGCGGGATCTCGGCAGCTTCTTCTCAGGTCCTGCCTGAGGTCCTTTGAGCGGGACCTGAGAAGGACATGAGGGGAGGGGCACAATGTACCCTGACACCCGGGCCTTTCTTGTGGTTGTCAGTCACTGGAGTATTAGTGGCAGCCATCATGTGTATAAAAGAATGGTTAAAAAAAATTGTAAAAAAAATCCATGTTGTCATCACATCCTAGGGCTGGTATTTTGGCTGGCTTCCCGCATGTGGCAGTAGACTGAGAGTCATGAATGGTGGGAAATTGCTGGTAATTAATGTGTCTGGGAGTTGGATTTCTGAATTTCCTTTATCTCTGCACCAAAAAGGCATCCACAAATAGCCAGCTGTTAGGCACATAGGTTTTAATGGTGTTTTTTTGTGGGTGTTTTTTTTTTTTTTTGCACCCTTGCAGTAGTCATTTATTTTCTTTGTTGCTTTTTCAAAAATGGAGGAGCCTTGGGTGTTTTTTTTTTAGGTGTTTTCACATCACATCCTCTATAGGGGAAAAATAGCAGTGATGAAAACGCCAGTGGTAATCCACACCGTGTGCAAAACACTACAAAATCCGGAGGTGGCAAAAAACAGACGTGGTTATTCTTATTTTTTTCTAAAAGGTGAAAAATTAATGGACCCTGAGGCTGGTGTCACACATATTTTATTTTATTTTTCAGTTTCTCGTGATTTTTTTTTCAGCACATTGTTTAGGCAAAAACGCTAACCCCAGATGTTGCATGGGAGTCTATGAGAAATATTAAAGGGGTTGTCTCATCATGGACAATAGGGGCATATCACTAGGATATGCCCCCATTGTCTTATAGATGCGTGTCCCACCGCTAGGACCCGCACCTATATCGAGAACGGAGCCCCGCAAGTGAAGGAGGGCGCACTGCGCATGCGCAGTGCGCCCTCCATTCATTTTCTATGAATTTGAAAATTTCCGTCGGCCCCATAGAAATGAATGGTAACGGGGGACACGCGTGTGCGGTACGCTCCCATTCACTTCTATGGAGAGCCGGCTTGGTGGTGACAGGACTGGAGTCCTCCAGCCACCACCTTGCGGGGCTCCGGTCCGCTGGAACCCGCACCTATATTGAGAACAGAGCCCGGCAAGGTGGTGGCTGGAGGACTCCGGTTCGGCCACCACCAAGCCAGCTCCCCATAGAAGTGAATAAGAGCATACCGCACATGCGCGGTCCCCGCTCCCATTCATTTCTATAAGGCCGACGAAAATAGCCGAGCCAGTGCTCGGCTATTTTTGCCGGTCCCATAGAAAATGAATGGAGGGGTAAGTGATGACGGGCACCCCAACAAACATCAGGCAGGAGCCCCGGAACCAGGGTGTGCGCCATGGGAAGAAAAGGTGCGCCCACCTTCCACTGTACCGCCCAATGGAGCTACGTTGTGAGAAAAGCCACTGTGACAGACTGCAACAGCTGCAGGTGCTGTATTAGGGCTCATGCACACGACCGTATGTATTTTGCGGTCCGCAAAAACGGATCCGCAAAAAATACGGATCACATCCGTGTGCATGCGGAACTGAACAGCTGTCCCCTAATAGAACAGTACTATCCTTGTCCGTAATGCGGACAGTAATAGGGCTTGTTCTATTTTTTTGTGGAATGGAAATACGGACATACGGAAACGGAATGCACACGGAGTAACTTCCGTTTTTTTTGCGGACCCATTAAAATGAATGGTTCCGCATACGGTCCACGGAAAGAAAATACGTTCATGTGCATGAACCCTTAGGGGCAACAGCAGCGGGAACCGTTTTAGGGGCAGCAGCGGGCACCGTACTAGGGTAAGTGCTGCAAGCCCTGGAGGAGTGGAGCGGAGGATGAGAGTGATAGTCACTCTGGCTGCAATAATTATTCACAGTGGTAAACCTCACATTGATGCTCCCTAGGGCCAGGGCAGTGATAGGAGGGCACACCTTTTCTTATCTCAGGGTAAGGCCTCTTTTTCCGTTTCCGTTCCGTTTTTTGCATTCCGTATATGGAACCATTCATTTCAATATACCCCCCCAAAAAAATAGAAGGTACTCCGTATGCCTTCCGTTTCCGTATTTCCGTTTTTCCATTCCGTTAAAAGATAGAAAATAACCTATAGGCCTCTTGCACACGACCGTATGGCTTTTTCAGTATTTTGCGGTCCGCAAAAAACGGATCCACAAAAAATATGGATTACTCCTGTGTGCATTCCGTTTTTTGCGGAACTGAACAGCTGGCCCCTGATAGAACAGTACTATCCTTGTCCGTTATGCGGACAATAATAGGACATTTTCTATCTTTGAACGGAACGGAAATACGGAAACAGAATGCATACGGAGTACATTCAGTTTTTTGGCGGACCCATTGAAATGAATGGTTCCGTATACGGGCCGTATATGGAACGGAAAAAAACCTTTGTGTGCAAGAGGACATATTGTCCGCATAACGGACAAGGATAGTACTGTTCTATCAGAGGACCGCAAAATACTGAAAAAGCCATACGGTCGTGTGCAAGAGGCCTAAACCCTAATGTTGGGGCTCCTGCCTGATGGTAGCTGGGGTGCCCTTGGTGTTGTGGGTTTGGTGCTGGTGCAAGGCAGGAGATGCTGTGTCCGGTGAACGGTGCTATAGTCAGTAACCAGACCAGTGGTAGAAGATAAAAGTCTCTCCTTCCTAAAGTGCAGAGTGGGAGTTGTAGTACATCCAACGGTATCAAAACACAGTTCCAAACAATTCTCAGTGCAGATCTACTTAGATAGCAATATATGGTTATATAGGCCAGGATGGGGATTGTAGTGCTCCATCCCTCTGTCTCTCCATAGAATATAAGGCTGGCAATATTATTCTTGCAATGGTGGCTTTAATTCTCAGCTCAGGGGTACAGGATTAAGATATGGCGGGCCAGACCGTGTCCAAGAGTGAAAAGTGTCAGCAATGTCCCTCTCACTGCAGTAAAGACTGTATCAGCCTTAGGGCTCATGCACACGACCGTATGTGTTTTGCGGTCCGCCAAAAAATGGATCCACAAAAAATATGGATGCCGTCCGTGCGCATTCCGTATTTTGCGGAACTGAACAGCTGGCCCCTAATAGAACTTTACTATCCTTGTCTGTTATGCCGACAAGAATAGGAAATGTTCTATTTTTTTGCGGAACGGAAATACAGACATACGGAAATGGAATGCACACTGAGTAAATTCAGTTTTTTGGGCGGAACCATTTAAATGAACGGTTCCGCATACTGTCCGCAAAAAAAAACTGAACAGACATGGAAATAAAATACGTTCGTGTGCATGAGCCCTTAAACGGCAGATTCCATACTGACTGACTCCAATGCTCGGCCATGCAGATTCCGGACCTTCTAGTTCTTTCTTTCCTCTTTTTCTGGAGCACTGTGCGGTAGAGACGGCTTCCTCTCTATCTTTCAGAGATAGTGGTTCTCTGAGGTTCGGGCCTAGTACTCCAGGGATTGAGCACTTGTAGCTTCTCACCTCCTCAGCTAGCACACTACTGACTGAGCTAGGGGCAGACTAAAAAGGCTCCATTCACACGTCCGTAATTTTCCTTACGGTCCGTTTTTTTGCGGATCCGTGTTTCCGTAAAAACCTTCAGTTTTTTACAAGAGTGCATCCACATCCGTTCCGTGTTTCCGTGTTTCTGCAGAAATAAAAAAGGAAGGAGGAATACATGCTGCTAGGGTAATACGGATGATATGCGGATGATAAGCGGATGGCATGCGGATGACATTTGGTGTCTTTCCGCATGTCATCCGCTTTTTTTGTGGACCCCTTGAGTACAATGGGGCCGCGGACCGCAATTTGCGACCAAAAAGTTGGACATGCTTCATTTTTTTGCGGAACCGCATCACGGAAGTGCTGATGCGGACAGCAATTACTCCCCCATTGAAATTGCGGAACAGATGCGGAAGGAAAATTGCGGACGTGTGAATGGAGCCTAAGTCCAACACCTGACTTCCTACAGGAGCAGAGTCAGGATGTATTAACCCCTACTAATCCATACAAAATTATTTTGGGGTATCATAATACATTAGAACTTTAAATAACATTAGGCAACAACAAATGAATTGCATGTACCACATTGTGGGGTACTGGATACGCAGCAGGCACCACAATAGGGTCAGAAGTCTACCGCTATTAAAGGTCTGTTGAAGGGGTTTCCCTTTAATATTTTTTACCTATACACAGGACATGGTCCCTTGGGGCCCCACTGTCAGGATGCATTGGGTGTAGAGATGAGCAAATTTCTGCTTATGAGTCTACTGGTAAAAGCAGAATTGCGTTATGGATTCTGTTACCACGGACCATAACGCAATTCTATGACGGAATGCATAGCGGAATGTCTTTAGAGGCATTCCGTTATTCATTCCGTCATAATAGAAGTATATGGGCTGCATAACGGATCCGTCCGTTTCCGTTATGCAGGGGAGCTCATCTCTAATTGGGAGTCTTGGAGTCACCTGTGTGAATGCAGTGATAATGCACATGCGTAAACCCCCTTTCATGCACTTCTATGGGGCTGCAGCACAGTAGTCCGTCCCATAGAAGTGCACTGGGGGGTGGTCATGCATGTGCACCACGCTCCATTCACACAGGGGACTCAGGGCCCCTGTTCTCATGATCGGTATGAGTCTCAGTGGTCATATATTGAACATATATTTAAAGACGCGTAATAAATGTTCATGGGAAACCCCCTTTTAGAAAGGTTTTCCGAAAAATAAATCTATTATTTAAAAAATGTAAATCAAGGAAACAATTCTAACATATTTACCTTTTACGCTCAGCACCATCTCAGATCACAGCAGGGATCTCATGATACAAGCTAAAATTTAAGGGCGTGCATAGAGACAGCAGGATATGTAGCTAATATTTCTACCTATGACACTGGCTGACCTGTCACATGTGCACTCGGCAGCTGAAGGCATCTGTGTTGGTCCCATTTTCATATGTGTCCGCATTACTGAGAAAAATGATGTTTTATTATATGCAAATGAGCCTCTAGGAGCAACGGGGGCGTTGCCGTTACACCTAAAGGCTTCGCTCTCTGCAACTGCCACGCCCCCTGTATTTTGACCGGGCTAGGCAGTGAAAATATCATCACATCTGGTCCTGTTGATCAAAGTGCAGAGGGGGCGGCAGTTGGAGAGAGAGAGCAGAGCCTCTAGGTGTAACAGTAACGCCCCCGTTGCTCCTAGAAGCTCATTTGCATACTTTAAAACATCATCTTTCTCAGCAATGTGGGGACATTTGAACATGGGACCAACACAGATGCCTTCAGCTGCTAAGTGCACATGCAATAGTGCACATGCCGAACTGGATGGACAAATGTTTTTTTTTCGGCCTTATGTACTATGTTACCTAGAGGCTGTGGTCTTTCTGATTGACAAGGCCAGGTATTATCATGTTTTCACTGCCTGGTCCTGTCAATCAAAGTGCAGGGGGCGCGGCAGTTGCAGAGAGAGCAGAGCCTCTAGGTGTAAAGGCAATGCTCTCATTGTTCCCATAGGCTCATTTGCATAGATTACTACTTCATTTTTCTCAGCAATGCGGGCACATATGAACATGGGACCAACACAGATGTCTTCAGCTGCCAAGTGCACATGTAACAGGTCAGCCAGTGTCATAGGTACAAAACTGCTGACAGATGCCCTTAAATGGGTTATCCAACCCCTATAATGCCTCCCCAAATGCCTGGGCCTCTCACACAGATTGTACTTACCTCACTTCCCGGAACCCGCGTCGCTTCTGATGTCCGCCGCTGCATCTTCCCATTGCGTGGATGAAAACATCCGGCGACGGGGGGACAGCCAATGACAGGCCACAATGGGAACGAGCCTCCCTAACATAGTGGGTGACGCTAGGGAGGCTTGTTACCGTCACAGCCTGCTATTGGCTGCCCCCCCCCCCCCCCCCGCCTTGTTTTCATTTGCATGACTGGGAGCAGCGGTGGCGGCCATGCGGGTATCAGAAGCGACATGGGTGCCTGGGAGTGAGGTAAGTACAATCTGTGTGAGGGGCCCGGCCATATGGGGAGGCGTTATAGGGGTTGGATAACCCCTGTAAACCTTCACATAGTATCCAACAGAAGGCTCCCCCATGGTTTCCACTCACAAGTCTGTTCCATCTAACTCCATCGCTTGTAGCTGATATTTTTAGGACGTGAGTGATTGTCTCCTTTTATCTTGATAAAAAGCACACGGCACAAATAATCTTTAAAAAAAAATTACTTTATGGTGCAATAGTCAAAGCCATAAGAAACTATTCTGTAACATACAATCACAGACATGCTAACTCCACATGGAGCTATGGACAGGACCAGATGTACCGATAGGACTCGACTAGAATCATGTCCCCCACAGGTTTGTGCCTGAGGGTACATTCACACTTGCGGCAATGGATTCCGGCAGGCAGTACCATCGTCGGAACTGCCTGCCGGATCCGTCAAAACGTATGCCAACTGATGGCATTTGTCAGACGGATCAGGATCCTGATCCGTATGACAAATGCATTGAAATGCCGGATCCGTCTCTCCGGTGTCATCCGGAAAAACGGATCCGGCATTTATTTATTTTTCACATTTTTTGCAGTCTGAGCATGCGCAGACCGCAATGCCGGATCCGTTTTGCCGGAACACTCGGAGCCGGCATTAATGCATTTCAATGGGAAAAAATGCCGGCATTCCAGCAAGTGTTCCGGAATTTTGGCCGGAGATAAAACCGTAGCATGCTGCGGTATTATCTCCGCCCTGAAAAGTCAAAAAGACTGAACTGAAGACATCCTGATGCATCCTGAACGGATTGCTCTCCATTCAGAATGCATGGGGATAAAAATGATCAGTTCTTTTCCAGTATAGAGCCCCTAGGACGGAACTCAGTGCCGGGAAAAGAATAACGCTAGTGTGAAAGTAGCCTAAGTAAATGCAGTTCTGTACGCCCTTCGTACATTCTCCTACACTGCGCCCCCTGCTGATGCATACGGCTACAGCCCACTCATTCATTTATAGCGGATTTCCAATGTGAAGGTCCAGCTCCATGCTTATATTACTCAAGAGTCAAGACCACCGTTCATTATGGCATTTATTAGGTATCTCCTCATTCCTTTCAAGCCCGTGTATATGTTTTACGAAATCGTAAAAGGGCATAAATCCACGACATGCAATTCTGTGGCATTTATTTGCCGGTATAGCAGTGAATCTGTATATTCTGTACATATAACTACAGCACCATATACTCTAACATTGCTATAGAAAAATAAAGTATTATTGTCCACAATCTATCTCGATACAGTCACGAGGAGCTACAACTGGACCGGACGACATGACGTGTCCTCTGCATAGCTATGGAGTACAATATATTATATACAAATTTTCAGCATCACGTCATAGTATGTTTCTTTGCAGGCCTTCGAACTTGTGTCCATAAGTCAGAGGCTCTCATTGTTTTATGAAGGTGTCTTTCATTCTAGTGGCTTGCAAATAGTATATTCATATTATAGTATAGTGCAGGGATGGGATCTGCTCTGCATTTACTGAGTGCGCCTATTTGGAGGATAGTATGGAAATGTCGGTTGTTGCATCTGCAAATGTCCATCATTGGTTTGTGCACATAAAGCAGTCTAAATTTACGTACTTCTATAAGGCAGGGTTTTGACCTAAGCCAGGCATGTCCAAACTGCAGCATGCCTGGATAGCTTACAGCTATTAGAGCATGCTGGGAGTTGTAGTTTTGCAACAGCCGGAGGGCCGCAGTTTGGACATGCCTGACCTAAGCGGTATTACGCTAGGGAGAATAAAACTATAAAAAAATAAAGGTAAATGTTTGGAATTTTTGAAAAGGGGGGGGGGGGGTCGTCCCATCTCATCGATTATGGCATATCTCTAGGATATGCCACCAATTTCAGATAGGTGCAGGTTCCACCTCTGGTACCCACTCCTATCTCCAAAAAGGGCCCCTCGAGGTGAAGGAGGAGCATCCAGCCATGCATAGCCTCCCTCCATTCACGAGTCAGATAATCTGCTGGTGTAATACCGGCCTAAGTCACCGGTTATTAAACCTCAAGACACCAGGGGCTTTGCCACTAAACCACTTAAACGTGGAACTGGGAACATGAGTAGACTTTGTCCCATGTGATTATTTTGACAATGTGCCAACCAGCCCAGGAAGCTTCAAGTTCTTCATACTTTGTAAGAGTACACTATCCTCTCCCTATACAACCTCCCCAGCATTGCCGTTTTTGAGATTTCAAATATCAAAGATATTGTACAGATTTTTGAGCTACATTGTCATTAGCAGCTCTTTTATATCTAGTAGTAGTATTATATATTTTTATATCCTTTACGGTATTACATGTAAATAGGCAACATAGACAAAACAACCAGAGACGTCCCCTTCAGCATAAAGGTCCGCAAAACTAGAATGCCACCAAACCACATGTGCAGAGAGATGCCAGATACAGGAAACTTTCAAGGTATATTTCCCTATATTTGTTATATTTGCTCCTTTTTAGAGACTGTATTAGCATTAGAGGTCTACGCCTAGTATATATAGAAAGACCACCACAGCTCATAACCTTTGCTATGTTAAATTATATGTAAAATGGAGTTGACTTGAAATCTGCATAAAGTAATAAATAACGTTATAAATTAGCACCTATTCATATGCATATGACACATAACAGAGGTATGATATTGTCCCTTCAAAGCTTTGACCAAATCGGGAACAATTTGCATTGAGGCAATTTCTTTAAGACACATTATGTGAGAGGCCGTGTGTGTGCACATGTCTGCTCTAGCTGTTCTCATGACTAAATGGCTTTTCTGAGACTTAGATATTGATGGCCTATCCTCGGGACCGCTGAATCTCCTTCCTCGGCCTGTGACACCACATTCAACATTCACATGGCCTTTATGCAGCTCAGTCCCAGTTAAAGAGGACCTTTCACCGCTCCTGATGTGTCTATTTTAATAGCTTCATGCATTCCCCATGTACTAAGGGTACTCTTACACTAGCGTTTTTCTTTTCCGGCATTGAGTTCCGTCACAGGGGCTCTATACCGGAAAAGAACTGATCAGGCATATCCCCATGCATTCTGAATGGAGAGTAATCCGTTCAGGATGCATCAGGATGTCTTCAGTTCAGTCTTTTTGACTGATCAGGCAAAAGATTAGGCCTCTTTCACACTTGCGTTGTCCGGATCCGGCGTGTACTCCACTTGCCAGAATTACACGCCGGATCCGGAAAAACGCAAGTGAACTGAAAGCATTTGAAGATGGATCCGTCTTCAAAATGCGCTCAGTGTTACTATGGCAGCCAGGACGCTATTAAAGTCCTGGTTGCCATAGTAGGAGCGGGGAGCGGGGGAGCGGTATACTTACAGTCCGTGCGGCTCCCGGGGCGCTCCAGAATGACGTCAGAGCGCCCCATGCGCATGGATGACGTGCCATGCGATCACGTCATCCATGCGCGTGGGGCGCCCTGACGTCACTCTGAAGCGCCCCGGGAGCCGCACGGACAGTAAGTATGCTGCTCCCCGTTACACTTTACCATGGCTGCCAGGACTTTAGCGTCCCGGCAGCCATGGTAACCATTCAGAAAAAGCTAAACGTCGGATCCGGCAATGCGCCGAAACGACGTTTAGCTTAAGGCCGGATCAATGCCTTTAAATGGGCATTAATTCCGGATCCGGCCTTGCGGCAAGTCTTCAGGATTTTTGGCCGGAGCAAAAAGCGCAGCATGCTGCGGTATTTTCTCCGGCCAAAAAACGTTCCGGTCCTGAACTGAAGACATCCTGATGCATCCTGAACGGATTTCACTCCATTCAGAATGCATTAGGATAAAACTGATCAGGATTCTTCTGGCATAGAGCCCCGACGACGGATCTCTATGCCGGAAAAAAAGAACGCAGGTGTGAAAGAGCCCTAAAACTGCAACATGCTACGGTTTTATTTCCAGCCCAAAAAACTGAACACTTGCCTGAATGCCGGCATTTTTTTTTTCAATGGGAATGTATTAGTGGTATCAAAATACCAGAATGCCAGATCCGGAAAAAAAAAAAGCCAAATCCGATTTTCCAGATGACACCGGAAAGACAGATCCAGCATTTCAATGCATTTGTAAGACGGATTAGGATCCTGATCAGTCTTACAAATGCCATCAGTTGGCATACGTTTTGACGGATCAGGCAGGCAGTCCGGCGACAGAACTGCTTGCCGGATCACTCTGCCGCAAGTGTGAAAGTACTCTAACAATTCTGGAACATCTTTTCGTATGTCTGTATGTTGTCCCATTCCTCTGTTATTTCTACTAGAAGTTATGAGTAATTGCTAGCAGACTGCAGTAAAGGTACAGAAGGGAGGTAACCAGTTGGAGGTGTGTCCCTGCACAGTCTCAAAAATGGCCGCACTGATTGGATAGAGTGAGTATGTGCAGGTACACACTCCCCAACTGGTTACCTCCCCTCTGTACCCTTACTGAAGGCTAATACCAATTCAGTCATAACTTCTAGTATAAATAACAGAGGAACGGCACAACATACAGACATAAGAATAGATGTTACAGAACTTGTTATTACATGGGAAATGTATGTAGCTATTAAAACAGACATGTCAGGAGCTGTGAAAGTTCCTCTTTAAGTGCATGGAACTGAGCTGCAATACCAAGCACAGCCACTATACAATGTACTGCACTGTGCTTGGTATGCTAGTAAGAAACAGCTGATCGGCAGAGGTGCTGGGATTCGGACCCCCATCACCACCGATTGTTTATCCCTAGGATAGGTCATCAAAATTTTACTCCTGGAAAACCCCTTTAACCGGAAGCGCTCCTCAAAATTCTGTTTCGCTCTTGTCTAGTAGTACATATAAGTAGCAATATTGTGTGATCCTACGTGATCTGTTTGCTCACAACAGAAATGTAAGCAAATAAGCGATCAGCAAAAATTAAATATACAGTCAAAAAAGTTAAAAGGGTTGTCCCATGAAGACGGGAGTCTGATCGGTGCGAGTCTGACTGCTGGGGTGATCATAAGAATGGCAATGGAGCAGCATGTATGCATGCTGCCGCTAGATTCAGCTCTATGGAGCTTCCGGAGATAGCCAACCACAAGCACTCTGCTATCTCCTGCAGTCCCATAGAGATCAGTGGTGACCCCAGGTTTTGGACTCCCGCTGACCAGGCACTTATCCCCTATCCTATGGATAGGGGATAAGTTGCCTTAATGAGACAAACCCTTTAGGGGGGTACTGTCTATCCATTGAAGACATCTTTGACATTCACAGTCTAATTGGTGGGAGTCCCACCTCTGGGACCTGTACCATCAGCAAAACTGGACCCCCTTGTTGTGCCAGAGGACATTTACTCCACTGTTTCTGTGACCCCCATAGGCTTGAATGGAGAGAGCTTCACCCGTGTGAGCCCAGAACAGCTGCGTTATCTGATGGAAAGAGAAACAAGGCACCAAACTCGGACACCCCCAACCTATAAAACACTTATGGCATATTCTGTGGATGAAACATGATGTAAAGGTTCAAATGACCATGAGTGGATAAACGAAACCTGTGAAATCAAGAGCTATGGGCTGTAGAGGTAACTATTGCAACTGGGTGCCTGCATTTCAGAGACCCAAGTAATTAAAGAAATGTTATAAAGATGCAAATCATGGAGTAAATCCTATAAACCATGGTAAAACCAGCAGAGGCATCAATAAAGGCTTGTGGGCTAAACAAAAAAAACAGTATGAAGGTCCTAAAACCCTCACAGGCGTTTTACATTACTGCAGTTATGCGGGGGGAAGCCCTGGTGGAATTGCAACCTCTGTATCATTGACTGCGAATCAGAGCTATTAGCATTTATTTTAAGACTAATAAAACATTCCATGGCCGATAATCACCAAGCTAATAATTATTGCATTTTGTTATTTTAGAGGCTGGATATGTATGTAAAATAATGTTATACCGTGCAGTATGTCAGAAATGTAATGATCCGAAACATTCATGTGTCCGCCGCGCTCAAGAACTTTGGTGAAGTGCATAACCTACTTAGTTTAGGTCTTCCCTTATGTCATAATGTTTTGCGAGTACTTTTTGTATAATGTTGTACATACTGTAAGTAATTTTTGAACATTTTTGCAGTCTATTTTAAGGTCCCGTTAGTGAGGTGGCATTTAAAACCTTGGAGATCCCGTCACAAGGAAGTTTCCATGCAGGAAGAGCGGTGTATACAGAAGTTTCTGGTTCTGCATCCTTCCTGGCGATGTACTATAAGCACAGGGAAGAAACGGGCATCGTGGTAAGTGGGTGGGTTTTCATTAATTGCCAGTTGGCTAGAATAAGAGCAGCATCGGTCATCTTGACAAACACGCTCTGCCAAGCTGCTGCTGCGGCTCCTCCAAAGGCCTGTCCTGTGAGAGCCATGTAGCTGGCATAGGGAGAAGCGGCTGGTGCTGAGAGAGAGGTGAGATCGCCCTCCACTGCAGCTGTGCATAGCATGGCGTGAGAAGATTGATGAACTGCTGGATGCCCTGTTGCAGCCTTCACACCCACGCAAGACTCCACTGTAGCCACATGCAGAGTAGCCATTGCATAGTGATGCGTCTGTTAGGTCCATCAGCACCGCCTCAGAATAGCTAGGGATCAGTTGGCGGTTGGTACAAATATGCCATTCCAGTTCTGTACTGTCCAGGGTGCTGACACGTGGCATTCTGAATCTGTATATGGGTTCTTCTGCCACAGCTTGAGGCGTGTAATCCATCCCTAGAAGTTTCTCAACATGATAATGAACATGGGCAGTTCTGTATTCAATAAAAACCCTTAGTGGCCAAGACAACATTAGCAAGGCAGCTGCCCAGAAAGCATAGTGTGAAACATACCATGGCAGTCGTTCAAGGTTGACATAAGCAATTACCAACTCTTTGAAATCTACATTTTTTAATTGCATTCCTTCTCTTGCTTCCATATAGTCATCTAGGCCTTCAATCTCGGTGAAGAACCTGGCACGTTGCGTGAGATATGAGTTTTCTGACTCCAGGTTGGCAAAGCTGAAGCACTTGGTGAACTTTAATTTGGTGGCCGGATGGCGATCCAGGTCCAACAGCTCTTTGGAAATGTCTTTAATGCCACAGTGAGAGTATTCGAACTCTGCTTCAGCCACATGAGTGTTAACCCGCTCATGATAGACCTGAGTAGTTGTATAGGCATCACCATGACGGTAGCGAGTGACTTGTCTGGTGCGTCTAACAAAGTGGTAACTAATGGCCTTCCACCAGATGCAAGGTGTAGCTTGGCGCATGCGTTGTATCTGGTCGTAGACGCTATTTATGTCAGCTTTGTTCTGTAGTTCACTTTTGGAGTGACAGTGCCAGCACTCCACCAGGTAGACCACGTACAGCATTGCTAGGAAGGCCAAGGGGATATAGACGTAGCCATCGGAGCAAGGACTACCGTGATAGATCATGGATCTCCCCTTCAGTGAGCTGTCGAAACTGAGCTTGGTAACACTTGTAACCTGGCACCAGGTGACGGCAGAAAGGCAAACCAGCATAAGGATGGAGAGAAGGAGACATTTCCAGTGAGACTCCCGACACATAGAGGCACTCAACGACTGCTTCTCAGGACGTTGCTGCAGCAGGGGGGAAAAAAAAAAAAAGAGAGAGAGAGAGAGAGGGACGAGTGAGAAGAGACCATCAAAAATCAATGGGAAGGTTTATAAACATAACAAAAATTATAAAGTATACAATAGCCTATATGTTTACAGATAAAGGGACATTACCACCCGAAATCTGGTCATATGTCATTCCAGCAGAGAGGCATGAAGCCAGCCCCTTGACCAATCGCGAATTAATTCTGCAAACAAAGACCTTTCTGATGTAATTGGAAGATAATTTAGTACATTGGAAGTAAAATAATAACATCATGGCGTATACTATATGTACTAGAGGTCTAAAAATGAAAAAAAATTATAGATTTTTCTTTCACATGACTTATGGTATTTGATTTCTACAGTCATTCTTTTACATCTCCAGTTTTTATTAGTTAAATATAAAGCCATTTATTGGTATGTAGGGAAGTAGCTATAGGGGGTGCAGAGGTAGCAGTCACTACAGGGTCCAGGAGCCTGAGGGGGCCCAAAGACCCTTGTACCTCATAAGAAGACACCAGTATTATAGAAAGTGCATGCTGGTCAAGTTGCACCTCTGGCTGGAGGGAAGGGGCTGGGTCAAGAATTTGGCAAGGGGGGGGGGGGGGGCTGGTGAG
Source organism: Bufo gargarizans (assembly GCF_014858855.1). Lineage (NCBI taxonomy): Eukaryota > Metazoa > Chordata > Amphibia > Anura > Bufonidae > Bufo > Bufo gargarizans. The sequence goes on along the minus strand of NC_058090.1, from coordinate 39,802,768 downwards.
GTGCCGTTTCAAGTTTTGCCTCAGGCAGCATAAAGGCTATGTGCTCCCCTGACCACAAAGCACTGAGGGAAGGGGGGCCCAAGCTGAACTCTTGCACCAGGACCCATGATCCTTTAGCTACACCCCTGCTGGTATGCATTTCTTTAGGCCAGTCGACGAAAAAAAACGACTGAAGGAAATGGAAAACTTAGCTCAGAAAAAATACAAACATGACTGCCATGTAGGTTATAGGGCTTTTCCCATCTTATAATGTTATAACATTATTCTAGCATATGCCTTCTGTGATGTGCATAGGACCTAATAGCCACAAGGTGTTCCCTTTAAAAGTTGTCCTACCGTGTGGCACTGAATAGTCTACGTCTTACATGTGGCTGAGGATACAGAGTTTGCAGTGTACTTTCACCAAAATGCACCTTGTTATAACAGATTTGACCAATAGGCTGTGTTCGCTGTAAGCCAGAGCGGCTGCAGAACTGTTTGACTGGCACTATTTGGGGGTCTTAGTATCGGTGTGCAATTATAATACTAAGCAGCCAGGGGCATATTTACACCTGCATTGCTGCAGTATTTTATTGCCAGTGCCCATTTTGGACCCCTGCCTTGCACCTCACCACCCACCTACAGCAAGGGCATCCATCTAACAACAAGCAGGAGCCCTAAGACAAGGGTGTGCCCCGAAGGAAAGAAAGGATGCGTCCCTCCCATCGCTGCAGGACCCAGAGAGCACCAGAGTGAGGACCACCACAATGAGTACTACTACTCTCATCCTTGCCACTACCAGCACTCTGGGGTCCAAAGCATTTGAGTGGTGGTAAAGGCCCTCCACTCTAAGCAGCCACCCCCCTCATGGATGATAGATGTGTGAATGACTGTTCACCGGTATTTTGCACCAGTGCAACCTCTCATACCGCGTTGCGGTTTCTCCGTATTCTGCTGGTAACTGGTGTCTTAACCTGCCCTTGTATCACTTGTATCAATGGCACAGGAACTGCTAATATAATCCAGCTGCTTGGTGCCTGAAATCTTTGAATACACTTGTGAAACGGTCTTAAATTCTGCTCAGTGTCACAGCATGAACAGCAGAATTCATGAAGCTAGTCTTCAACACATCTCAGAATCACACAGAGAAGGGATCTCTGACAGCTTCTGTCACATCTACTCAATAATGAAAGACTGGAACTAAAGAGAACTAAAAATTATGTAAATATAAATGTATAAAATACTAAATAAAATACATAATAATACTGTCACGGACGGTGTACAGGAAACAAGGCAAAGCAACATGTATAAACGACTCGCTGGATCCAAAAACTAAGGAACCAAGGGAGACCCCTGCAGAAGACCTGGTACTTTCCCTGGCTGCTCAGCCTATGCAAAGATCCGAATGGTGGAGGTTTGCATATCCACGAACCTTGACTATAAAGCCCTGAGCACCCTACAATAGTGAGGGGACACGACCACCGGCTCCCTACACAAGATACGGAGGGAGTCAGGGTCACCTGGGATCCAGCAAACAGAAAATAACAGATAAAGGTACAACACTTAGCTTTGAAGCAAACAGGAGGACAGAGTCAGCGAGCACACACACTCCAGGAAGTAGTATAAGCCGCCCAGAAAAGCCTTCTGGGGAAGAATTTAAAGGGAAGCAATTAGTCCAACACATGACAGCTGAGAGAGGCTAACGAGAGGAGGAGCTGAATACCACAACACAGAAACTCAAGGAGGAGGTTCTGAAAGGCCTCTGTCAGAGCTTCTCAGCTGTCTGGTTGTGACAAATACAGTCAGGTCCATAACAATTGGGACATGGACACAATTCTAAAAATTTTGGCTCTATACACCACCACAATGAATTTGAAATGAAACGAACAAGATGTGCTTTACCTGCAGACTGTCAGCTTTAATTTGAGGGTATTTACATCCAAATCAGGTGAACGGCGTAGGAATTACAATAGTTAGCATATTTATCCAGAATTTAGAGAGGTTCTCCGGGCTTTTAATATTGATGACCTATCCTCAGTATAGGTCATCAATATCAGATTGGCGGGGGTCCGACACCCGGAACCCCCGCTGATTAGCTGTATGAAGGGAAGGCTCGTGCAGTGCACCCATGCCGTCTCCCATCCCTCTTCCTGCTCGCCATAGACCATAGACATAGCAGCAGCGAGCAGGAAGAGTGAAGGGAGAAGGTACGTATGCACAGCGCACGCCTGCCCTTCATACAGCTGATAGGCGGGATTCCCGGATGTCAGACCCCCGCCGATCTGATATTGATGACCTATACTGAGGATAGTTCATCAATATTAAAAGCCCAGAGAACTTCTTTAAAAATACTGATGACCATCAATATATGATTGGCGAGGGCCCACTCCACCGATCACCCGTTACCTTCTAGCTCCTGCGCCCACCCATTACCTTCTAGTTTCTGCACCAGAAGTAAGCTCCAGAACTACACAGTTGGTTACTCCATCCCTGCTCCCATTGAAGTCACTGGGAGCACTGCACAATGGACGGAGCTGTGTAGTTTCAGTACCATCCTCAAGTATTGGAGCTACTCAGATATTGAGGATAGGCCATCAGGGTTAAAATCCTGGAATATTCTACTTCAGGTCAAGCAGCACATCCCCTCTGAAGCCAATGATCGGCTGAAGTGGTGCATGTGACAATGTCTATGGCCAGCCGGAGGTAAACAGTGCGGGGACCGGAGTAAGGGGTGGGATTCAAATTTCTAACAACAGGTTCCCTACTCAAAGGCGGACACGTGGCATCACAACACATGTTTACATATACATACACCATATTAATGCAACACACATACACATAAATACACCATATACAAGGTACACATACTGTAGGAAGGCACAAGGGGCCGTCATTGATGGAAGGTATGTGTCACCGAGATTCCTGGCCTCGGTGAGGTAAGAGCCGGTAGTTTTAAGTGTCAGCGGCAGCTAGTGCTGACTTACACTTTGTTGTTACTATGGCTGTAAAGCCGATCTGGGCCGGCTCTTACTGGGTGTAGCCAAAGTGCTGGGTGGGTGGCTCCTCCCCACACTCCAGGCCGAGTCTTTTGTCCTATATTAAACCCAGCCAGCAGTCTCAGCTGGGTGCATTTTATCCTCCATCTGACAGAGAAGCTGGGGAATCTCTGTGTGTTGGGACCTCTGAATTTGTGCCGTGCTAAAGGGCTGAGAGCCGCATGCCGGGAAACAGGCCCCTAAAGCCTGCTGTGGACTGCGGGTGGAAAACTGCTAACCAGGTGAAGATTTTGTTCTATGGACATTGCATGGTGAGAACAAACACCAAGACTGTGAACGGTCATTTTTGTCTTTCCTTATGTGTGAATAAACACCGAACTGTTTAAGTTAAAGACTTTGTGACTGGCTCTATACTGCGTCCGCTAGCCTGTCTACCAGAGCAAAACCCCACCATGCATAAATACAACATATATACACTACACACACATACCACCTGTTGTGGAAATTTTATTAGGATGTGCATTTAATATATTGTGTATTGTCATCATGTCTCTCAGTGTCAGGGTAAACCATTGGAGTGTCACAGCTGCTGGCCGCAGAGGTCTCCGTCGGCGAAGGGTCCATGTGCTGAGCACTGGGCTGTGGGTCGGGGGAGACTGATGTGTTCAGCAGAGCAGTGTTTTGTTGGCTGATGTATGGACGCCGGCTAGGGCCCCCGCGCAAGACGCAGATTTATTGGCTTGGCGTGGATGCATTTGTTAAGAGAACAATATAACAAAAGGAACGTGCGTTTGTTGTCTCTAGTGCGCCTGATCAGCCGCTGGAGATAATGACGTTGTCCTGTAAATAAACATGCATGAGGATCATAGTAACTTTATCTGGCATTGATCACTGAGCAAGGCTGGATAAAATTAACTCCAGTGGTAATGGTAGATTATTGCAGTGTTTCCCAACCAGTGTGCCTCCAGCTGTTGCAAAACTACAACTCCCAGCATGCCCGCACAGGCAAAGGCTGTCCAGGCATGCTGGGAGTTGTGGTTTTGCAACAGCTGGAGGCACACTGGTTGGGAAACACTGGATTATTGCATACATGTGTTTGTTGGCTAGGGTATTCTAAATGATGGTGTCTTGTCTTCCTATGTCATCACTTCCTGTATGTCATCACTTCCTGTATGTCATCACTTCCTGCATCCTTGTTATGGACCAGCCCCTTTTACACCTTTTGTGAACAGACTGAGCAGGGCGGGGCAGTTACTCAGCAGAACTTAACATGAAAACACCTTTGGCTGACTGCGGTTGAGATTTCTACCTTTCCTTACACAAAGACATTGGAGAGCGGATTACAACTATTAATATTTCTACAACACACCCAACTAAGGTGCTAAACTATCAGCGGCGCGCAAAGCAATGGAAGCGAACATCTCCAGCTGCCCTGCCACCGCCAGTGCACCGGATCGGGACTCAGTCGGTAACACGGTTCTCTGATCCAGTTGTAATTTTAACAAACGGATCTGGAGAACTGTAGGAAACTGGCCGAATCCCATGCCTGAACAGAGTTATGTGCAGTGGGTAAGTATGAATCTTCTTTTTCAGGAGGCAGGCTGCAGGCATTAGATCAAATATAATTATTACGGGAAAAGCCCTTTAAGGCTTACCCTCTGTTGCAGTCATATATAGGAGTAGCGACATCAGTCACAGGTGAGAAAGGTGAACTACTGTTTTCACCAGAGCTACCTTATAGCAATAATTCAAAATTGGCAGAAGAGATGACACTCTAAACCAGGGATGTCCAACCTGCGTCCTTCCAGCTGCTGCAAAACTACAGCTCCCAGCATGCCCTAATAGCTGTAGGCTGTCCAGGCATGCTGGGAGCTGTAGTTCTGCAACAACTGGAGGGCTGCAGGTTGATCATTCCTGCTGTAAAGTTATAAAAAAGTAAACAAGCCGTTTATCGCAACTATTGTGCATTACGATCTGATTTCTTGAGGTCCGTTCATAAACTGAAGTGACACAGCATACATCTAACAGCTAGTGGGCAGCATTATTTTGTCACAGTGACATGGCTAATGCTGACAGCGCTACAGCTATTGCTGACAGCACATGTACAGCGGACGACGCTTGCAGGTGACGAGCAGCTGGCACACACTGGCTATTGCTGACTTTTCAGTCTCTATGGGAAAAATCCGGAATTCACAATACCACTTACATAATACCCGGCATGGTTATCTGCTGTTATTTGATAATTTAGAAAATAACTTAATGGGCTTCTTCAACCAATACCGTGTTAGGCCATGTTCACATGGTCAGCATTTCAGCGGTATTTGCAAGCCAAAACGAAAAAGTATATGGAAAGATTTGTACCTCTTCTGCATGTTGGACCCACTTCTGGTTTTGGCTTACAAATACTGGTGAAAAATACTGACCAAATACTCACTGTGTGAATGTGACCTTAAAGGGGTTGTCTAACTTCAGCAAATTGCATTTATCATGTAGAGGAAGTCAATACAAGGCACTTCCTAATGTATTGTCATTGTCCATAAATTGCCTCCTTTGCTGGCTTAATTCATTTAACCATCACATGATACGCTGCTTGTATCCAGGGGTGACGATCACCCTGCAATTCAGTCGTGCTTGCACAGTATAGGTAAAAGCGCTGGTCTTGGGACCACGTGGGTGAGCATAGGCCGGCGCTTTTTCCCATTGTGTGCAAGCATGGCCACCGGTGCTGGGTTGCAGGGGGGCCGTAATCCCTGAAAATGAGCAGTGTATAATGTGATGGAAAATGAATCAAACCAGCAAAGGAGGCAACGTACAGTATCTTCTAAATGCACACAATAAGTGTGAGTCCCTACATCAATATGAAGCTTACAATATAAACGAATCATTTAATTATATACTATTGTTATCCATAGGGCTTCATGTAGTTGCATAGAAAGTGGAGCCTCTAGGTGTAACGGTAACACCCCCGTTGCTCCTAGAACCTCATTTGCATATATTAAAACATAATTTTCCTCAGCAATACAGGCACATATGAACATGGGACCAACACAGATGTCTTCAGCTGCCAAGTGCACATGGAACAGGTCAGCCAGTGTCATAGGTACAAATATTAGTTACCTATCCCGCCGTCTCTATGCACGCCCTTAGATTTTAGCTTGTACCATGAGATCCCTGCTGTGATCTGAGATGGTGCTGAGCGTAAAAAGTAAATATGTTAGAAATTTGACAAATTTGCTGACAGATGCCCCTTAAGAAGAAATGTATACTATTTATTCCCCTGGAAATTCTGATGTAATTTTTAAAATGATTCTCAATAACGGGAAAATCCATTATATGCACACTGACCTCTTCCCCTCATTTACAAGTGAAATCATTAGGAACCATGTAAATGGCATACTGAACATTAATATATCATGTAGAGTATTCACAGAGTACCACCCTAAGTAAAACATAGCCTTTATTCATAAACGCTAAAATTACCCAAAAACAAAGTATACAAAAAATTAAAATATATATACACTCACCTAAAGAATTATTAGGAACACCATACTAATACGGTGTTGGACCCCCTTTTGCCTTCAGAACTGCCTTAATTCTACGTGGCATTGATCCAACAAGGTGCTGATAGCATTCTTTAGAAATGTTGGCCCATATTGATAGGATAGCATCTTGCAGTTGATGGAGATTTGAGGGATGCACATCCAGGGCACGAAGCTCCCGTTCCACCACATCCCAAAGATGCTCTATTGGGTTGAGATCTGGTGACTGTGGGGGCCATTTTAGTACAGTGATCTCATTGTCATGTTCAAGAAACCAATTTGAAATGATTCGAGCTTTGTGACATGGTGCATTATCCTGCTGGAAGTAGCCATCAGAGGATGGGTACATGGTGGTCATGAAGGGATGGACATGGTCAGGAACAATGCTCAGGTAGCCCGTGGCATTTAAACGATGGCCAATTGGCACTAAGGGGCCTAAAGTGTGCCCAGAAAACATCCCCCACACCATTACACCACCACCACCAGCCTGCACAGTGGTAACAAGGCATGATGGATACATGTTCTCATTCTGTTTACGCCAAATTCGGACTCTACCATTTGAATGTCTCAACAGAAATCGAGACTCATCAGACCAGGCAACATTTTTCCAGTCTTCAACAGTCCAATTTTGGTGAGCTCGTGCAAATTGTAGCCTCTCTTTCCTATTTGTAGTGGAGATGAGTGGTACCCGGTGGGGTCTTCTGCTGTTGTAGCCCACCTTTCTTTCCCATTCTGACATTCAGACTGGAGTTCAGGAGATTGTCTTGACCAGGACCACAACCCTACATGCATTGAAGCAACTGCCATGTGATTGGTTGACTAGATAATCGCATTAATGAGAAATAGAACAGGTGTTCCTAATAGTTCTTTAGGTGAGTGTATATTATTGAATCAAAAATAGTGTAGACAGAACGGTCATAACTATTCAAATCCTCACCCTATACTGTAAACCCCTGCCTATAAAACGGAATAGCCGCCCCGATAAGGGCGATCCCGTATTCAGGAACCTCCTAAATGCCCTTGGATGGCCCTGAAGACAGATGTTAAAGACACCTAGGTAGGGTACCCTGAAGCGGGTCTATTAGATACCCTACTCTAAACACAAAAAATAATAAATAATAAGTGCTGAGTACATCAAAGTAACAAACAAATACTCAGTATATCAAAATAAACCCATGCGGAATACATAATGATAGAGAGGTATAACGCTGAGTACATCAGAATAAAAGAGTTCTGAGTACATCAAGGTCAATACATAGTGGCAGATAGATGCTAAATGCTATTTCTGCAGTATCTGGTTATATCCTATTTAACCAAAAGACACCTTCAGCTTCCAGAGGTCATTAAAATCATCAAAGTATCAGCCAATATAGATGCTGTTCGATAAGGTACACGGGCCGCTGTGACACAAAGTCTATAATGAGATAGCAGCGATATATCAAACGACATTGCAGTATAAATTGGTGCCATAGAATGGAAGCGCAGCTCAGCTCTCAGAAGCCCAAGCAGCCTACCTGCATCACCTAGTGGATCTGTGTGGCGGGGTGGCAGGTGGACATGGATTAGCATGGTTTTAAATGTGCCGCCAGAAATGCTCACCATGGTAGCAGGATAAGCACTCTGCCGACACCTATGTCATGCCGCCGGTCACGTGCCAGGTTGAGAGGTCACGTAAGCGCGCTCACTACCTTGGCATATTCACCCTCTGACGGGTTATTGTCTTAGCTGTGATTAACATTAAGATATCATGTAATCTTTACAGCAATTACGTCAGTCTTGGGCACAATTTCTTGCAGTTTACACCAATTTACTCTATTATGTGTCATATATACGGTAATAAGAAGCAGGCAATGTCTTTAGAATAATGTTCCTGCTCATCATAATGACTCATACTGAGGAGTAATGTGAACTAATTGGAGGATACTCTTATACCAATAAATAGGCAGCAAAAAAAATGGTTTAGCTGTATATATAATGCACTTTGTATGCATATTTATAACACATTTATAACTTATAAACGTAGGCCACATATATGGTTCACGACAGCACTGTTGGTATGATGCACAGGTAATAATCGCTCTCGATGTTCTTACTAAACCAAACATTTTAGTGGTAGGAGTGCAGAATTTTGCAGGTTCACACTGTGCATTTACTCGTGAGCAGACACAGGCTATTTTATGGTGGCCTGCACTTTGGAGTGCATTGACAAATGCTTTTTCGGTCACAGTAATGTTCTGATAAATAGATGGTCTGATGAAGATACAAGCTCTGCATCGAAACACTTTGCCAATTTGATAAACATGTTACTTTTATATTAGAGATGAGTGAATTTCTTGAAATTCATTTTGGGTCTGATTCCCTGAATTTTTTTATTTTATTTGATTGGGACCTGAATCGAACATGATCCAATTCCCCTGAAAATTGGTATATAACTCCCTCTGGTCTCTTAGGACTTTTTTCTGAAAAGACTTCGAGAATAAATATGAGTTTCAGGGAAATATAGATGTGTTGTCTGGCGGGTACTCTTTCTCATTATGGAGAGTGCGGAAGTTAATTTGCATATCTATTTCTTAGAAAGATATTCAAATTATTTTTCCTGACAAAAAGGAAAAGAAAGCTGAGCATTTCTAATGGTACATGATGTTAGACATGCTAATTTGTATATATATCTCCCAGAAACTAAGAGAAGCATTGCCTAGCCTACAATACATCTCAAGTATACTAGGCAGTCTCCATAATAAAAATAGTACCTGCCCAGAGGCCCCCCCAAGGCCTCTCAGGTATAAAAGGGCAACTCTGTCTGCTCTGTTTGATAAAGGGATTCTGTCACCTCCCCTAACCCAAAAAACGATTTTAAAGCAGCCATGAAGCACAGCTTACCTTGATTAGGCTGTGCTCTTTTATCTTGTAATCCGTCCAGCAGTTTCTTCAAAAAAACGACTTTTATTGATATGCAAATGTGTCCTGAAGGTGCCCAGAGGGGCGTTTTGTTCCTCTTAGAGAGCCCAGTACCGCCCCTCTTACAGTGCCCAGCCCGCCTTCCTTGCACTGTCTAACCGCCCCCAGCCTGCCACACCCTCTCCTCCCCCTCCCTCACGCCGAACGAACTCTCGCACAGGCGCAGTACCCACTGAGGGCTGCGCCTGTGCGATCAGCAGGAGACTGAGGGCAGGAGCTTCATCCTCGTCACTGGGCATGCGCCGAGCCCAGTGACGTCCGATGCTCGCTCTTCCCTCAGTCAGCAGGGAAGAGCGAGCATCGGACGTCACTGGGCTCAGCGCATGCCCAGTGACGAGGATGAAGCTCCTGCCCTCAGTCTCCTGCTGATCCTAATCAAGGTAAGCTGTGCTTCATGGCTGCTTTAAAATCGTTTTTTGGGTTAGGGGAGGTGACAGAATCCCTATAAAGGGCAGTCGCTTGGCATGAGCTATTTGCAGATCAGACAATGCATATACACTCACCTAAAGAATTATTAGGAACACCTGTTCTATTTATCATTAATGAGATTATCTAGTCAACCAATCACATGGCAGTTGCTTCAATGCATGTAGGGTTGTGGTCCTGGTCAAGACAATCTCCTGAACTCCAAACTGAATGTCAGAATGGGAAAGAAAGGTGATTTAAGCAATTTTGAGCGTGGCATGGTTGTTGGTGCCAGACGGGCCGGTCTGAGTATTTCACAATCTGCTCAGTTACTGGGATTTTCACGCACAACCATTTCTAGGGTTTACAAAGAATGGTGTGAAAATGGAAAAACATCCAGTATGCGGCAGTCCTGTGGGCGAAAATGCCTTGTTGATGCTAGAGGTCAGGAGAATGGGCCGACTGATTCAAGCTGATAGAAGAGCAACGTTGACTGAAATAACCACTCGTTACAACCGAGGTATGCAGCGAAGCATTTGTGAAGCCACAACACGCACAACCTTGAGGCGGATGGGCTACAACAGCAGAAGACCCCACTGGGTACCACTCATCTCCACTACAAATAGGAAAAAGAGGCTACAATTTGCACGAGCTCACCAAAATTGGACTGTTGATGACTGGAAAAATGGTTTCTTGAACATGACAATGAGTTCACTGTACTAAAATGGCCCCCACAGTCACCAGATCTCAACCCAATAGAGCATCTTTGGGATGTGGTGGAACGGGAGCTTCGTGCCCTGGATGTGCATCCCTCAAATCTCCAACTGCAAGATGCTATCCTATCAATATGGGCCAACATTTCTAAAGAATGCTATCAGCACCTTGTTGAATCAATGCCACGTAGAATTAAGGCAGTTCAGAAGGCAAAAGGGGGTCCAACACCGTATTAGTATGGTGTTCCTAATAATTCTTTAGGTGAGTGTATATTTCCCTGAAACCCAGAGAAGCATATTGAGTTCTCTCATTCACCCGAAACAAATCACAAGAAGTTTGCTTCGTTTTTGGGACAAACTCCAAATTGATTTACTCATCTCTATTCCATATTATCCTGCTTTTCCAACCAGTCTTCCTTTTTTCACTTTGCATATTTCTGACAATAATATACATTTTATTAATATTAACTTGCTTTATATGTGATTTCCATCATATAGTTAGACATCTCCAAACAGGAACTTCTATTCCTCCTCTTAGCCTTTTGTTTAATATAAGTGTCTTTAGCACACTCTACTGTTCTTGAGGTATCCTCTGGCTCTCCTCTGAGTCTCTGGCATCTTCTCTTCCTCCCCGAGGCAGGCTGGTGAGGTCAAGCAGCTTGGATAGACCAAGAAGGTTGTAGGAGCTGCAGCACAGAGCCAGGCTGGTAAGGTCATTCTCCTCTGAGTTTCCAGCAGCTTTTGCTACTCCTCCCTGTGACCCAAAAGGTGTCTGAACAGCTTTGGGGGAACAAGAAGATCAGAAGTGCCTCAACCTAGAGAGGTGGGGCATAAGACGGGAACATGAGACATGCGAAGGATGCTTAGGTAGAAGAAGATGGCTCAGTACCTCAATGTTCAAGTTAAAAATGTCAGATGTAGGTGTGATAGATAAACTACTATAGCATACGGACTTCCAAAGTATGGGGTGGGACTACACATCACCAAGGACTAAGGATATGCGCTAAATCACATGCTACAGTAAGAACCTATTCTGTCTCATATAACAACTAAAACTGAGACTGTAATGCAAGGCACCAACAAACAGACCAGTGATGAAAGCAAAAAGGTGTTTATTCACCAGAAACATAAACGTCCAGGACACTTGCTGGTAACAAGGAATAATAACAAAAAACCAGGCAAGGAGATTCCAGGAATAGTCCCAACCAGTGCTGAATGATGCTGTGCACTTGGCAGTCGAGTCACTCCAGATCTTGGGTCCGCTGTAAAGGACAAAGTTCCTGGCAGTCTTCAGTCACTAGGAGTTGTGACCTATACCTGGTTGAGGGAAAATAACAGTGGGCACTGATCACCCTGAGAGACCTCCTTTTAAATGCCTGCTGACCAATCCCAGGGTGCCAAGTGTCCACTACCATAGGTGAACAAATTGCCCTGCACCTGAGTACAAGGCCTAAGGCAATCACAAGTTGATTAACCCATGGCTGGCTCCCTAATCCACTTTGCTCTTGAGTCAGTATAATATGCGCCACTGGTCGACGAAGTGCATAAGAAGCGCGTACTCGCGACCGTGTATCCCTTTGCGAACCTGCCCTCGTGCGTACGCACGGACGCATGATTGACTCAGCGCGAGTATGCGAGCGCGTGGACCCAGATGCGGAAACGGAAGTCGCAGGAGACACCGGAGACAACCCTGGCCGCGGCGTCTTGTCACTCGCCTGGCCACTCTGTCCCCGGGACTCCGACGGTCCTCCCCTCCGATGTCCACGCGAACGCATCTCCGCACTGGCTCGCAAAGGGGTCAGCGCTGGTGCATCAGAGACACGCATAACCTGTCCCGCAACTCCACGAGGACCCCTCTTGGTTCCCCTGGAGTGCAAAGCAGGTGAGGATCTTACATTACCCCCCCCTCGAGGAGGCGGCTCTGAAGACTCCAAGCAAGCTTTCCCCGGATTATCCCGGTGAAAGGCTGCCACCAACTCATCCGCATGCACCTGGCGAGCAGGTATCCAACATCTCTCCTCTGGACCAAAACCCTTCCAGTCCACCAAGTATTGCAGAGACCTTTGGACAAAACGAGAGTCCAAAATTCTGTTCACTTCGAACTCCGGTACCCCTTGGACCTCTAGCGGGGATGGGGTCTGAATGAAGGGAGCGGAGTCGGCTGCCGATTTGAGAAGTGAAACATGAAAGGTGTTCACTCCTCGGATCGACGGTGGAAGAGCAACCTTGTACGTAACTCGGTTGATCTTTTGTGTCACTGGGTATGGGCCAATGAATCGAGGACCCAACTTGGAAGATGGCTGACGCAGCGGAATGTTCCGGGTGGAGACCCACACCTGATCTCCCACCTTAAACTTTTGCTCTACGGTGCGATGACGATCAGCAAATTTCTTCTGTTGCGCCACCGCACTGCGGAGATTCCGCTGGGCCGACGACCAAATGGGACGTCTATCCTTGAACCACTGATCCACCACCGGTGAGTCAGTGGAGGGTCCGGCCAAAGAAGAGAGTCTTGGATCCCTGCCCCCCACACACCTGAACGGAGACATCTTAGTGGAAGCATGCTCAGAGTTATTATAAGCCACCTCCGCAAAGGGTAGATACGCTGCCCATTCCTCCTGGCAGTCTGACACGAAGCACCGGAGATATTGCTCCAGGGTCTGGTTAGTCCTTTCCGTCTGACCGTTGGTCTCTGGGTGAAAACCAGAAGAAAAAGACAAATTAATACCCAATCGGGAGCAGAAAGAACGCCAGAAGCGGGAGATGAATTGCACTCCTCTGTCTGAAACAATGTCATCCGGCGCTCCGTGTAATCGAAAGACATGATTCAAGAACAGATCTGCCAATTCTCTGGCCGAGGGCAATCCAGGGAGTGGGATAAAATGGGCCATTTTACTAAAACGGTCCACCACTACCCAGATTACCGTACTTCCAGAGGACCTTGGCAAATCTGTGATGAAATCCATGGAAATGTGAGTCCATGGAGTCTGGGGAATAGGCAGTGGGAGTAAAGTCCCAGAAGGGGCAGACCGGGACGGTTTACATCTGGCGCAAACAGTACATGCCTGGATATAGGCCTTAACATCCACGGACATGTTGGGCCACCACACGTGACGTTTAACAAGGGCAAGTGTTTTTTTAACACCCAAATGCCCGGCAGACTTTGAGTCATGAAGCTGTCGGATGACCTCCAATCGAAGGTTAATGGGTACGAACCATCGACCCTCGGGTTTGTCAGGTGGACTCTCTGCCTGTGAGGGCTCAAGAAGAGAGGACAAGTCCTCCATTACTTCTGCGGCCCCCAGGGCAGCAAGAAAACATTTAGTTGGGAGAATGGTTTCTGGCTCAGAGTCCAGGACGGAAGCAGCCTCAGGGAAGCAGCGGGACAGGGCATCTGCCTTCACGTTTTTGGAACCTGGTTTATAAGTGAGGCGGAAATTGAAGCGGGTGAAAAACAATGCCCACCTGGCTTGTCGGGAGTTGAGTCTTTTGGCACTCTCTAGATACTCCAAATTTTTGTGGTCAGTGTAAACCGTGATGGGATGTTCTGCACCCTCTAGCCAATGTCTCCACTCTTGAAAAGCCAATTTTACTCCCAGAAGCTCTCTATTGCCGATATCATAATTACACTCGGCTGGAGAGAGCTTCCGAGAGAAGAAGGCACAGGGATGTAACCTCTCGGGGTCCCCAGAATACTGTGAGAGAACTGCCCCTACACCGACCTCTGAGGCATCGACCTCGAGAACAAAAGGTCTGGAGGTGTCTGGATGAGTAAGAATTGGTGCCGTGCAAAAGGCCTGTTTCAGCGTCTCAAAGGCTCTGACTGCCTCTCTCGTCCACTTAGAAGGATTAGCTCCCTTCTTAGTGAGGTTGGTGAGAGGTACTACTATCGCAGAAAAATTCTTAATAAACTTGCGGTAGAAGTTGGCAAAGCCTAAGAAACGCTGCAACCCCTTAAGATCCTTAGGTTGAGGCCAATCCAAGACAGCAGAAAGTTTGGATGGGTCCATAGCCAATCCCTTTTCTGAGATAATGTACCCCAGGAAAGGCAACTCCTTCACCTCAAACAGACACTTCTCAAGTTTGGCATAGAGGCGGTTCTCCCTCAGCTTCTGGAAAACCTGACACACGTGTCTCCGATGAGAGACCAGATCCGAAGAGTAGATTAGTATGTCATCTAGATAGACAACAACACATCTATCCAATAAATCTCTGAGAACATCGTTGATGAACTCCTGGAAGACCGCGGGAGCATTACAGAGACCGAAAGGCATCACGAGATACTCGTAATGCCCGTCTCTGGTATTAAATGCGGTCTTCCATTCGTCACCCTCTCTAATGCGAACTAAATTATAAGCACCCCTTAAATCGAGTTTGGTGAAGACTCGGGCCCCTGCCACCTGAGAAAACAGATCATCAATCAGAGGCAGTGGATACCGATTCTTCACCGTAATCCGATTAAGGGCACGATAATCGATGCAAGGTCTCAAGCCTCCATCCTTCTTCTCCACAAAGAAGAATCCAGCTCCAGCAGGGGAAGTGGATGGACGAATGAAATTCTTCTCAAGGTTCTCTTTAATATACTCCCGCTGAGCCTGAACCTCAGGCCCAGTGAGATTATAAAGATGCCCTCGTGGTGGCATGGTGCCTGGCAACAGGTCTATAGGACAATCATATGACCTGTGGGGAGGTAATACATCAGCCCCCTGAGGACTGAACACATCTCGGAAATTATGATACTGCTGTGGTAAAGTACTTAATACTTCCATGGAGGCTAGTGACAGGTCGGGACGAATGCACTTAGTAAGGCATTCCGTACTCCACTGACAGATAAGACCCGAGCGCCAGTCCACTACTGGATTATGGAGCCTTAACCAAGGGAGACCCAAAATCACGGGAGTGGATGGCATGTCAAGGACAAAAAGGCTTAAGGTCTCCCGATGATCAGCCCCCACCGTTACCTGTATTCCCGGAGTCATCCACACTGCACGACCATCTTGAAGAGGGGAACCATCAATAGCGGTCACTGACATGGTGGTTTTCGGCTGGATCAACGGGATGCCAAGTCGACGAACCAAGGTTGAGTCCACAAAATTCCCAGCGGCCCCAGAATCGATTAGTGCTGAAAACTCATGGACCTTGTCTTGCCACCGTAAGGATATGGATACCATCACCCGGCTTGGAGGAGGGATAATAGCACCTAGGGGGTTCTCCTCTATGCCCCCTAGGTTCATTCGTTTCCCGCCGGCAGGAGGGGACAGGTTTTAACGAGGTGTCCAGACTTTCCGCAAAATAGGCACAGGCCTTTCTGTTGGCGACGAGCTCGTTCTGCCTGTGTGAGATGGGAGGATCCAACCTCCATTGGCTCTTCGGCCAATTTTAGAGGCCCTGGATGTGGTCGAGAGGATGAAAACCGAGACGACCGTTCCACTCGCCTCTCACGGATTCGCCTGTCGGCATCGATTGCCTGAGAGATAGCCATTTCCAACGAGAAGGGGGTAGGCAAGGCCAAAAGAAGATCCCGGACCGCATCCGAAAGTCCCAAACGGAAGCGATGGCGTAGGGCTGCGTCGCCCCAGGTGGTGAAAGCTGCCCATCGCCTGAATTCTGCAGCGTATTCTTCAGCTGGGCGGCGGCCTTGTTGAATATGCTCAAGATTGGTCTCTGCGGTGCGAGTACGATCCGGGTCATCGTAAATCACAGCCATAGCCTCGAAGAAGGCATCCACTGACGAAAAAGCTGTATGGTCTTGAGGCAAGTTAAATGCCCAACGTTGGGGGTCTCCACGTAGCAGTGACATTACAATCCCAATTCTCTGCCTGAGAGTGCCAGAAGCCATCGGTCGTAACTGGAAATAAAGGAGACAGGAGTCCCTGAAGTTTAAGAACTCCTGTCGCTCTCCTGTGAAGGGGTCAGGCAGAGGGATCTTAGGTTCTGTTTGATGCCTTGCGATAGTGACGGGTAGTGCTGAGGCTCCCTGGATAAGCTGCTGAACCTCCTCCATCACAGTTGTCAGTTGCTCTTGGATTTGCGCTGCAGCGGCTGCTGGTATATTTGGGCGTCGTTGGAACAGCAGGTTAACGGCTCCCGTTAATTCATTCAGCTGCTGCTGGATCTTGTCCATGGCAACTGTTAGTTGGGCCCACTGTTCTGTAATGCAAGGCACCAACAAACAGACCAGTGATGAAAGCAAAAAGGTGTTTATTCACCAGAAACATAAACGTCCAGGACACTTGCTGGTAACAAGGAATAATAACAAAAAACCAGGCAAGGAGATTCCAGGAATAGTCCCAACCAGTGCTGAATGATGCTGTGCACTTGGCAGTCGAGTCACTCCAGATCTTGGGTCCGCTGTAAAGGACAAAGTTCCTGGCAGTCTTCAGTCACTAGGAGTTGTGACCTATACCTGGTTGAGGGAAAATAACAGTGGGCACTGATCACCCTGAGAGACCTCCTTTTAAATGCCTGCTGACCAATCCCAGGGTGCCAAGTGTCCACTACCATAGGTGAACAAATTGCCCTGCACCTGAGTACAAGGCCTAAGGCAATCACAAGTTGATTAACCCATGGCTGGCTCCCTAATCCACTTTGCTCTTGTGAGTCAGTATAATATGCGCCACTGGTCGACGAAGTGCATAAGAAGCGCGTACTCGCGACCGTGTATCCCTTTGCGAACCTGCCCTCGTGCGTACGCACGGACGCATGATTGACTCAGCGCGAGTATGCGAGCGCGTGGACCCAGATGCGGAAACGGAAGTCGCAGGAGACACCGGAGACAACCCTGGCCGCGGCGTCTTGTCACTCGCCTGGCCACTCTGTCCCCGGGACTCCGACGGTCCTCCCCTCCGATGTCCACGCGAACGCATCTCCGCACTGGCTCGCAAAGGGGTCAGCGCTGGTGCATCAGAGACACGCATAACCTGTCCCGCAACTCCACGAGGACCCCTCTTGGTTCCCCTGGAGTGCAAAGCAGGTGAGGATCTTACAGAGACATTTTTAAATACATTTTCTGTCTTTGTCCCAGGATCTCAGGCATGTCCCCCCTTGTCCTCCTCACAAACCGTTGTCTGGCTGTAAGGTAACTGGCAAGAGTAGCAGCCTCCCTCCTCTGCTCTGTCTGATTTTTAAGCCATGTTTAAGCCATGCCTCTTTGTTACGCTCACGGAAGGTAGAATTAATCAGCACGGTATTAACTCCTGTGTTCTCTCTATATGATTTCTACAAGACTTTGTCAGAATCATGCAGAATATGGTGCAGGCTGACAAACTGTCAGGGCAAGTATATTCCGAGATTACTTTTTTGCCTATAAGTGGCTATGTTATAGGGGAAAAAAACTATATTATAATTGCTCTTTGTGAACATTTTTGTATCATCATCAGATACCCAATTGATGGGCTGCAGCTACAATTTGGCCCATGTACTGCTGCCCCCTCCCCATAAATTGCACAGAGAACAATGTGAAATTCTGGCTCCCCTGAATCCGAATGTATGGAAATACTCCTTGCCCTATATTAAACAGGCTGCTGCAGATGAAAGTATACGCCACAACTAAGTAATGCAATGATTGGTAAAGTCTATTGAATTTGATAAATACCATGCAGCAAATGATCCCGAGCAAGGCAATCAGTGGCAGATAAGCTCTTGACCCGTGATCAATAGGTCAGGCTGAGTGAGACGCTGAACCAATGGTGATGAAGAGATCATAAAGACTTCCTTGACCTCTTAATCTGCAAGCTCATACTTTGCTGAGCGAAGTACTTTGTAGATTGTAGCCTTGAGACTACTAGACTGTGAATCCTGCGCGTCTTTAGAGCCTCTGAGCGTAGAGCGTATAAGAGATGGCTGCCCTGTGGATTATATAATTGATTTTCATCTGCTATTGAGGTCTAGTTCTGGATCTCATTTCCAGTATTACCATGCAGTGTTAAACAAATAAAATTATATTGATTTTGAAACGCAAACTGTTTTGTGAAAGGGTGTTTATGAACTGGGCTACCCAAAAAAACAGCTTAAAGGCTATGTACACCTTTGGGGACAATTTATTTTATTATTGCATTGTACTTATTTTTTGCTAATAATAATTTTTTCAATTGGTCATTATTAAAAAAATGGAATCCTTTAGTAGCAGCAGCCTGTGGATTTTCTGTCTTTTCCGTCATTTGGGGAGCAGACAGACTCCTTATCTCTGCTCTCTGACAATATAATCACTCATTATTGCTCAGTTCTTATCTTACTTATAAGAATGTGGCTTAAATAAGTGTTTATGACCTCTTAGTAGTTTAGAGATGAGGGTTATTAGATGACCAGGCACAAAGTGAAAGTAGTAGTCACACAGTTAGAAAAACTGTTTACCCTTTGTGACAGAATGGCTCAATATTTTTAATAAGGGCCAATTGAAAATATGATTTTTAGCCAAAAATTTGTTAAATGCAGTCAAACAAAAATTGCTTCCAAAAAGTGTACATAGCCTTTAAAGAGATTTTCTGCAGTCAGTCAAAATTTGGACAAGGAAGGGGTAGGAGGGCGGGATAATAAAATAATAATAGATCCATTACTCATCTGGTAAATCCTTTACTGTTCCAGCAGTGATGGTGTGCCTGTCTGTCCATGTAACTGCTGCAGCTAATCCCAGGTCTCAAAAAATAAGGCTAATGATTAAAATTAATTAAATTATTAAAGCATTGATTAAAACCATCAAATCTTTATTAATTTATAGACATAGCAGTGCATTACAATTCCATATTCCTTCTTGCGTGTTTCGAGCATATCACCGCTTTTAATCCTAGCATAATCGCTGGTCTCTACAGAATATGGCACAAAATCACTTAAACCAGTGGTGGCTGCAGTGGTCACATGGTTAGACGGGCACATCATCCCTGCAGCACAGTAAGCAAAGACCAGTAGGGAACACTGGAGTAGCAGCACTGGAATAGTGGAGGATTTATCAGGTAAGAAATGGATCTTTTAGTATATACCTTGGGCACTACTGTGGACAAATTTTTGCTAATCTAAGAAAAATGCTTTAAAAGAATTGTCCAACCCCTTAAAAAATTATATTGAGGGACAGAAAAGTTTGTAATTAAAAGAAAAAAGGTGCCTATAGAACACTTCCCTGTTCCAGTGTCAAGGAGGATAAAAGTGGTCCCCAAGTGGCACATGACAATAGAGGCTCAGCTGTCACATGCCGGTTGGAAACATTTTACTGCTGAGGCCAGTGAATGGTTGCAGCTGTGCTCACATAACCATGGAAGAGATGTCATACTTCAGGTCTGCCGGGACCTGGAAGGAGCAGAGAGAGGAGCCTTGGTACTGGACTTTCCTGGCTCTGAATGCAATTTGTTTTGTGATCAGACAAGCCCTTTAAGGGTTCAAGGGTTCTGATTTTGTTACAGGACCTTAAACTATCTAGTGCCATTTACATTAATGCTGCTCTCTTGAGGCAGAAGGGCATTTGGACCTCCTCTAGCACAAGGGCCTCTGTAACCTCTGTACCTACCGGTCTTGACGATGTAGACTGTATGTATTGCTGTTACTAATGGTTATGCTACTGGCTTGTGGAAGTCAAATTCTATTTTTTGGGGGCTCTTCAGTCCAAAATGTGAGGCACTGTGAAAATACGTCTCTGTAATATACATGTACTAGCAAAATTAGGTGCAGTCTTTGGAGCTGGGCACACATGGACACCCAATGAAATCAACAGTTACTACAGAATTGGTTGATCTCACTGAGAAGCTCAAAGCTAAGATCAGAATGTCTTCTGCTCAACCATTAACATTACCACTATGGCCTGAGGGAATGATCATTAGCTGATCGCTCCATTTACCCTGCACGGGGCATGCTTCAATCAAAGAGGAAGTAGACTATTATGGGGTCTGTACGGTGAAGATTCCATAATCTTCCATATCATCATTGGAAATGTAGGGCTACGGGCTCTTCTTACTAGCAGTATCTCTTAGGCTAGGTTCACATCTGCAGCACATTTTCTGTTCCAGTGATGGAACAGGACAACAACAAAAAAGAAGCACAGAATCTGGCATATACCGGACACCCACAGTGCCCCCAGCGGGCTGCTGGGCATCTGTTATGGTTTCTACCATTATGACGGACAATATACCTCTGTCGGCAGTGGTATTTTGCCTGTTGCTGGTATCCTAATGGAATCACAACTGTAGATATGAACTTAGCTTTGCTATCCTCAGGGTAGGTCATCAATATCTGGTCGGTGGGGTCCGATTCCCAGCACCCCCATCAGTCAGCTATTTGAGCGCCATAGCCTCTTCCTAGGCCATGTGACATCACGTTCATCAGTCACATGGCCTAGGTGCAGGTAAGCTCTATTCAAGTGAATTGGGCTGAGCTGCAGTTCAAAGCACGGCCGCTATACAATGTATGTCAAGGTGCTATATATATATTGTGGGGTTTCGCTCTGGTAGACAGAATTAGCAGACGCAGTACAGAGGCAGCAACAAGTTTTTTGGATCAAACAGTTCAGTGTTTTATTCACACTTTATGCAAGTGAGAAAACAAGCAGTCATAAAAAAGCAAAAAGTCACCTTGCAGTGTTGGTGCTAATTCACACCATGCGGCAATACTGCCTCAAAGAGTCCTTGAGCATAGCAGCACCAACCTGTCTTCACTCCAAACATGTAGCAAGCCTTCATCCAGATACAAGGCTCCCAGATCCCAACACAGAGACATGGCTTCTGAGCCCAGCTGCCTATCTAAGCACAGCCAGGTGCTGCCAAAACCCGGAGCGGCACTTAAAATCCGGTCCGGTATTTGACCTTACCTTACCAGCCAGGTGAGGTCAAATACCGGACCGGAGTTTAGGTGCCGGTCCGGGTTTTGGCAGCACCTGGCTGTCCTTAAATAGGCAGCTGGGCTCAGCAGAGATGTCTCTGTTTTTGGTATCTGATGCTTTGTGCCGTGCTGGAGGGCTGAGAGCTGCATGCTGGGGAAACAGGCCCCCTAAAGCCTGCTGTGGACTACTGGAGGCAGAACTGCCAGCAAGGTGACTTGCATTATATGAACTTTCTATTGTGTGTGAATTAACACCAAGACCAGTGCTGTTTTGTGCAATTGCCTAGTGTGAATAAACACTGACGTTTTGAGTTAAGAACTTGTACTTTGCCTCTGTACTGCGACCGCTTACCCTATCTACGAATCCCCACCATATATATATATACTGTAGTACATATGAATAAAGCATTCTGACTCTATAATAAAAACATCCTGGTTTACTTGCACACTTGCGTTTTTGCCTGATCCGACAGGGATCATCAAGAATGCTTCTGTTTTTGATAATACACACGGCTGCATCCGTTATGATTTGTATAATTTTTAAAATAGCAATGACGGATACGGCATTAATACCATTGGAAATCAATGGGTGCCAGATCCGTTTTCTATCGTGTCCAAGAAAACTAATCCTACACCATAGAATTGCATTGTGTGTCATGCCTGTTTTGCTCCGCATCCCATGCCGGACAGAAAACCACTGCTTGCAGCAGTTTTCTGTCCGTCATGGGAACGCAACCACACGGAACGGAATGCATTCTGGTGCACTCCGTTCTGTTCAGTTTTGTCAAATGACAGTGAATGGGGACAAAACTGAAGCGTTTTTCTCCGGTACTGAGATCCTCTGCTGGATCTCAATATCGTAAAGGTAAACGCAGATATGAAAGTAGCTTTACATGCATGGGCTTAAAAACCTGCAAAGTCCAAAGGTCAGAGTTTATTTCAAGAGAAAGTTCTGATGTGACATCTTCCTGATTTATATCCAGCCTTGGTCAGTTGATATGATGATGATGAATAATTAATAGGTCTATTCACTGACTGTAAGCAGAAAGGAATCAAAACATAAAGTGCACCAAGAAGTAGAATAACATTGTAAAGACTTCTATTACCTACACATTACTACATATGCTACATTTAATGCCTGGAAATGCCTGCTGATTTTGGTATTTTATAAAATGTATGTATAAAAATGCCAGCTAGGTGGCTGCCGTAGATTTAAGTCTGTGTGCACCTCTACACAAGGCTTCACGAAGTGGGGTTAAAAAACCATCGAGGAAAACGTCAGCCTTGATAAATTTCCCCCTGAATGTTTAGCAAAATTCTCCAACACTACTGATCCAAGGACAGCTCTTCATCCTATACTGAAGATGGTCAGCGCAATATACAGTACATCGATAGGCAGTTGCACTTGGTTTTGGTGGTTTTCTCATTCTTGGCCTCTGAACATCACATTTTAGAGACCAGATGTCCTGAGTATGAAGTGCGAGGAGCCTAAGAAACCCCCTCTCCTAAAATGTATGTTTGCTTGAATCATAGTAACCTCTAGGAGTCGGAACCTGGCCCTGTCAATCAAGAAAGGGCTGGCAGAGGAAGCAAGAGGGTCAAGGAAGCATAAAGTGGCTTGGGCACGCCCTCAGTGCACTTAAAGGGGTTCTCCGGGCTTTTAATATTGATGACCTATCCTCAGGATAGGTCATCAATATCAGATCGGTGGGGGTCCGACAGCCCCATCAGCTGTATGAAGGGAAGGCGTGCACAGTGCATCTCACTTCTCTCTTCCTGATCACTGCTGCTATGTCTATGGCGAGCAGGAAGAGAGAAGGGATCGGTGGGGGTGACAGGTGTCGGACCCCCACTGACCAGATACTGATGACTTATCCTGAGGATAGGTCACAAGTATAAAAAACTCAAACCCTTTTAAAAGTACTTTTTCTCCAGATCGAAGAAACAGATCGCTAAGTGAAAGGCATCATTACATTCAGCTGATCATGCCTGGTGAAATTCTGACATATTAATTATATGTGCTTTAAATGACTAATTAGTGGGGCTGTGCCTACTGGAAACCCTAGCAATCTTGGAAATGGGATTACCTGATCCCCCTTCCAGGCAGAAAGTGGTGTTGCGTGCACTGTCGCACGCCACCAAAGTATTTACTGAAACAGAAAAAGTTAGACACTCTCTCTTGGCTTCAGACATGAGGGAGAATGATCATATGTGGGTGGCCACTTGAGGGTCCGGTGGTAAGGTGGCCATTCAACAGTTGCATTAAAGGGAACCTGCCATCAACTTTATGCTACCCACACTAAAGGCAGTATAAAGTAGAGACAGGTGAGTTGATCTCAGCGGTCTGTCATTTATAAGTTAAGAGTAAGTGGTTGCCGAGAACCAACATCACAATCATTGCAGATTGGGCCTGGAAAAGAGTCACGGACACCTGAGAAGAGTCATGGTCATGGGCGTCACTAGGTTAAAACATTCGGGGCCTGGGCCCAAGATGTTTTGTCCCAGGCCCCGAATGTACTGCCTGCTAATGAAAAAAAAAGCGTGACTACTAACCAGGGACGCACTGCAGGAGCTGAAGGACCTGTGATGACATCACAGTCAGGTGATCTGTGCTAGAGGCAGAGCTCAGTACTGGAGAAGGACCTTCGATGATGTCACCTTCATGTGATAAGTGTGGGAGGGGGCGGAGCTAAGCTGTGAAGAGGAGAACTAGTGGAGAAGACCCTGACTGTGATGGCTTCTGTGACTGAGGATGGATGGTGAAGGGATGGATACAGTGTGAGAGCCAGAGGAATGCTGGGAGTTGTAGTTCTGCTCTCTCACACCACCTCCCTGCTTGGTTGAGAGAGTAATGTGATGCGCAGACCTTTAAAAAGGAGAAAAAAATAAATACCGGATCCTTTTTTGCGGATGACAACACCGGATCCGGAATGACAACACCGGATCACGCATCCGGATCCGTCTCACAAATGCATCCGTTTGCATCCGGATTTCCGGAATCCTCTGCCACAAGTGTGAAAGTACCCTTACAGGTGGACTGTCTATTGAAGGGGCTGAAGGGAGGGGAGTGATGTTATTTACATGGGACTGTTTATTGAAGGGGCTGAAGGGAGGGGGGTGATGTTATTTACATGGGACTGTATCTTGAAGGAGAGTGATGTTATTTACATGGGACTGTATATTGAAGGGGCTGAAGGGAGGGGGTGATGTTATTTACATGGGACTGTATCTTGAAGGAGAGTGATGTTATTTAGGTCATGTGACAGCAGTTTAAGTAGCGTCCATATATAACCAATTATAACCAATTGCAGTCTATGTGGCTGTTCACACGGCAGTTTTTTTTGGTTTTTGTTTTTTAAAGGTCTAGTAAATAGCAGCCAACTAAAAATAGGACATGTCCTATTTTTGGCCGTGAAATCAAAGGGGCTATTTTTAACAGCCGTCTAGACAGGAGCGTGGCCGTTTAACAGCTGATAAAAACAGGTACAGTGGGGATAAATGATATTTCAGGAGTTAAAATAATTTTATACTCACCTCACCCAAAGCACAGGGACACAGACTCCTCATTGGATGCAGAAGAACCTGCGCTCCCAGCGTGATGACATCACACGATCACTTCAGGTTCTGCTGCATCCAGTGAGGAGCGAGTGTCCCCGCACGTGAAAGTGGATAAGGTAGTTGTGCTGGGGGCCACTATGAGGGACATTATTAATGCTGGGGGCCAATATTTAGGCATTATTTACAATTGGAGCCATTATGGGGGGTTGGGATAAGCCAATAAAATTCATCCATATGGCGAGAAAATGGACCCACAAAGGGTTAAAAAATGGTTAAGACAGTGCGTCTGCTTCTTAACACCTATTTTATTTTATTTTTTTACATTCGTGTGCATGTAGCCTTACATGGAACTGTATGATAGAGGCGGTTTGGGAGGGAGTGATGTTTCTTACATGGGACTGTCTGTTGGATGAGGCTGAAGGGAGGGAATGATGTTTTGTACATAGGACGGTATGTTGGAGGGGCTGAAGACAGGGGATTGATGTTATTTACATGGGACTGTATGTTGGAGGAGGCAGGAGAGATGACGTGATGTTATTTACATGGGACTGTATGGTGGTGGGAGGGAAATTATGTTATTGGGTCTGTATGTTGGAATGTCTGGGGCATTATCATTTCTGAGGGCACTACAGAGAGGATTATAACTATAGGGGGCACTGCAGGGGGCATTATAAATACAGAGGACATTATTGGGATCCTGATTGCTACGGGGGCTTTATAGGAGTATTTATACATCGGGGCTGTAGAGAGCTTTATTACCACTGGAGGAACAATAGGGGGGCCTTATTTCTACTGGGGGGCTCTGTGAGGGCATTATTAATACTGGAGGGCTCTTCTACTAATGGAGGCACTCTTGGGGAGCACTATCACTGTTGGGGGCAGTATTACTAATGAAGGTATTCTAGAAGGGAATTACTATTTGTGGGACTTGGAGGAGAACTTTACTATAGGGCAGTGATGGCGAACCTTAGAGTGGCCGAGTGCCCAAACTGCAACCCAAAACCCACATATTTATCGCAAAGTGCCAACGCGGCAATGTAACCTGAATACTACAGTCCAGTATAGTATATCTTCCATGTACTTTATCATTTAGCTATCATAGCTGGCCTACATTCAGTGCGCTGCCTGTGCTGTTCATGGTGCGCCCTGCGCTGATATAGGGCAGGAAGAGTCTAAGGTATATTGGTACACCATAGACTGTTTCCAGGGCGTGGGTGCCCACAGAGAGGGCTCAGAGTGCCGCCTCTGCCACCCGTGCCATAGGTTCGCCACCACTGCTATAGGGGGACTATTTGTATGGCAGTAATTTTTCTTCTGGGTAGTATATGGGGGTATTGGGGGGCACAGCGAGCAGCAGGATAACACTGTTGGGACTGAAGGTTTTTGGGGGTGATAATAGAAATGTGAGGAAGCTAAGATGTCTGTGTGTCACACTCTGCAGAGAAGAGGGCTGACGGAGAGAAGTTGTCCTGACCTAATGTAGAAGATGATGTACAGAGAAGATTAGTAGAGACGCCACTTGGAAGGCTCTGGATGTGAGAGGTATGTGCTGCTGTATACTCCTGTATGTTTGATAGTGTCTATGCAGCAAGTAAAGCAAGTAAAATGTCTTTAGTGCTAGTGCGGGCATGGGGCATTGACTGGTGCAATATGCATTGGGGCTTGGGCCCCGGATCTTTTGAGACCCTAGCAACGCTCCTGGTCATGGTTATTCATGAATTCCTGCTCTCCTGCCCACCTGCTGATGGCTGACAGTCTTCTACCTAGTTTTCTCTCTTTCCCTCTAGGAGAGAACTGCCAATCATCAGCAGGATGGGAAGAGAGCAGGAGATTAGGAATAACCAGGACTCTTCTCAGGTAGATGTGACTCTTCTCAAGGCCTGGGCTGCAATGATTATGATGCCGGTTCTCAGCAACCACTTACTTTTAGCTCATGAGTGACGCAGCGCTGACATCAGCATTTCTGTCACTACTTTACTGCTGTCCTCTAGTGAGATCAGCATAGAGTTGATGACAGGTTCCCTTTAAAAGAACATGTCTTTCATAGAAAATCCCCTTTCAAGGTTTTCTCCGTCACCAGCATGACAGGATAAAACCACGTAAGGGGTTGCCTGCTTTCAACCATTTTTGTGTTTTAGTTGTATATTAGCCAGTTTACTTTTGTTTTGTACATGAACACTATGAATTTGTAAAGCGCTGCGGAATATGGTGGCGCTATATAAATAAATTGTTATTATTATTATTATTTTTGGAACAGGTTTATTTAATGCAGGTATCCAAGACTTTCGTTGATCCTACGTTGATGCATGAAACAACATAGCAAAACCGCTACCTAATAAAACATAATTGACCTGAGATAGCCTTGGAGCCGCGTTCCTGCCTTTAAACTGAAACCTAGTATATCTGCTGTATGGATCAGCAGTGTTACATCATACATGCCTGTGCAAATCCATGAGACTTGCATCATCATTATCTGACTACGGAAAATACCCCAAAATAACCTCTGTAGAAATCATATGCTTAACCCCGTACTAACTTTTTTTAACTTTATTTGTCCTAGGTTCAAGATTCATTTCAGCCTGCAGTATGCCAAATCCAAGTCTCCTCTTCTTTGGTATCAAGGTTACGCAGTCTGACCAGGTATCACTTGCGGATATCGACAAGGTTAAAAAACACAAACAACTGCAGTTTTTTTTTTATTGCAATCAGCAGGAATGGTCTGCATCAACCTTCCCTGCAAACTCAACTGACAATAAGTGGGGGGGGAACTACCGAAAGGAAGAACCGCAGTGTTTTAAAGCCTCCTGCCTGCAAAGCGTTCAATGCAGCATTGACAAAGAGATAAGTATTGTTGTCAGAGGACTTAGCATAGCTTTTCCCCCGGCGCATTGTGTTTGGCACATAGGGGCGGGAAGCCTGCAGGAAAATAATACGACCTGCAAGGTTCTGCATTGAACATGTCGTTTGTATTGTTTGCTGCTAGCCTGTGTTTTATGTGCCGTCTGTAGTATTCCCAGGATGTCTGCCTTATCTCATAGCAGCACATTGGTGCTTCACATCTCTCATCGGTGGGGCAGTGTGCACAGCAGTAACAAGAAGGATGCTTAGCACTGCAGCCCCAGTGCTTCACTACCAGTAGTGTAACCCCTTGGCTGCTGAAGCCTGACGGATATTTGGGAGGGTTTTTACAAAAGACAAAATGAATAAAAAAATAAATAAAATAAAAGGAAAATACTATGTTGCAATATTAATAATATACAATGTACAACTGTATGGAAGATGATGGCGCTATGTAAATAACAATGTATCAGTGTGTATGTAAACATACTGTATACACAAAAATAAATAAACACACACAGGTCCAAATAGCAAGAAACACACATGCATCTGTGTGCATGATGTAAACTGCTGCGTTTATGATTTGCAAGTGTCGGGTATAAGACATTGTATAGTTATGTATAGCAAGAGTATAAATGACCTTCATTGCTCACCTCCTCCCTCACATCCACCTCTGGTGTAGTTATGTTATTTGCACCTGGGGTATCTGCTGGGGTTTCAGCAGACGCTTCGCTTTCTACTTCAGCAGACATCCTTTGCCATTCTATTCCTCCAGGTCACCCTGATGCAGTGTAAGGAAATCCTGTTGCCCAG
This sequence comes from Bufo gargarizans, assembly GCF_014858855.1. Lineage (NCBI taxonomy): Eukaryota > Metazoa > Chordata > Amphibia > Anura > Bufonidae > Bufo > Bufo gargarizans. The sequence continues at coordinate 39,774,169 of NC_058090.1, read as the reverse complement.
GAGAAGAAGCCAGCATCACTTGGAGTAGAGAGCCCTCAGCCAATGCTGCAGACTGCACCCCATCTCTACCACAGTTCTTCAGTCCCATACATGAAGCAGGATTTACACATTCTCTCCCCTCCTCGTCCACCCTCATCGGCAACCCATAAGTAGAAGTGAGGAAGGAGAAATACTAACACCCCCTCCAAGGGTCACCTTATCTGCAGGACCAGAAATGGCACATTTGGACAAAGTAAGCTGGCACCCTGCTGCCTACTGCAGGAAAGAAGGTAACTTCAAGCAAATGCAGCTGGCAGCTAAATGGTAGTAAACCACTGAAGATGTGACCGAGTAGAGTCAAGCTTTCTTTTTTTTTTCTGCTTCTGATGTCTCAGTTGTGTGCACACCCTCTTTCCTCTTTGCAATAAATCAGAGAAGGAGGTATCCGCACACACACAGTGCCACGCTACATCCACTCCCTGCCTTATGTTTACCTCCTTAAGAAAACCATTCTACATCATCTGTGACTTCATGCGCTTGCACGTCCCCTTTTTGCTGCACTGTGAGGTCCATGGACTCCTGCCAAGCACATTAGTAGGGTCCCCTGTTCTGTTGGTCCTCCTAAATCACCCTCATTATTCTTTCAGAAGATGCCAGTTTTTCTGCTCTTTGGTGGTGGAAGCTGAAACTTTCCTGGTCTGCATTAGTCCTGACCAATTATTCCTATCTTGTATAGACAGGTCTATTTCTGGCTCTGATGATATAGCAGCAAGGAGAAAATCCTGTTGGGAGTTGCAAGTGGGAATTAAGGGCTGGCGCCGAAGGGTTGTGCTTCCTAGCAGCAGGTCATGGACTGGGAGAGATGTATCATGTACAGATCAGTGGAGATGATAGGGAAGGAGGGGGATAGCGAACCTCCGTGTAGTGTTAAAATCAAGCAATGGAATAATTGGAGGTCACCACAGTGGTATCAGGAGAGGTGTCAGGCTTTGGAGGTGAGATGAAGAACAAACGTTGGAACAGATCTATTGGGAATAGGAAATCGCTGCATATAATTGCAGACTCTAGGAGAAATTCTGAATAGGAGCGAATATATGGTACAAGGTTAACGAAACCCATCTGTAATATTTGCACTATGGGGTGTTAATAAATGAGATGCAGGCAGTAAGTAGTCCCTCATCTATAATGACTCAGACAAGAAGTGGTTATCAAAGCATAGCTTGACATTTAATACCATAGGGCAGCACGGTGGCTCAGTGGTTAGCACTGGTGCCTAGCAGCGCTGGGGTCCTAGGTTTGAATCTGACCAAGGGCGACATCTGCATGGAGTTTGTATGTTCTCCCCATGTTTGCATGGGTTTCCTCTGGGTACTCGGGTTTCCTCCCACACTCCAAAGACATACTGATAGGGACCTTAGATTGTGAGCCAGTTGGATGCTAATGTCTATAAAGTGCTGTGGAATATAGTAGCACTATATAAGTGCATAAAATAAATGCATAAAATAAATAAATAATAAAATAAATAAATAGCACGAACTCTGCATATATTATATGACTGCATCAAAAGGAGAACATAGTCCTACCACTTTACAAATCACTAGTCAGACCACACATGGAGTACTGTGTACAGTTCTGGGCTCCTGTGAACAAGGCAGACATAGCAGAGCTGGAGAGCGTCCAGAGGAGGGCAACTAAAGTAATAACTGGGTGGACTACAGGTCCCAGAAAGATTATCAAAATTATGGTTATTCACTTTAGAAAAAAGACAACTATGTATAAATATATCAGGGGTCAGTACAGAGATCTCTCCCATCATCTATTTATCCCCAGGACTGTGACTGTGACGAGGGGACATCCTCTGCATCTGGAGGAAAGAAGGTTTGTACACAAACATAGAAGAGGATTCTTTACGGTAAGAGCAGTGAGACTATGGAACTCTCTGCCTGAGGAGGTGGTGATGGTGAATTCACTAAAAGAGTTCAAGAGGGGCCTAGATGTATTTCTGGAGTGTAATAATATTACCGGCTATAGCTACTAGAGAGAGATCGTTGATCCAGGGAGTTATTCTGATTGGAGTCGAGAAGGAATTTGTTTCCCCTAAAATGAAAAAAAATATATGGATTCTATCTCATGAGGGTTTGTGCACAGCCTTTACCCCTCTTAATATGTGTCTGCTGTCTTTTGATGGTGCGGCAGTTTAGATAATAACAAAAAAAGGGGGAAATATAAAATAATACAAAAGAGATAACGTGGTGTCCCAATATAAATATAAATCACATACTGCAAAGAAAGGACCCATTAAAACACAATACTTTATTTCTATTCAGATAAAAAGTATCCCAAACCTAAATTTGTAGGCTAACTCCAATAAATACAAGATAGAGGTACACAAAGATAAAATATCAAACACAAACAAATCCACTATCACAGGGAAGGAAGGAGAATGTGGACAGTAAGTGTCGGGGAAGTCACCGGTAAACCAGGGAAGGGGAGACTGTCCCTAACAAAACCCTGGTCTACCCTCAGCCCGGGGACAATACAAAAGTATTGTGTTTTAAAGGGTTCTTTCTTTGCAGTATGTGTGGCAATGTAGGGCCTCAGTCTACACCAATGTCTTCTAGTGTCACTCAGTTAAGGGGAGTTAACGGCTCCTGTTGCGTTCCTACTAGAAAACCCTCTATTACCAGTAGCTCCAGTTCTTAGTGCAGGCTCCTGCTTCAAAGTCGGGGTCGAAAGAAGCCTCAATTCTAACTTTAATTGTTGCTGTCCATGAACTGGAATTAAATGAAAAAATGGGGCTTCTTTTCCTATGATCAAGGTCATCAGTATCTGATCAGTAGGGGTCCGCCACCTGGGACCACCGGCAATCAACTGTTTGAGAAGGCACCGGCGCTCGCAGTAGTGCTGCAGTCTTTCTCTGTGCTTACTGAGCACAGCGCCGTGCATTATATAGTGGCTGTGCCTGGTATCACAGCTCAGCCTCATTCATTTCAAAGGGTGTCAGCACAATTCATGCGCTTCTCATCTTGTTTGTGTGGTGCCAAATCAATTAGAAGTATAAGTATGTACGTATCATACTGCTTTCATAATGAGACCAGACACACTAGGTGGTTTCATGAAAGCATCTTCTCATCCCCCTGAGCCATGGTAGAAGAGAGAGACTTTATTCACATTACATTTACTTAAATAGCAGACATGACATCACAAAAGGGGTGTTCCTTAAGAATTGGCTCCTTAACCTAATAGGAGTGGTTTCAGCAACTTCAAATCTGAGTTCATAGGTAGATTTGAAAACTGCAATGTAATCCACATTGTTCCCCATTCCCCTTGACCTTAAAACTAAGAATGCACACATGGTTCATACATCTGGTTTACAGCCATCTAGTGGACACAAATGAGTACTACACAAAAATGTGTATTACAGAATGTTCCCACTACATTATATAGAGATATAGATCCCATCTCTCACAAATCCCTCCTTTTGCGGGAAATAGACCAAAGGTGAACAGGCAAAAGTGAGGTACTCTACCAATGCCCTAAACAGCGAAGAGCTGGACTTTTCTTATTGCTTCACCAGGTCCCCTCAACTCCCTTTCGGGTTTGCCTTCACCTTGACCTATTTACCCCGCAACCATCAAGAAGGTTTTATTTACTTCAGGATGGAATAATTTTTGCCTTTGACAGGGGCACAGAACATATATATAGTGTGGGCATGGATGTATTATACATTTTGAAAAACAATTTTCCTAAAATGGAGAACTATATAATAGCCTGGTAAAACCAAATGCTAAAAACATTGTAGTCGCTGAACCAGTTCCCAAAACATTATTCTGGCCATGATGTGATTAATTTCAGAAGTTTTCCCATCAGTTCATTTGATAAAGTGCATCAGTTTATTTAGATCCTTGGTGATCCTTCCATCAGGGGCAGTGTTGTCCCGAGTGTAGATGCAGCTGTTCCTGTAGACCCCTCCTTTTTCTGCTGTCAAGGACCAGTCGGTTCTGTAGAGTCATCACTGGAAAAGAGCTCAGTTGTTCCACTATTCCCTATTTTTACACTACTAATCGTGGGAATTAATGACTCAAATCCTGCAGCTATCTGACTTTTAGCTTTAAATTCGTCAGAAACTCTTCTACAGACTCCTATGGCATCCATGTATACATGTGAGTCAAAGGATGTAGGGAGTGACCTCCTTAGTCGTGACTGGACATTGTTTCTGATTTGATCTCACTCAGGAGGTGAGAATAGAACAAATGGCATCAGTACTTGATCAGGGTACATTGGCCACCTCATTCTACCTGCATCCTGGGTCAGAGTTTCAAATCTCCACACAATCACCAGATATCTGCGTTTTGACAATTTTGGTTGATAAATCAACTGTCAGAGTAAACGTTAGAGTCACTTCTCGTCTCATTCAGCTGAATTAAGTAAGAACAATATCCTGGAGGAAAAACACCAAAGGGCTTTCCTGCATAAAATCCTGTCTCTAAGACCAGTTTGTCTTTATATTTTTAAATTGGTCAAATATTTAATGCCAATTATAGGTAAGGATGTAGGAGCCACAGATGCAACTGAACTTTGAGGTTTTTCCCTTACCAACATTCTAAATTTGCCTAGGGGATCTTTGCCACTTACACATGCTCCTAAAACATATATCCCCGAATCCTGTTGGATAGGATTTCTAATGGACAGGAACAGAGGATTACACTCATTATGTTTACAACTGTTTGGTGGTGTTCCTTTCAGGACAGTCATCCTTTGCGACAAACCTTCACCTTTACTGACTCTAGAGGTAGGTTCCACTGGTTTATATTCCCAACACTTCAGACTAGTGTTCCATTCTGTTAGTCTCCAATATCCACAGTTGGTATGGTCATATTTAAACACAATTACCATAGACTGGGTCAGTTCCAGTCACACAGATGTACAGGTCCTTCTCAAAAAATTTGCATATTGTGATAAAGTTCATTATTTTCTGTAATGTACTGATAAACATTAGACTTTCATATATTTTAGATTCATTACACACAACTGAAGTAGTTCAAGCCTTTTATTGTTTTAATATTGATGATTTTGGCATACAGCTCATGAAAACCCAAATTTCCTATCTCAAAAAATTAGCATATTTCATCCGACCAATAAAAGAAAAGTGTTTTTAATACAAAAAAAGTCAACCTTCAAATAATTATGTTGGTCGGGAATCCTTTTGCAGAAATGACTGCTTCAATGCGGCGTGGCATGGAGGCAATCAGCCTGTGGCACTGCTGAGGTGTTATGGAGGCCCAGGATAGCGGCCTTAAGCTCATCCAGAGTGTTGGGTCTTGCGTCTCTCAACTTTCTCTTCCCAATATCCCACAGATTCTCTATGGGGTTCAGGTCAGGAGAGTTGGCAGGCCAATTGAGCACAGTAATACCATGGTCAGTAAACCATTTACCAGTGGTTTTGGCGCTGTGAGCAGGTGCCAGGTCGTGCTGAAAAATGAAATCTTCATCTCCATAAAGCTTTTCAGCAGATGGAAGCATGAAGTGCTCCTGTATCTCCTGATAGCTAGCTGCATTGACCCTGCCCTTGATAAAACACAGTGGACCAACACCAGCAGCTGACATGGCACCCCAGACCATCACTGACTGTGGGTACTTGACACTGGACTTCAGGCATTTTGGCATTTCCCTCTCCCCAGTCTTCCTCCAGACTCTGGCACCTTGATTTCCGAATGACATGCAAAATTTGCTTTCATCCGAAAAAAGTACTTTGGACCACTGAGCAACAGTCCAGTGCTGCTTCTCTGTAGCCCAGGTCAGGCGCTTCTGCCGCTGTTTCTGGGGAATGCGGCACCTGTAGCCCATTTCCTGCACACGCCTGTACACGGTGGCTCTGGATGTTTCTACTCCAGACTCAGTCCACTGCTTCCGCAGGTCCCCCAAGTTCTGGAATCGGTCCTTCTCCACAATCTTCCTCAGGGTCCGGTCACCTCTTCTCGTTGTGCAGCGTTTTCTGCCACACTTTTTCCTTCCCACAGACTTCCCACTGAGGTGCCTTGATACAGCACTCTGGGAACAGGCTATTCGTTCAGAAATTTCTTTCTGTGTCTTACCCTCTTGCTTGAGGCTGTCAATGATGGCCTTCTGGACAGCAGTCAGGTCGGCAGTCTTACCCATGATTGCGGTTTTGAGTAATGAACCAGGCTGGGAGTTTTTAAAAGCCTCAGGAATCTTTTGCAGGTGTTTAGAGTTAATTAGTTGATTCAGATGATTAGGTTAATAGCTCGTTTAGAGAACCTTTTCATGATATGCTAATTTTTTGAGATAGGAATTTGGGGTTTTTATGAGCTGTATGCCAAAATCATCAATATTAAAACAATAAAAGGCTTGAACTACTTCAGTTGGTGTGTAATGAATCTAAAATATATGAAAGTCTAATGTTTATCAGTACATTACAGAAAATAATGAACTTTATCACAATATGCAAATTTTTTTAGAAGGACCTGTACTTATCAGACCAAAACCAAGTGTCCTATCTGTCATCTGTTTTACAGTCCACTATACTGCAAAAGTCAACTTAGTTGTTCCTCACTCATCTTGATAATATAACACTGTTGGAATTTGATTTTAATGTGATTTCCTTCTGTGCAATATAGAATGAACAATAAGACATGCAAAACATTATAGCTCTTATAGTCCTGGGACTTGATTTCAATACGATCAGGCTCTCCTTCCAATTTGACAGCAATGGCAGCGGTTATCAGGACTTGATGTAGATCTCCAAACCGTAGCTCTAGGACTTTCCACATGTCTCTCGTTTCACCACTACACAAGTACCCAATCTTCTAATTGTAAAGAATGAATTGCTTCTATACAGTCTGGATTCTAGGAAACAAAAAAAACTTAGAAATACACATTAGACAATCAATTTGTGCAACAGACAACATAATTTGGAAAACTACTATGCTGCATCTGGAGCTGTTGGGGAAATAGAGACCTAATCTAGGGGCATACCCAAAAAATACTTCATAAGGACTTAGGCCTATCTTCTGGTTAGATGTGTATTGGCTGGAGAAAAACCCTAGGGGTAGGTACTCTCACCTCAGTTAGTATCTTTTAGTTGTAGCCTTTGCTACAGGCTAAATCTCCGAATTTTTATTTTTATTTACAGAGGTGGGAAAGCACTACTACTCCGTTCCCCCCTCCAGACGCAGCAGAGTAGTTGGATCTAATTTTGCACACCCTTAAGACGGTGATTAATTGGTGAGAGGAGTAGGAATTACATTACTATCTACTCCTACACATGTGATACTACCCTTAGCCATGAGAGATCATGGAACATGTTTGCTATGAGGCAATAGAATTAGATCCTAAGGATTGTATAGATAATAGGGATCCAGCATTTGATTCTGGATTGTTAATTCCTTATGAAAGGCTGAACATTTGTAGCTCCTCCCACGGGCGAGGAAGTGGGCAAGTACATACAAAGTCTTCCTCCACCCCCCCCCCCCTTGTGGGGAGGACTGATAGGCAGCCACGTCCCCCTTAGGCCTTTGTTCCATTCCCTTGCAGCAACATGGAGGGACAAAATGAACTTCTCTCAAGCCTAGCCAACACTAGACCTTTCCAGATGATCCTTAAGATCATCCATAAAGGCAGCACTTAGGATTTTCTCATGCATCTCTAAGGTAAGCTCAAACTCCCAAATCCAACCAGCTTTCCTGGAGTCTAGTGAAAACTTTCTCCACACTTTGTCCTGTCCTGATGACAATGTGACTGGCTAATCACCTAAATGCTTCCTCCTCCACCCACTGATCTTCACTATGCATTAAATCCCCAGCTCTATATTGGACTAAATTTTCCAGATCTCACAAACAACATGAGAAAACTCTCCATATTTTAACTCATTTTCTTACAAAGCAACATAAGTAAATCCTCTGGATTTGGAATTCTACTCATCATGGCAAAATTGATGTTACTACTGGGTGTGGTGGATGTCATACATCATACAATGATGCAGATATCCCTACACTTTTCTCTTACTGCCACCCAAATAAGTCTGAATAAGGACTAAGAATGGGTGCAACCTTAGATTGATAGGATTGGACACTTCCAATTGGCATCATGGAGCAATCACTGCGGGCACTTTCTTAACTAGTGAAACATACAATTGGTAAAGGTTAATGAATGGAGCCCTGCCTGAAAGATCTATTGATAACACACATGTTAGTATCTTCACAGTCTGCAGATGTATTACCAGTCCCCCCTCCCCCAACCCCCTTTATGGAGGGGTTGAATTCCTGAGGGGGGGTTTCAGTAAGAGCACATGGAAAGGAAAGGATGAAAATACACGATGGGAGGGTTTCTCTCTGGAGGATCACATTCCAGAGAAAAAACAGGAAATGTTCTAGTGGAACTACAAGTTCCAAAATTACTTTTGGAAGTTACAGCAGATGTGGTGGGGAAGGGATGCCACATGGCAGACTGTCCTGTTCTCTATGGGATTCAAAATCCTCCATCTTGCTTAAACCTTTTAATAGTCACTTCCATAAACAATTTATACCATAACTTAGCTTGCACCAGCCTATTACCCTTTATTCAACATCTCTTTTCCTTCAATACACTTTCCACAATCCTTAATTTAGTCTACCGGTTTCTGGCATATCAATTGCACACATGAACGATTTTAACTTAATAACAAACTTTTTAGGGGCTTTGCTGGTTCACCACTCAGGTACTTACTCCATGGCTCTTTAGTGGGCAGTTCAGTATAATAGATCTATGCACTTTGTTATATTTGCACTATGCACTTTATATCTTTTCGTGTACTGTATTAGATCTTTACTTTGCCCTAATAGCTCTGGCTGGCTATATGTATTTGACATCTTGTCTGGGCCATATGTACATTTTATGATATTTATATTATTCCTTTAGCCTTGATATGTCTAGTTATTAGTGGTGTCCCATGTCATTTTGTGTGTCCTCCATCCACCATTACATTGTCTTTTACATGTACCGTATTTTTCGCTTTATAAGACGCACCTGATGATAAGACGCACCTAGGTTTTTGAGGAGGAAAATAAGAAAAAAATATTTTGAACCAAAAGGTGTGCTTTTGGTAGCTTTTGAACTAAAGGTGGTCTGTGGATGATGTACTGTTATGGGGATCTGGGGATGACGCACTGTTATGGGGATCTGTGGATGACACTGTTATGGGGATCTGTGGATGACACTGTTATGGGGATCTGTGGATGACGCACTGTTATGGGGATCTGTGGATGACACTGTTATGGGGATCTGTGGATGACACTGTTATGGGGATCTGGGGATGACGCACTGTTATGGGGATCTGTGGATGACACTGTTATGGGGATCTGTGGATGACACTGTTATGGGGATCTGTGGATGACGCACTGTTATGGGGGGATCTGTGGATGACGCACTGTTATGGGGGGATCTGTGGATGACACTGTTATGGGGGGATCTGTGGATGACACTGTTATGGGGATCTGTGGATGACGCACTGTTATGGGGGGGATCTGTGGATGGCGCACTGTTATGGGGGGATCTGTGGATGACGCACTGTTATGGGGGGATCTGTGGATGACGCACTGTTATGGGGGGATCTGTGGATGACGCACTGTTATGGGGGATCTGTGGATGACGCACTGTTATGGGGGATCTGTAGATTACACTGAGGGGGGATCTGTGCATGACACTGAGGGGGGATCTGTGGATAACACTTATGGGGCTCTGTGGATGACACTTATGTCATCCACAGATCCCCCTAAGTGTCATCTACAGATCCCCCATCAGATGCATCAGTGTGGAGGGAGGAGGCGGAGACACTCATGGCGGGGCCCAGTGCAGTGACTCTACTCTAATACACCGGGCCCCACAACTGTTAAACATTCAATCTGATATATATCTAATAGTACATGCTCTGTACGGCTCTTAATGTAGTACCGTAAGTATAGCGCAGACCGGCATCTCCATCGGTCATGCGCCACCTGCCGCAGCTCCCTCCTCATGCGCCGTCTGCTCCAGCTCCCTCTGTCATGCGCCGCCTGCCCCAGCTCCCTCCTCATGCGCTGCCTGCCTGCTTATCTCACTTTATGAATGAACAGGCAGGCGGCGCATGACAGAGGGAGCTGGGGCAGGCGGCGCATGACAGAGGGAGCTGGAGCAGACGGCGCATGAGGAAGGAGGTGCGGCAAGCGGCGGATGACCGAGGGAGATGCCGGTCTGCGCTATACTTACGGTACTACAGTAAGAGCCGTACAGAGCATATACTATTAGATATAGATCAGATTGAATGTTTAACAGTTGCGGGGCCCGGTGTATTAGAGTAGAGTCACTGCACCGGGCCCCGCCATGAGTGTCTCCGCCTCCTCCCTCCACACTGTCACTGATACTTCGCTGGCCGCGCTGTGCAGCATAGCGGCCAGCGAAGTATTCGCTTTATAAGACGCACGGCCATTTTCCCCCCACTTTTGGGGGGAAAAAAGTGCGTCTTATAAAGCGAAAAATACGGTATTTTATTGTATTTTGTCTCGTATTGAGACCATAATAAAGTTTATACTTATCATTATTTGTGCTAGCCCCGTTTTCTCTTTTGGTGTTTTACCCCACATGCAGGCTTAGCACGGGTACTCACTTTTGTGAGTCATTCATTATTGGTGTTTATTTATTTAATAACAAACTTTAGTTTTGATATGCAGCCTCTAGGGGGAATTCTTGCACAATACTACGTATTTCCGGATAATACCGGATAACTCTGCTACACACTATAACTTAATGCTTTCATCTTTTTAACTGAAAATTTCTCTCTTTCTTGCATTTGCTGAGCCGCTGTTACATCTCCTCACTATATCCTGTGTAACATTAGAATTACCCATCATTGTAGGGCACCAACTTAACAATATGTGGTTGCTATTAAACTTACTAATATTATAATAGCTAAACAGTATTGATCCCACAATTTCTCTTGTATAGGGCACCAACTTAATAACCTCCAATTGCTTGTTTAATATGCAATTTTGTGTTAATCCTACACACTCATAAGGACCCCTGGTTACTACTCATGAATCTCCAAAACCTCTCGTCAGAGCATGGCTTAGGTCCAATTCTATGTCACGGATATCCGACTCAACTATCTATCAATTCCCGCTTAGTTTCAGCATGTCCTACCACATTAAAAGCCACACAAAGAAGGAATACTCAAACGGGTTCTTTCGTTCTAACGGACAGATCAGCTATAATTTGAACCCTTCTATCACAATAACACCAATTCAACTCTTGAGAACCCACAAAAGCGGCAGTTTCAGAGGAGAATCGTAAGAAATAAAGCTTTCTTACCGTGCCGGCATGTGATCTCGTCTGATGGTTCAGTTTAAGTTGCTCTCGTGGCGTTTGAATCAGAAGTTATGCAAGCTGTCTGCCCACCCAGGGACGCCATTTTGTCAGCGCAATTCATGCGCTTCTCATCTTGTTTGTGTGGTGCCAAATCAATTAGAAGTATAAGTATGTACGTATCATACTGCTTTCATAATGAGACCAGACACACTAGGTGGTTTCATGAAAGCATCTTCTCATCCCCCTTGAGCCATGGTAGAAGAGAGAGACTTTATTCACATTGCATTTACTTAAATAGCAGACATGACATCACAAAAGGGGTGTTCCTTAAGAAGAGATTATTGGCTCCTTAACCTGATAGGAGTGGTTCCAGCAACTTCAACTCTGAGTTCATAGGTAGATTTGAAAACTGCAATGTAATCCACAATTTCCCCCCTTCCCCCTTGACCTTAAAACAAAGAATGCACACATGGCTCATACATCTGGTTTGCGGCCATCTAGTGGACAAAAATGTGTACTACAGAATGTTCACACCACATTATGTAGAGATATAAAACCCATCTCTCACATGGGTCTGAGCTGAACCAAGGCCACGTGACCGATAAATAGTGATGTCATACGGCTCAGAAAAAGCTGGAGAAGGCTGCCATCTCAAACAGCTGATTGGAGGGGGTCTCATGTGTCGGACCCCCACCAATCAGATACTAACACTATCCAGAGGATCAGTTATCAGCAAAAAAAAATAAAAAAAAAACAGAAAACCCTTTTAAGGATGTGCAGAAGAAACTAAACGGGTGCAAACCATATATTTTTATTTTTTTATTACTATAAATAAATAGTAATAACTTTTTTCCCTATTTTTTTTCCATAACACATTTCCTTTAAAAGTATTAAAAACCAATTGTTAGGAAAGTTGAAATATCCTTCTCTAAAAGCCAAAGACTGCTTCTTCATCTGTAGAACCCAGCATCTCTGTCTGTAGATTACTTGGACAACACATGCTTCATTTTTCCTGTGGTGGCACTGCAGGTATATTGAACACACTTGCTGACATAAGACGAATTTGTAATGAGCAAGATAAGGCCTCATGCGTACAAACGTATTTTGTTTCCTTGTCCGTTTTTGTTTTTTTGCGTGACCGCAAAACACATAGCCTAACGTGCATGTAGCCTAACGTTCAGGTTTTTTTATGCAGTTTTGGAAGCCGACCAGGAGTGGATTAAAAAAAAGAAAAGAAGCATTATCTTTCCAATATCCATTCTCTCCTTTTATATTCTACTTCTGATTTTGGCTTCCAAAACGTCATAAAAACCTGAATGTGTGGCCGTACCCTCAAAGTGTATCTGTCATTTCATTTTTTAACGTATAGGGAAGGGAAATATGTCAATTTTTATCAGAAAACTGTATCTAAAGTCTCCCCTTAGCAACATTTAATTGATGAGATAAGAAGAATCAGTCTTCAGTGTTCTACTCAACCCTGAAGACACTGGATAACAGTATGATGCAGAGTGTTCTCAACCTGTCTCTGGTCTCCCTGTCTCCACCTCTGCCTCCTTACCCGTCATTGCAGTAGGATACCCAATAAATTGCCTGTTCATCGGTAATTACTTTCAATCCCCCTCCTTTCATTTTGATTGATGGCTCAGCATTTCTGCGCAATTGCAATGCAGAGAAAAGTGATTATGGGAAGACCGAGCCACCAACCAAGATGAAAGAGGAGGCGTTTGGGAGGGATTACTGATGAACAACCAGGACAATTAATTCCCTGGCAAACCAATGCCCAGCAGACACTCTTGATATATAAATGAGACCTCCACACTGCAGTATCTGTATGCTTTAATGTTTTTTATTATTTAGGCTAGGTGAAGGACTGACACACACTCTGCAGAAGTAAAATGGTAGGAAATACTTAATGAAGACTATTTAGAAAATTACTTAATTTTGCATTTAGAAAGAAAATTTACAATTAAATAAAATGTTAGAACAATGGCGTCCATAGTCTTAAAAAGTTGGACCGACAAATCATGTGTTCAGATACTGCAGTGGGAAGTTCTCTTCTGTGCACTTGTTAAATTGTGATCCTACTCCAGCTTCCAGAGTGCCATTACTTGTGTTGTATTATTCCAGCGGACACTTGCATTTTATATACATACTACACAAGATGGAATTAAACTTCATTTATTCTGGTGTTCTGCAGCAGTGTTTCCCAACCAGTGTGCCTCCAGCTGTTGGAAAACTACAACTCCCAGCATGCCCGCACAGCCAACAGCTATGAACGGCAACACTATATGCACCAAGTAGTGGGACACATTGATTAATGATTTCAGGTGTTTCGGTCCCATTGCCACAGGTGTATAAAATTTCAAAAATTTGTGAAAAATGTCTCATTTGTGATATTTCGTCCCTCTTATATAATTAGTATATTAAAAAGTGGAAGTGTTTAGGAACCTCAGCCACAAAGTGGAGACCACGTAAAGTTACAGATCGAGCTCGCATGGTACATAAAAGTCACCAGCACTCTGCTGACTCCATAACTGCACAGTTCAAACCTCCTTAGTAAAAATACTGTGTGCCGGGAGCGTCATGGCCGCAAGCCTTACATTATGAAGCACAATGCCAAGCATCGAATGGAGTTGTGTAAAGCATGCCATTACTGGACTATGGAGGATTGGAAACATGTTCTGTGGAGTGAAGAATCACGCTTCTCTATCTGCTGTCCGATGGATGAGTCTGGGTTTGGTGAATACCAGGAGAACGTTACCTGCCTGACTGCATTGTGCCAACAGTGAGGGTTGGTGGAGATAGGATAATACTATGGGGTTGTTTTCAGGGGTTGGCCTAGGCCCCTTAGTTCCAGTGATAGGAAATCCTACTGCTTCAGCATACCAAGACATTTTGGACAATTGGTATGCTTACACGTTTCTGAGAACAGTTTGGGGGAGGTCATTTTCTGTTCCAGCATGAGTGTTCCTCAGTGCACAAAACAAGGTCCAGAAAGGCATGGTTGGGTGAACTTGGTGTGGAAGAACTTGACATGCACAGAGCCCTGACCTCAGCCCCATCCAACACCTTTGGGATGAACTAAATCTGAGATTATGAGCCAGGCCCTCTGATCCAATATCAGTGTCTCTTCTGGATGAAGGGGCACAACATTTCCCCAGATACTCAAAAATGATGTAGAGAGCCTTCCCAGAAGAGTGGAATCTGTTTTAGCTGCAAAGGGCGAACCAACTCCATATAATGAATTAAAAAAAAAGATGTCAGGAAAGCTCCTGTAAGTGTAATGTTTAGGTGTCCTCATACTTTTGTAATACCTTCCATCTTTTTGGAAGGTCACAGAGGGACTCTTTTGGTTCATTGTGTGAAAGATCCATTTTCCTGCATATCTATAAACCTCAGGCGTTATCTTTTATACAGTAGGGTAGAAATAATCTGACTACAGAAATTTCTGTAATCCAAATTGCATCAAATAATTCAATAATATATAAGGTGAGCTCTAATATACAGATAAGAATCCGACAAACATCAATATTGTAAATGTAATAATGCAGATCTATACCTCATTTTAAAAAGAGGGACATTTAAGGAGTAAACAGGGACTTGGGTCAAAAGTAGTGACTGTCCCTCCAAAAGAAGGACAAGGACAGACTTTCTTTAACATTCCTAACATATCTTTAAGTGAATTGCATGTAGCAGAATACAGTAGACTCATATCAGGTCCTCGGTTATAGGTCTGCAGTGCTAGTGTCACGGATGCTCCCGCGACAGGTGGCATGAGATCGGTGAGACTGGCAGCACGTGGTTTGATCTGACATGTTTTCCGTTTGGATCAAATGACGTCTGTGTTGTTTCTGGTGCTTGCCACACCATCTTTCCCCAGGTGTGGCTATTATGGTAATTTAACCCCTTCACGACCAGCACCGTACATGTACGGTGCAACAGGACATGACTTAACGCCCAGCGCCGTACATGTACAGCAGCTGATCGGGCGGGTGCAGGAGCTGCGCCCACCCGATCAGCGGCAGGGGCCCAGCAGTCACTGATAGTCACTGAGCCGCCATTGGTGAAATCACAGATGCTGGTGCATTAACCCCTGCACAGCCGCGGTCAAATCTAATAAAAACGGTGCTAAAAAGACAATTTTTTTGTCACCTTACATCACTAAAAGTGCAACACCAAGCGATCAAAAAGGTGTATGCCCCCCAAAATAGTACCAATCTAACATCATCCCGCAAAAAATGAGCCCCTAGCTAAGACAATCGCCCCCAAAAATAAAGAAACTATGGCTCTCAGACTATGGAGACACTAAAACATGATTTTTTTTTGTTTAAAAAATGATATTATTGTGTTAAATGTAAAAATAAAATAAAAAAGTAGACATATTAGGTATCGCCACGTCCGTAACAGCCTGCTGTAAAAAAAAATACCACATGACCTAACCCCTCAGGTGAACACCGTAAAAAAGATAAAATAAAAACAGTGTCAAAAAAGCAATTTTTTGTCACCTTACATCACAAAAAGTGTAATAGCAAGCGATCAAAAAGTCATACGCACCCTAAAATAGTACCAATCAAACCGTCATCTCATGCAAAATAAAATAAGCCCTTACATAAGACAGTCGCCCTAAAAATATAAAAAAAACTATGGCTTTCAGAATATGGAGACAGTAAAAAATAATTTTTTTCACAAATGCTTTATTATGTAAAACTGAAACAAACAACCCAAAAAAGGAGTCATATTTGGTATTGTCGCGTCTGTAACAACCTGCTCTATAAAAATACCACATGATCTAACCTGTCAGATGAACATTGTAAATAACAAAAAATAAAAACTGTGCCAAAACAGCTATTTTTTGTTACCTTGCCTCACAAAAAGTGTAATATAGAGCAACCAAAAATCATATGTACCCTATCACGTAGTTTCCAAAATGGGGTCATTTTTTGGGAGTTTCTACTCTAGGGGTGGATCAGGGGGTCTTCAAATGTGACATGGCAGCTTAAAATTATCCCAGTGAAATCTGCTTTCCAAAAACCGTATGGCATTCCTTTCCTTCTGCGCAATGCCGTGTGCCCGTACAGCAGTTTACGACCACATATGGGGTGTTTCTGTAAACTACAGAATCAGTGCAATAAATATTGAGTTTTGTTTGGCTGTTAACCCTTGCTTTGTTAGTGGCAAAACATTTATTAAAATGGAAAATCTGCCCAAAAAGTGAAATTCTGAAATTTAATCTCCATTTTCCATTAATTCTTGTGGAACACCTAAAGGGTTAGCAAAGTTTTTAAAATCAGTTTTGAATACCTTGAGGGGTGTCGTTTCTAAAATGGGGTCATTTCTGGGTGGTTTCTATTATGTAAGCCTCACAAAGTGACTTCAGACCTGAACCGGTCCTTAAAAAGTAGGTTTTGGAAATTTTCGGAAAAATGTCAAGATTTGCTTCTAAACTTCTAACGTCCACAAAAAATAAAATGGCATTCACAAAATGATCCAAACATAAAGTAGACATATGGGGAATGTAAAGTAATAACTATTTTTGGAGTTATTACTATCTATTATAAAAGTAAAGAAATTGAAATTTGGAAATTTGCTAATTTTTCCAAATTTTTGGTAAATTTGGTCTTTTTTTTTATAAATAAAAATGAAATATTTTGACTCAATTTTACCACCGTCATGAAGTACAATATGTGACGAGAAAACCATCTCAGAATGGCCCGGATAAGTAAAAGCGTTTTAAAGTTATTACCACATAAAATGACACATGTCAGATTTTGCTAAAAATGGCCTGGACAGGAAGGTGAAAAATGGCTTGGTCCTGAAAGGGTTAACCGTCTCTATTTCTTGTTGTTTCTCCCACTATGCTATGGTCTGAGTTGTGGATAGCTGGTACCTTAATGCTTGTTTACCCTGATAGTCCCAGCGATCGATCCATCATCTTCTCAGGACTATTTTATCGCCCTATAACGCTTTCCCGCCTTTTATGCTAATCAACAAAAAAGAGTCATATCGTAGAAGAGTATGACCGGAGAAGAGTCATATTTTCTCCGAGTCAAGCGCCTTAGCTCCACCTAAGAAACGCCCCTATAGATAAAATCTCGCGCATGCGCAGTATTCATTTTGGGCAGAACTACGTTGCGTAAGTATCGCAGCGCTACCCTCCATAATGCACACTCCTTATTTACTTCCGCACGTAGTGGCGTGAGGGTGCGGGGACATACACTAAGGCAGCTGATTGGTCTTTCATAAAAAGGGCAAGTGCGCATGTGCGCGATTTTTGACGAGATTACAAGCAATGAGGGCAGAAAATGGCTGTTAATCAAAGTCTAGGGGGAGGGAAATAGGCTATGGTGGTGTGAGGGGAAGGAATTATTTATGCTAATGAGCATAACGGCGGGAAAGCATTATATGG
Organism: Bufo gargarizans; assembly: GCF_014858855.1. NCBI lineage: Eukaryota > Metazoa > Chordata > Amphibia > Anura > Bufonidae > Bufo > Bufo gargarizans. Next base: position 39,756,447 of record NC_058090.1, on the reverse strand, counting down.
CGATAAAATAGGACAGGTTAGTACTGAGAAGATTATGGATCGATCGCTGGGAACTATCAGGGTAAACAAGCATTAAGGTACATTTGATTTTATATGTCAGAACATGGTGACAGGTTCCCTTTAAGTGTTTTCTTTCCCTTTTGTATTTTCTTGGGGTTATTTTGTGTGTTGCATTTCCCTGTCATTTGTATTAAGGCCTGAGGGAGACTCCTGTTCGTCCTTCCTTTTGGAGGAACAGGTTGTCTCAGTCCCGACATTAGTACCAGGGTCCTATAGGGGGAGTTAGGACACTAGGTATTCCTGTGTATGAACTCACCTACCTCTGGGGTCTGTTCATACTGGTAGTTAGTCAGGGTTTTACTAGGAGGTGTCCATCTCCTTTTCCTAGTTTGCAGGCCCTATTCCCTCATCCCTTTCCCTCCTATGTTCAGTGTGGGGTTTCCCTCCCACACTTGAATGTGACAGCTAGGTTATGGTTCTGCAGTGTTAGATAATTGGTCTGCATGCTAGATAAGGAGTCAGCAGCGCTAGGTTATGGGTCTGCCGTGCTAGATTATGGGTCTGCCGTGCTAGGTTATGGATCTGCAGTGCTAGATGGGTCTGTGGTGCTAGGTTATGGGTCTGCCATGCTAGGTTATGGGTCTGCCGTGCTAGATGGGTCTGTGGTGCTAGATCAGTGTTCATCAACGCCAGTCCTCAGGACCCACCTGCCGGTCACGTTTTCAGGATTTCCTTAGTATTCAGCAAGTGATATAATTAGTGTCAGTGCATCAGGACTAACCTAAGGTATTCATTCTGTGGGATATTCTCAAATCATGACTGGTAGGTGGGCCCTGAGGACTGGAGTTGAGGAACTCTGTGCTAGATAATGAGTCTGCAGTGCTAGGTTATGGGTCTGCAGCTATATCCATAAGGATACATTCACACGACCGTATAATTTTATCCGCATCCGATCCATATCTGTTCCGCATTTTGCGGAATAGATGCGGATCCATTCATTTCTATGGGTGAATAAAATGTGCGGACAACGTTTAGTATGTTGTCCGCATCCGTGTTTCCGCATTTCTAGTCCGCAAAAATATGAAGCATGTCCTACTATTGTCCGCACAGATCAGTCCGCAGCCCCATCCAAGTCAATGGATCCGCAAATTGCGGAGGACATACGGAATGGTTTCCGTATGTCATCCGTTTTTTTGCGGATCCGTTTCCGTATTTTTGAAGGCATAAATAATTCCTTTTTTTTCTCTCAATTTTTTTTCCCTTCCATTTTTTGTGGACCGTAAAAAAACAGAAGACATACGGAACACAAATGGAAGTCATTTGTCCGCAAAATGCGGACACACGGTTCCGTTATTTGCGGACTGCAAAACAGAAAGGATTACACACGGTCGTGTGAATGTACCCTTAGCCTCATACTGGGCCGCTCTCCTGAGTTCTTCAAGATGGCTGTCTCTGTATTAGCTTGTATGATTAAATGCACTTTCTGGGCGATGAGCCCTCTCTCGCTGTTTGAGTCTGTGGATAAACGTATGGACCGTATAAGGCTACTGTGACATTTATAAGGTCACTATGGCTGGCACTTGTAAGGAGACTCTGAGGGGGGCACTTATGTGGCCACAAGGTCAGTGGTTGGCTCTTGTATGGGGACATTGTGGCTGCCACCTATAAGGGCACTTTAGCTGGCATGGTTGGTGACACTGCCCTGGCTGAAATGGTGTAAGACACTGGAAGCCACAAGGGCCGGGAGCCTGGTTGAAATACATTGAGGGGGACACTCTGAAGGAAACTTATGGGGGTCACTATTATTGGTAGTGTGATGTAAAATAAGTCAAATGTATAGAATTATACGTTTTGAGACTTATTTGGAAAATCTGCAGTACACAGTAATCATTTACGAGTTGAGGTAACTGAATTGCACTGGAAAGACACCACGCATGCGCAGCCGGCTGCAGGCAGCTACTTTTGCGTTCCAGAGGGAGGAAATGACGTCACCGCCCAGTGTTAGGGCGGAAGTGTGTACCGTGTGGTTTGCAGAGACTATGAGACAGGTGAGTGGCTCGCGCTGTCTTGCGCCCCGGGTACGCTTTGTACATAACGTCTCATAGCGCTGTACTCTCTCTGTGCAGCATGAAATAAACGCTTCCTCTGCCCAGTGCAGGCAAACAGTGCTGCATTTGCCAACAGCAACCAATCAGAGGTCTGGTTTCATTCTTGCAGTACTAGTTAAAAGTTACCATCATCTGACTGGTTTCTATGGGCAACGTCTCCACTTTTTGCCTTTGTCATGTTCAGTTACATATTTTACTCCTGTGCCGTCGGTGTGCGTGAGGTCACAGCGATGCATGTTTCATGGTGACGGGTGGTTGTATACATTGGGGCAGATTTACTAATAGTGTCGCACTTTACTGTGTCTAAGACTACAAATCACAGCCTCAATATTAGACTTATTTTGTCCGGTGCCTGGACCTTTATAAAGTTACTGTAAATCCTGCGCCAGATTTACGCTACAATTGCGTCAGTGCCCCAGAAATGTGTCCACGCTCCAGAATTTGGTCTGTGCACCAAAAAAACCCTGCCTAGTCTAGGTTTTCACCATCTATAAGTTGCTGTAGTTTTAGGTCCCTTTCACACGGGCGAGTTTTCCGCGCGGGTGCAATGCTATTGTGCGTTTATCACGTTGCAACGCTGGCCCCATAGAAGTGAATGGGGCTGCGTGAAAATCGCAAGCAAGTGTGGATGTGGTGCGATTTTTCATGCACGGTTGCTAGGAGACGATCGGGACCCGATCTGTATTATTTTCCCTTATAACATGGTTATAAGGGAAAATAATAGCATTCTTAATACAGAATGCATAGTACAATAGCGCTGGAGGGGTTAAAAAAATAAAAAATAATAATTTAACTCACCTTAATCCACTTGCTCGCGCAGCCCGGCTTTTTTGCTGTGTGCAGGAAAGGACCTGTGGTGACGTCACTCCGGTCATCACATGATCCATCACCATGGTAAAAGATCATGTAATAGACCATGTGATGACCGGAGTGACGTAACCACAGGTCCTTTTCCTGCACACAGCAAAAAACCTGGGCTGCGCGAGCAAGTGGATTAAGGTGAGTTAAATTATTATTTTTTATTTTTTTAACCCCTCCAGCGCTATTGTACTATGCATTCTGTATTAAGAATGCTATTATTTTCCCTTATAACCATGTTATAAGGGAAAATAATACAATATACCCAGCACCTAACCCAAAGTTCGGGTTTGAGTACCAAACATGCCGATTTTTCTCACGCGAGTGCAAAACTCATTACAATATTTTGCACTCGTGCGGAAAAATTGCTCATTTTCCTGCAACGCACCCGCCTCTTATCCGGGCAAAAAACATGACGCCTGTGTGAAAGAGGCCTTACTCCAAAAACGCACCACAATTTTGGTGCATTTTTTTGTCACACGGAGGCCCATTAGGGCCAGGCCCCCTTGTCAGACGAGGCATAAGGCTAGGGCTATACGGCGACATATGTCATAATGACAAATGGTGCGCCGGCCTGATGCGCATGCGCACTTTGCTCAACGAAGCCGCTGCCAGGAGTCTGCACGAGCGCATCAGGCTGAGCCTAGTGCGCACGCGTGGGATCTGGCAGAGGGACGGGTGGATTGCGAAGGCGGCGCTGCGGTGAGGAAGGCGGCACTGTAACCGTTTCCTCCACTAGCTAGCAAGCGTTCCCTCCCTCCTATGGATTAAACATCATTGCAACCTGATCACTAAACAGGGCTGTGGGGTACCGGTGGCCCAGATGGATTCTGACCACTTTGCACATTTTTCAGTGGGGTATAAAATCCATATTGACCTGAATTCAACTACTGTAAGTGTATCCTAATGTAACAGAACCTGACCAAGAATTTATATTTACACTACTAGATGTTCTGAAGGAAATCACAATGCTTTCAAGACCAAAGCCGGGGGAGTCCGAAGAAGATCTTCTGGCCTTCCAAAACCAATTTCTTGCTGCCGGAGCTTCTTCAGCCGCAACTGTTGTTAGGAAAGCCGATAAAAGAAAAGGGGGCTCTGAAAACACGAGAGAGGGGCCTGCCAGAGGAGCAGCAGGAAAAGATGTTGTGTCGCTGCCGGGTAAGGACTGATGCATGATGTGTATTATGTCCATGTTACATATATATGTGCTACAGATCAGTAGTATGGTGTCCATAGCCTGCTATGGGTCCATGATATACCAACGTGTCCTTCTGATTTTATATGTGGAGACAAACGTGGTGGCGTGGAGTGAGGCAGCAAACTGACGTTACAGATGGGGCAGCCAGAAATTTTGTCATTATTCTGTTTCTTTTTTTTTTTAAAGATTTCTCTGATTTGCCTCCTATTCTGTCCCCGGGGCCAACTAAGAAATCAAAGGTTGCTGGAGCAAGGGTTCATTTTGCTGACGAAGATCCAGAAGACATATTCGAAAAGCATGACCAACATATCACAGCTGTCATCTCAAAAATTATCGTGAGTAAAGTTGACCCCTCCATTTATTTACACGTCAATTTACTTCTAAATTCTGTGAGGCAAGGGAAGGCTCAGGGAAAATTGGTCTGCAAGAATGAGCTCTTCAAAAGTGCATTCGTCCCCCATGCCCTTAAATTGGTTATCTTGCCTGGAGGTATTGAAGACGTATCCTTAGGATAGGTCATCAATATCAGGTCGGTGGAGGTCCAACACCCCCACCTATTAGTTGTTTTCGGCAGCTGCCCTGTGCCAGAAACAAAGAAGTGGACAAAGCCGGAAGCAGAAGACCCAGTCCACCCTGTACAGCCCATGCTGCAGCTCCGCTCCCATTCAAGTGGATCCCATTCTCGAGGATAGGCCGTCAATATCTCCAGGCTTGAAAACACCTTTAACATTTTTTCCTGCCAAGGACGTATCTGATATGTCTTGTTAGGGAAGCACTTCTGTAGCTAGGGATGTTTCTAATATGCTTTTGTGACTAAAGACTCTATCTCCAGCTAGCCGCAGTCCGGATCTTGCTTTAAAGCCAAGACAGCTTGGCTGTGATCTAGACCAGGCAGGAGCAGGTTAACATAGTAATAGTATGTATGCTTGCATCTCATACTTAAAGGGAGTCTTTCACCTAAACTGACCATTATAGAACGCTAACACTATTATCTGCATTATAGTTCCTATATTGGAATGCTACTTACCGTATAGCTGTCTGTCGCCTATTTTCGCTAAAATATACTTGTATTCAATATGTTAATTAGGTTCTGAAGGTGCCGAGGGGCGGCATTCAAGCGGCCGGTGCCCAGGCCCCTCGTCTCTTTTCATATGAAACCCCTCCCCTTTCACCCCTCTGGCCTACCCTAGGTTCTTCTGAAATCCAGCGCCAGCGCCATTCACAAGATTCGCCGCGCCTGCTCACTTCATTCCCCATTATGGGCAGAGGCACAAAAGCGTTTAATGTGCATGTGCCGGCCCGTACATCTAGCCGGCCTTGTGCCACTGCCTATAATGGGGAATGAAGTGCGAAGGCGCGACGAATCTTGTGAATGGCGCTGGCGCTGGATTTCTGAAGAACCTAGGGCAGGCCAGAGGGGTTTCATATGAAAGGAGACGAGGGGCCTGGGCACCTTCAGAACCTAATTAACATATTGAATAAAAGTATTTTTTAGCGAAAATAAGCGACGGACAGCTATACAGTAAGTAGCATTCCAATATGGGGACTATAATGCAGATCATGGTGTTAGCGTTCTATAATGGTCAGTTTAGGTGAAAGACTCCCTTTAAGGGCTCATGCATTTTTCCGTTTCCGTTCAGTTTTTTTTATACAGGTTCATATGTGGAACAATTCACTTTAATGGGTCTGCAAAAAAACGGAAATGAGTCCATGGGCATTCCGTTTCCGTATGTCCGCAGGTGTGTTCCACAATAAAACAGAACCTGTCCTATTCTTGTCCATTTGCGGACAAGGACAGGCATTGTTACAATGGATCTGCAAATAAAACGGATGCAACACATATTTCTTCTGTTGTTTTGCAGACCGCAAAATACATACGGTCGTGTGCATGAGCCCTTAGGCTGTGTAAAGAACAGAGTGGGAGCTAGCGGAGGACATTGTGGCAGTGTGCAGGGGGTGTAAGGGGACTGGGACCTACTCACCTCCCTAATTCTCAAAGATCATAATGGAGAGTGCTGAATGTATAGCCAGCAGACCCTTCAAGCTTCTTATCCCTGTATGTGATCTGTAGCACCTGTCACCTGTGTGATAGTAATAGTTATCCTTAATAATCTGTCTGTGGTTCCAGGAGCGGGACACAAGCACTTCCACCATCACCGCTCCACTCCCCACTGGAGAAGCCTTTCCTCGAGTATTTCACAGATCGGAGATAGCCAGTGCGGTAAGAGAGACTTCTGTGCTATCCTTTTAGGCGCTGTTTACACTACCATTGTGGCTTCTGTTTTGCAATTCTGAGCACATTGTATGCAGGGATAAGCGAACTTCTGTTTTCAAGTTCGGCGTCCCAGGTTCGGGTTCAAGACATATAAGAATTCCGTTTTGGATTCCGCTCCCACGGACCATAAGTTATGGTCCATGGTAGCAGAATCCATAAAGGAATTCTTAGATAACCCGACGCCGAACTTGAAAACAGACGTTTGCTCATCCCTAATTGTATGAGTAATACCACTGGTGTCTGACATACTTCATTGATCTTCCCTCTATGGGGAGGAGGTCCTATCAGTGATTGACAGCCGTCCCTCTATGAGGAGGAGGTCCTACCAGTGACTGACAGCCTTCCCTCTATGAGGAGGAGGTCCTACCAGTGACTGACAGCCTTCCCTCTATGAGGAGGAGGTCCTACCAGTGACTGACAGCCTCCCTATTCTCTATGAGGAGGAGGTCCTACCAGTGACTGACAGCCTTCCCTCTATGAGGAGGAGGTCCTATCAGTGATTGACAGCCTTCCCTCTATGAGGAGGAGGTCCTATCAGTGATTGACAGCCTTCCTTCTATGAGTGTGTATACAGACATAGCGGTCAATCACTGATAGGACCGCCTCCTGGAATTCAAAGCCCTAAATGAGCACAGATATAAAAGAATAAATTACAGGTTTTACTGAATCTTTTCCCATAAAAATATATATGAATCTGCTCGGCTCCTCCTCCTCTATAACCTGCAGCTCAGACACCATGTTCCACGTGACAGGTTCCCTTTAAGTATCCAAACCAGATAAAGATAAATCAATTGCCACTACACCATCCATACAGTGCGATTCCATCCAGCATTTCGCCAGCATTCATCAGCAGACCCCTCGTCGATCCTACAATGGTGCTGTCAATTAGCAGTTCAAGTCCAAAGCAGATTTAGGCTAGGTCTACACGACGACATTTGTCGCGCGACAGATAGGGCGCAACATTTTGTTGCACCAATGTCGCGCGTCAATTTTTATAATGGCAGTCTATGGTGTCGCACTGTAACATGCAACATGCTGCGACTGCGACGCAACAGTCGCAGAAAAATCCATCTCAAATGGATTTTCTGCGACTGTTGCGTCGCAGTCGCAACATGTTGCAGTGCGACACCATAGACTGCCATTATAAAAATTGTTGCGCGACATTGGTGCAACAAAATGTCGCGCGACAAATGTCGTCGTGTAGACCTACAGCACTCACCAATTCAAAGCTTCTCCATTTATTATACGCTCAATAATGAAAAAGGTAACGCACCAAGAAGGAGTTGTTGGACTGAAACTTTCATCATGATATACGTAAGCGATTACAATATTCAAGCTATAGGATAAGTTTATTAGAGAAAAATGTTACAAAATAAAAAGAGGCTCTAGGACCCTGTTAGGCCGGCTCTAGCCTGGATACAAGATGAGATACGGTTGGACATGGAGGCATACAGGTTTCCTATGGTATCTTTTGACACATTTGCCCACAGATGTTACAGCTGGGCCTATAGGTCCTGCACACTCGTAGGTTACGAACGATGGAGTCCCAGTTGGTCCAATAAATGATTGGTGATAAATCTGGCGACCGGGCAGCCAAGGATGTGTTATAATCTGGAGGAGACATTCCTGGGAATCCCTTGCTGTATGTGGGTGAGCGTTATAGTGCTGAAAAATGCCAGTTGGAAGCCCTACCATGAGAGGAAAGGCATGTGGCGGTATCACGTGTCCCTCGTATCACTACTAGGGGTACTGGCTGGCTCCACAGATCATCACATGAGCAGTTGGGGCAGTGTGTCGTTCCACAGCAAAGGTAGGATTGAAGTGCACACCATGAGGACTCCATATTCAAACCTGACCATCTTATAATCGCAAACAGGCAAACAGAACCTGGATTCGTCACTAAAGATGCTACGGTTCCAGTCTGTATTAGTCCGGTTTTCTTGTTCATGACACCACTGCAAACGAAGGCATTGGTAGCTGGCGGTCACTGGCAGGACACCTAGTGAGTACCATGACACCAAATGTCCTTCTGCTAAGCACCTGGAGATGGTCCAGACAGGGGTGTATAATGAAGGTGCCACCTGTATCCGGATGGTGGGCAATGAAACTATGGGAGCTGCTCCTCTCTACTGGTGGGCCGTCCAGAGCTTGTTTGCTGTGTGTGCATACCATCAAATAACCACTGCACCCAACTCCTCCTTACAGCCAGGTCAGAATGGCCTAGATCAGTGATGGCGAATCTACGGCACGGAAGCCAGAGTGGGCACCCACACCCTGAAAAATGCCAATCTGCCTTAGACTTTTCCTGCTATTCCTCAGTGCAGGGCGCACTATGAACAACACAAGCAGCACACTGAATGTAGGCAGCCATTACAGCTAAATGATAAAGTACATGGAGGATATACTATATTGGACTGTAGTATTCAGGTTAAATTGCCGTGTTGGCACTTTGCGATTAAATAAGTGGGTTTTGGGTTACAGTTTAGGCACTCAGCCTCTAAATGTTTCGCCACCACTGACCTAGATGGTGGGCAGTTTGTCAAAACGACAATCGTGCCTCTCTCAGTCCAATGATTCCCCTCTCTCTAGGTCTGTTAACTGGGCAAAATGTCTTAGAGTGCATCCTAGAGGCATGTCTAGCATTCAACTATCTCCCACCAACATGTGCACTGCCCAAAAGTAGTCTCTGAGAATCTTTTTATTGGACAGCAGGGAAGCACTTTTACACCCTCCTTGTGACAAAACCGAGTGTCCACATACCTGCCTGAGACACATCTGCATGCCAAGTTTTGCAGCAATTTGACATCTGGGTGCGTTTTTTTTGTCAATGAGTGTATATCAGTCCATTTAGAGACACAGTAGGGAACTCTTCCTGAGCCGGCATGATACCTCACATGACTCCCAGTAAAGGCCCATTTTATATAGCCAGTCATTAAAGGGGTTGTTTACACTTTGAGGTCTTTTGGGCAGACCCACCAGCGTGGCTGGACCTGCAGAGGCAATCATACTTACCTGATCCCCACCGCTAGGTTCTGGCTCTTTCGCTCCACCCCCGCCGCCACAGATCTTTGGTCTCACAGTGTCAACATCCGGTTTGAAGTGTGTTACGTGGCTGCTGCAAACAATGACTTCCGCAGCGGTGATTTGTCCCCCATGCGTCATGTCACGTGCTAGGCTAAGCAGAAAGATGAAGACTAGGGAGAAGGAGTTCTACACCTGAAGACAAGTTCTCTATAAAATCGATATAAAAAAAGTCAATAACTCTTTCATCCTATGATGGGCAAAGATGCAATAAATCTTTTTCTGACATTTAGTGCTTGTTGGATATGAACTGTTTTTACCAGCTGGGATTTTTTTGGGGGGGAATTTTTCATTGCCTGTAAAAGTGGCACAAAAAATGCAAATAATCCAGTAAATACAATAGTGCCGTACTCATTATAGAAAATGTACTAATGCTAATGCTGCGTCATAAATGTGAGAATCATGGCAAATACAAAATTATCTGTGCCTGTCTGCTAGCGTCAAGGCGATCCCTCCAGGATAGGAACCTAACACTAAACACTACCTCCACTGGTGCCATGCCATATCACTGGTGCCATTATTGCACAAGCCACAGACATGACAGTGAATCACAGAAGTGTGCTATCCGTGTTCTCCATGGACAGTACACGTGCCCATTAAAATAATGCATTTATTGACACATCAGTTATTTTCCACTGACCATGGACTATATTGTTCCGTGATGTGGACCGAACATGCCTATTGAAGTCAATGGATCCGAAAAAACCACTGACACAACATCCGAGTTCTGTCAGTGATTTTCACGGACCATTGGTCGGAGATGGTCTGGAAACTAATTTTCAGCTTAGCAGTCTGCGTGAAATACACATCACACACGGACAAACCACTGACATAGAAGTGTGAATGAGGCCTATACAGCATGGAGGTGACCAAACAATCAAGCCTAGAAGAAGATGATAAATGAGGCGTAAAATGCGCCAATTTGATAGCCCAGCCCCCTTTAACATTTATAACTCCTTTTTGGAGTGATGCATTCTTTATGGTGAAAAATGTGGTGAAAACAGTTGATATTTTTAGTACAAATTAAAACGCCAATCTTTTTGGCGCACTTTACGGCATAATTCTGGCGCAACATGCTTAGTAAATGTCCCCCATGGACTTCAAAGGGTCCATGAGTGTGCATGGTCTTCCTTTTGAAGAATGGACACATGGATGCCGTAAATACACGGATCATCTGTGTGCTGCTAACGGGTCTGCAAAAAATGTGGCTGCAACACTAACGGTGTCTGTATTTTGCCTCAAGTCTATTTAAAGGGGTTGTCCGGTTTATTGAAGACATATCCTCCGTATCAGATTGGTGGGCGTCTGCCTCTGGGCAATTCCCCCCGCCGGTCGTGTGAGCTTTGCATCCTCTTTTATCTGCACGCTATATGCATTGCAGCATGATTACAGCAACTCCTCCCATACAAGTGGATGGAGCGATTACACTGCACCTCCGCTACCATCCAAACACAATGCAGATAAACATTAAAAAGCACACAGAGCTCATGCGAGCGCTGCAGCCCTTTCACACGGCTGATTGGCAGGGGGCTGGAACTCAGATCTTCTCCGATCTGAATAGGATAGGTAATCAATATAAAAAAATAATTAAAAGAATAATGTAGCTATGTGAGGCCCTTATAGTTGTGAATAAATCGTTTGGCGACTTAGGCTACTTTGACATTAGCTTTTTTTTGCGGATCCGTCATGGATTTGCCAAAACGCTTCCCTTACCATAATACAACCGCATGCATCCGTCATGAATGGATCAGGTTGTGTTATGTCTTCTATAGCCATGACGGATCCGTCATGAACACCATTGAAAGTCAATGGGGGACGGATCCGTTTTCTATTGTGTCAGAAAACGGATCCGTCCCCATTGACTTACCTTGTGTGCCAAGACGGATCCATCTTGCTCCCCACCACATCGCAGACAGAAAAACGCTGCTTGCAGCATTATTCTGTCCGCGATGAGAGAGCAACCAAATGGAATGGAATGCATTTTGGATCACTCCGTTTCGTTCAGTTCAGTTTTGTCCCCATTGACAATAAATGGGGACAAAACTGAAGCATTTTCTTCCGCAATTGAGATCCTATGACGGATCTCAATAGCGGAATTGAAAACGCTAATGTGAAAGTAGCCTTACTGTTGAATCCAAAAGGGGGGTGTCCCAACATACAACGCACTATAGGCTTTGGATGTGGAAAAGGATTCAAAGCCTTGCTTGGTGTTGCTTAACTCCTTTCCCACATCTAGACATAAATGTACGTAATGGTCGGCACCCTGCTGGAGATTGGCTGTGATTAATAACCATCCTCCAGCACTAGCAGCCTTGATCGGCGAAAACTATGATTTCCCCTTGTTCACCCCTTTAATTACCATGTCCCATGCTTATCACAGTGTGGACAAAGGGGGTGGGCCACCTCTAGGAGCAACGGGTGGCATTGCCTTTGTACCTCTCTGCAACTGCAGACCCCTCTCTATGTTGATTGACAGGACCAGGTTTGATCACAGTTTCATTGCCTGGCCCTGTCAAAGTGCAGAGGGCGTGACAGTTGCAGAGAGAGCAGAGCCTCTAGGTCTAACGGCGGACGCCCCTGTTGCTCCTAGAGGCTCATTTGGATATAATAAAACATAATTTTTCTCAGCAATGCGGTGTGACACAGTGAGAGGTTTGGTCTGGGAAAACGTGTATTTTCCTCCAAGCATGTGCTGCTGGGCTGATTTACAGCCAGTTGAGGTCAAATACCGGACCAGATTTTAAGTGCCGGTCTGGGTTTTGGCAGCACCTTGCTGTCCTGAAATAGGCAGCTGGACTCAGAAGCCATGTTTGTGTGCTGGGATCTGAGACCTGTGTGTCAGGGGAACAGGCCGCCTAATGCCTGTATTTGGCCTTTCTGAGGAAGAACTTGCCACCAAGGTGAGTGTTTGTTATATTAACTTGCCATTGCGTGTGAAGTAACACCAAAACTGCAAAAGTGACGTTTTGTTTTTGGCACCATGTGTGAATAAACACTGAAGTTTGAATTACGAACTTGTATTTTGCCTCTGTACTGCGCCCGCTTATCCTAACTACCGGAGCGAATCCACAGTAGAAAAATAGATATACAATGTAGGAGTATAAACTGGGTGTCACTGAGTAATTATCCTACTTAAAACTTAACTTTTAGTTAAAAATAAGTCCCACAAAAAATAATGATGAGTATCTTTTGGATAGCTGCATAGGTCAGATGATGTGGACTTAGGTACAATAAGACACAAAGCAAAATAGGCAATCTCTTATGCTCAAAATTGGACCAATATAGTCCCACTCACGGTTTGATGATTAATTTTCTATATGGAGATAAACCACAGCAAAAAAGGGTGTAGTAGGAGGGTCCACAGGCATCTTAGTAGAGAGGAGTTACGATGAAACGATTTTTCAATTTGCAGGATGAGAGAAAAAGACAGGAACTGGGGAGATACAAATCCCTACCAGACTATTATGATTCTGCCTAAAAGCGGAGAAATCTCCCGCCTAAATGCGGAAGAATCACCTCCAGAGGAGGCGACCCCACTTATCGGTGGCTTTCCCTGTTGTCCTGTCCCTATACAGGTAGCTCCCAGTGTCTGTACAGCCAAAAAATGAAGAGATTTGAAATTCCCAACGCGTTTCCTCCAATACAAATGTGACCGGATTCATCAGGGGAAAAAATAGATGTTATATTAGGTATATGTGGCACAATAGCCCTCAGCACAATGGCTCTCTAGCGATAAATCCAACTGAATAATGCAGTCCAGAGATCTCTCTGCAACTGCACCTCTATATATATGCTGAAATAAATTACCTTGATAAACATTAAATGAGTTAAGTGCCCCAAGGTGTGAGTAGAGATCAGCGTGCGCTCCACCGTCGGTCAGGTGAAACCGGAAGTGCGTCATGTCACATGCGCCGACTACTGCTATTGGCCGGCGGTGGAACGCAGGCCGGGAATGAACCGCATGAAGACCGGAAGTATATGATGTACACCGGAAGTGACGTATACGGAACGCTGAAGCGCGTAATAATATGCGCTCCAGGGTGGATAACAAGCGAATACATGCAGAAAATATAAAATAACAGATAAAGATGAATGAAAGGCTGTTTTAAATATAGAAATATATAGCCAATGAAGATTTTAAATAGAATATCATCAAATGAAGCATATATAGATTAATTATGAAGAGAGTTGGATAGTTAGAGTGTGGGAATACTAAATGGAAACAGGGAAGGACGTTATATTGTCTCGACTAATAAAGTCCTAACAACTGATAGAGGTTCCATTAGAATGTAGATATTGCAAAGTAGACCTATTGCGGTCTGATGCCTTCATTTGTATAGTCCGAAGAATAATGAACGATAATTTTAATCAATGCAAAGAGGTATATCAAGTTATCGAAAAAATTGCATTGATTAAAATTATCGTTCATTATTCTTCGGACTATACAAATGAAGGCATCAGACCGCAATAGGTCTACTTTGCAATATCTACATTCTAATGGAACCTCTATCAGTTGTTAGGACTTTATTAGTCGAGACAATATAACGTCCTTCCCTGTTTCCATTTAGTATTCCCACACTCTAACTATCCAACTCTCTTCATAATTAATCTATATATGCTTCATTTGATGATATTCTATTTAAAATCTTCATTGGCTATATATTTCTATATTTAAAACAGCCTTTCATTCATCTTTATCTGTTATTTTATATTTTCTGCATGTATTCGCTTGTTATCCACCCTGGAGCGCATATTATTATGCGCTTCAGCGCTCCGTATACGTCACTTCCGGTGTACATCATATACTTCCGGTCTTCATGCGGTTCATTCCCGGCCTGCGTTCCACCGCCGGCCAATAGCAGTAGTCGGCGCATGTGACATGACGCACTTCCGGTTTCACCTGACCGACGGTGGAGCGCACGCTGATCTCTACTCACACCTTGGGGCACTTAACTCATTTAATGTTTATCAAGGTAATTTATTTCAGCATATATATAGAGGTGCAGTTGCAGAGAGATCTCTGGACTGCATTATTCAGTTGGATTTATCGCTAGAGAGCCATTGTGCTGAGGGCTATTGTGCCACATATACCTAATATAACATCTATTTTTTCCCCTGATGAATCCGGTCACATTTGTATTGGAGGAAACGCGTTGGGAATTTCAAATCTCTTCATTTTTTGGCTGTACAGACACTGGGAGCTACCTGTATAGGGACAGGACAACAGGGAAAGCCACCGATAAGTGGGGTCGCCTCCTCTGGAGGTGATTCTTCCGCATTTAGGCGGGAGATTTCTCTGCTTTTAGGCAGAATCATAATAGTCTGGTAGGGATTTGTATCTCCCCAGTTCCTGTCTTTTTTCTCTCATCCTGCAAATTGAAAAATCGTTTCATCGTAACTCCTCTCTACTAAGATGCCTGTGGACCCTCCTACTACACCCTTTTTTGCTGTGGTTTATCTCCATATAGAAAATTAATCATCAAACCGTGAGTGGGACTATATTGGTCCAATTTTGAGCATAAGAGATTGCCTATTTTGCTTTGTGTCTTATTGTACCTAAGTCCACATCATCTGACCTATGCAGCTATCCAAAAGATACTCATCATTATTTTTTGTGGGACTTATTTTTAACTAATAATTAACTAAAAGTTAAGTTTTAAGTAGGATAATTACTCAGTGATACCGGAGCGAATCCCTACAATTGGTGGAGGTTGCAGGCGAGCGCAGAGAGGCAGGCGTAAGCGCCGAAATATTGTTTT
Organism: Bufo gargarizans; assembly: GCF_014858855.1. NCBI lineage: Eukaryota > Metazoa > Chordata > Amphibia > Anura > Bufonidae > Bufo > Bufo gargarizans. Next base: position 39,741,168 of record NC_058090.1, on the reverse strand, counting down.
TGTTTAGTTTTTTTTTCCACCGGGCACGGTTATATGCCTTGCATTAAACCCGCTAAATTTGAACCTGTGACCCTTGACAAAATGGAGGCGGTAATGAAGGCCCTCGTGGAGGCTAACAAACAGCAGCAAGAAACAAATCTGCAACAGCGGGAGGCTAACAGGCAGCAGCAAACCAGCTGCTGCTACAACACGTAATGGCTTTGCAGACGGCAGGAGCAACCCCGAGCGTCTATGATGCCCGGAAAGCAGTCCGTGCAGCGATCCCCAAAATGACACCCGCAGATGACTTCAAAACCTACCTGGCGATGTAAGAGAAGGTGGCCACAAGGGAGAAGCTATCCCGAGACCAGTGGGCTGAGGTCGTCGCTCCGTTCCTGGCATCCGATTCTCAGCGGGTCTATTTCGACTTGCCGGACGATCAAGCGACCGACTACCAGAAAGTCAAGGGTGAGATTCTGGCTAGACTGGGGGTGAATGTGTTGGTCCGGGCCCAGCGGGTGCATCAACCCGGCTGAGCCTGCAAGACCCCAGTATTATAACTTACTTCACCTTTTGCAAAAATAGCTACAGCCTGACGTGCTGAATCCCACTGCTATGCTGGATTGTCTGTTAGCCGATATGTTCTGGAGGGCTTTGCCATACCCTCTCCAGCACTGGATTGGTCAGGTGTCTCCTGGCAATGCCCTTGAGATGGTGGACATGGTGGAACGCTATGAAGCTACCAGGAATCTAAAGGAGGGTTCTGTTGGGAGGGGGGTCGGCAAACCCCGGAAATCTCCACCCCAGACCCGGAGATTTGAGCCGATAAAATCTGCCCGGGATGTACCCACGGCAGACCTGGCTCCGATAGTCTGCTGGCGGTCTCAGAGCCTGGCCATGTAAGGGCTGACTGTCCCGATCAGGTTGAGCCCATGGACACTAACTATGGCTACCGTCAGTCGCTATATGCCAGGAGGCTGTGTGCAACAGGTACCCCAGAGTCTCTAGATCACTTGTGCCAGGTGGAAGTGGGAGACACTCCGGCGGAGGCTCTGCTGGACTCGGAGAGTCTGGTGACCCTAGTAAGGGCTGCCCTGGTGCTGTCCACTGAGTATACTGGCCAAAAAGTCGGGGTGATGTGCATCTACGGAGACTTAAAAGACTACCCCACCGCGCTGGTGTCTCTAACCACGGTGGCTGTCGGCACAAATCTACATTATGAACTCATAATAGGCAGAGACTTCAAGGGCTTCCCGACACTGTGGCCTGCTACGAGAATTACTGATACCCATGAGACAGGGGTAACCCCAGCAGAGTGGCCTTGCTCAGGGGGAGACCACAACCCTGGGAACCCGAGGCCGAAGGGCCAGTGGTAAGGGGCGAGCGCCACTTCGGTGGAAGAAGGGGAGACAACCCAGCTGAGTGTGATGATGGGAGACGTGGAGGACTTGCCGCTGGTTCCTGAGTTGGCAGACCTCAATGTCTCTGGGAATAATTTTGGTACCGCACAACACCGGGACCCAACCCTATCCCGAGCCTGGGAGAATGTGTTAATAGTAGATTGGTTCATCAGGGCATGCTGTATCGGATAAACAAACTACGGTGTGAGCATATTGAACAGTTGGTGGTCCCCAAGGCTTATTGCAAACTCGTCTTAGATCTAGCCCACCAGCACGTTCTCGGGGGTCATCTGGGCTTGCAGAAAACACAGGATCGTATACTACAGCGATTTTACTGGCCCAGCATATTCAGAGAGGTAGAAGAGATTTTTAAGTCTTGCCCGACCTGCCAGATAACTATCCCCCAGCTACATTTCTGTAGTTCCCTAGTTCCTCTCCCAATTATGGAGGTAAAATTTGACAGAATAGATATGGATCTCATAGCCCCGTAGCGAAGTCTTCCAGAGGGCACCAACACATCTTAGTCATCCTAGACTACGCCACTCGGTACCCGGAGTCGGTACCACTGCGACATACATCGGCTAAACTCATAGCTAAGGAGTTAATAGAAATGTTTTCCCGAGTAGGACTACCTAAAGAGGTTTTGACCGATCAGGGGACCCCTTTTATGTCCAAGGTGATGAGGGAACTCTGTAAGTTGCTGCACATAAAACAGCTACGGACGTCCGTTTACCATCAGCAAACGGACGGTCTTGTAGAAAGGTTTAATAAAACATTAAAAACCATGTTAAAAAGGATGGTGTCTAAAGATGGGAAGGACTGGGACCTTCTTCTGCCCTATCTCATGTTTGTAGTGCGAGAGGTACCCCAGGCCTCTACTGGGTTCTCGCCCTACACCCTGGCGGTCTCTTGGATGTAGCCAAAGAGCCATGGGAACAACAGCCCACTCCGTATAAAAGGGTTATTGAGTACGTTACCCAGATGCAAGAAGGATAGAGACAGTGTTGCCTCTTGTTAGGGAGCATATGGAGGCAGCTCAATGAGCCCAGAGTCGGGTCTATATTTGGCAGGCTCGGGTCCTGGTGTTTAACCTGGGTGATCGGGTTTTGGTTCTGGTACCCACCGTGGACAGTAAGTTCTTGGCTAGGTGGCAGGGGCCCTACGAGGTACTCGAGAAAGTTGGAGAGGTGAACTACAAGGTACACCAGCCAGGGCAGCGAAAGCCAGAACAGATCTACCATGTTAATTTACCTGGGGTATGTCATTGGGCGCGGAGTCATCAAACCCCAAGTGAACAAAATAGAGGTAATACGAAATTAGCCCCGACCTGTCACCACTAGGCAAGTAAAGTCATTCCTGGGAATGGAGGGCTATTACATGAGGTTTGTCCCCCACTTTGCTAGGGTGGCCTTGCCATTGACAGGGCTCTTGAAGGGACACAAGTCAGTGATGGTTCGCTGGGATGATCGGGCGGAAGAGGATTTCTCCGCTTTGAAGTCAGCCCTGTGTGGGTCCCCGGTTTTGGTGACGCCCGACTTCAAAAGGGAGTTTATAGTACAGACCGATGCCTCCGAAGTAGGCCTCGGTGCTGTACTGTCTCAGGAAGTCAACGTAAGCTCACCACAGCCGAGACCCGTTATATTATAGGGGAGAGAGCGTGCCTGGCTATCAAGTGGGCAATCGAGTCTCTCCCCTATTATTTATTGGGGAGAAAATTCTGCCTGGTGATTGACCACTCCCCTCTCAAATGGATGAGCCAGGCCAAGGACAGAAATGCCTGGGTCACCCGATGGTTTCTCTTCCTACAAAACATTAAGTTTTCGGTGGAACACAGGGCAGGCCGGTTACAGGGAAACGTGCATGCCCTGTCTCAGGTACACTGTCTGGCGTGTGTTCACCACCTTAGGGTTGAACAAAGAAGGGGGGTGGTATGTGTGACACAGTCAGAGGTTTGGTCTTGGAAAACAGGTATTTTCCTCCCAGCACAGCTGGGCTGATTTACAGCCCTGCCAGGTGAGGTCAAATACCGGACCTGATTTTAAGTGCCGATCCGGGTTTTGGCAGCACCTGGCTGTCCTCAAATAGTCAGCTGGGCTCAGAAGCCATGTCTGTGTCCTGGGATCTGAGGTCTGTGCTGGGCTGGAGAGATAAGACCCCCCTATGTCAGGGGAACAGGCCGCCTAAAGCCTGTATTTGGACTTTCTGAGGCAGAACTGCCACCATGGTGACTTTTTGTTATATTAACTTGCCATTGGGTGTGAAGTAACACCAGCACTGCAAAAGTGACGTTTTGTTTTTGGCACCATGTGTGAATAAAAACTGAAGTTTGAATTACAAACTTGCACTTTGCCTCTGTACTGCGCCCGCTTATCCTAACTACCGGAGCAAATCCCCACAGCGGGCACATATGAACATGGGACCAACACAGATGCCTTCAGCTGCCAAGCGCACATGTAACAGGTCAGCCAGTTTCATCGATACAAACCTGCTGACAGATGCCCTTTAACTTTGATTTGGCCATAAATCAGCTGAATAAGTGATAAATAATTTTATGGGATAATCCCTTTAACCCCTTAAGGACTTAGGGTGTACCCTATTTCACGAGTCCTTAAGGCGGTTTGCGGCTTTTACCTTATCCGGCTGTTGCGGGCGGCGGTGCCATCGGGTCTCCATGCGGCTGTAGGGGGGACCCGATGGCATGGAAGTAGGACAAAAAATAAAGTGAAAAAAATAAAGTTTTCCCCCCAAAAATTAAGTTTCAAGTAAAAATAAACAAAAACGTCACTTTTCCCAAATAAAGTTAAAAAATAATTTGTAAAAAGTAGGGAAAAAAAAAGTATACATATTAGGTATCACCGCGTCCGTATCGACCGGCTCTATAAATATATCACATGACCTAACCTCTCAGATGAACACCGTAAAAAATAAAAAATAAGAACTGTGCTAAATAAACCATTTTTTGTCACCTTACATCACAAAAAGTGTAATAGCAAGTGATCAAACCATCATCTCATCCCGCAAAAATTCAGACCCTACCTAAGATAATCGCCCAAAAACTAAAAAAACTATGGCTCTCAGAAAATGGAGACACTAAAACATGATTTTTTTTTTGTTTCAAAAATGATATTATTGTGTAAAACTTACATAAATAAAAAAAAGTATACATATTAGGTATCGTCGCGTCCGTGACAACCTGGTCTATAAAAATATCACATGATCTAACCTGTCAGATGAATGTTGTAAATAACAAAAAATAAAAACGGTGCCAAAACAGCTATTTCTTGTTACCTTGCCTCACAAAAAGTGTAATATAGAGCAACCAAAAATCATATGTACCCTAAACTAGTACCAAAAATACTGCCACCCTATCCCGTAGTTTCTAAAATGGGGTCACTTTTTTTGGAGTTTCTACTCTAGGGGTGCATCAGGGGGGCTTCAAATGGGACATGGTTTAAAAAAAAACAGTCCAGCAAAACCTGCCTTCCAAAAACCGTATGACATTCCTTTCCTTCGGCGCCCTGCCGTGTGCCCGTACAGTGGTTTACAACCACATATGGGGTGTTTCTGTAAACTACAGAATCGGGGCCATAAATAATGAGTTTTGTTTGCCTGTTAACCCTTGCTTTGTAACTGGAAAAAAAATTATTAAAATGGAAAATCTGCCCAAAAAGTGAAATTTTTAAATTGTATCTCTATTTTCCATTAATTCTTGTGGAACACCTAAAGGGTTAACGACGTTTGAGGGGTGTAGTTTCTAGAATGGGGTAATTTTTGGGTGGTTTCTATTATGTAAGCCTCGCAAAGCGACTTCAGACCTGAACTGGTCCCTAAAAATTGGGTTTTTGAAAATTTCTGAAAATTTCAAGATTTGATTCTAAACTTCTAAGCCTTGTAACATTCCCAAAAAATTTAATATCATTCCCCAAATGATCCAAACATGAAGTAGACATATGGGGAATGTAAAGTAATAACTATTTTTGGAGGTATTACTATGTATTATAAAAGTAGAGAAATTGAAACTTGGAAATTTGCTATTTTTTATAAATTTTTGGTAAATTTGGTATTTTTTTTATAAATAAAAATGATTTTTTTGGACTTCATTTTACTAGTGTCATGAAGTACAATATGTGACGAAAAAACAGTCTCAGAATGGCCTGGATAAGTCAAAGCGTTTTAAAGTTATCAGCACTTAAAGTGACACTGGTCAGATTTGCAAAAAATGCCAAAGTCCTTAAAGGGTTAATGCCCGTAGATCCCACACATTGATACTAGTGCCAGAGACTGCATTATACCCATCTGCACTATAAACTGCAGATCTGAGGATCCCACCCGCACTCTGCTCTCCCTGAAATCTACTTAATCTCTTGCGTGCAAAGCCATTTTCAGACATTAGTGACGTTGCCTGGAAATACATGATCCGGTGACATAGTTTCCTTGGAAACTATGAAACATGATGGATTTCTTTCTGTGCCCTGCATAGACAGCTCATTAGCCAGGAAACCATTGGAGAAGAGCTCGCAGCTCAGACGCTTTTAATTCCACCGTGTTATACTGGTTATGAAAGTCATTGTAGCAAAGAGTAATAATTCACAAAGAATCTCCATGTCAAGTTTCCTACCCCACGCCGATGCCAGTCCTAAGGGCTCATGCACACGACCCGATGTGCCCCGATGGCTATATTGCCGCCCGCATACTGCGGGTCTGCCATACATGGGGACCGGCCGTGTGTATTCCGCATCACGGACCCATTCACTTAAATGGGTCCGCGGAGATGCAGAACGGAGGCACGGATCGGGACCCCATGGAAGCACTATGGAGTGCTTCCGTGGTGTTTCTGGCTATGCCTCCGCACCGCAAAAAACGTAGCGCATGCAGACCGTCGGATGCGGATCGCTGACACCATTCAAGTGAATGGGTCCGCAATCCGCATGCGGCTGCCCCACGGTCTGTGCCCGTGCATTGCGGACCGCAGCACGGGCACGGAGCCCTTACGTTTGTGGGCATGAGACCTAATTCACACACAGCCTTACTTAGGGGATGTCCACTCCAGGAGGATACGCTACGTATTGCTGTCATGTATTACAGAATCAGCAAATCTCATCCACACATAGCAGAAAATAAATAAAATCTGCAGCACAACTTGATCTGCGATGCGGATTTCAAATCTGCAGAATGTCAATTTTGTGCTACAGATTTCTACTGTGGTTTTCACCTTTTACACATGGGGGCAAAAGCTGTGACAAATCCGCATTATTTTCTACGTTTGTTTTAGGCCTCATGCACACGACCGTTGTGTGTTTTGCGGTCCGCAAATTGCGGATACGCAAAACACGGATGGCGTCCGTGAGCGTTCCGCAATTTGCGCATCGGCACGGAAAGCCTTTAATATAACTGCCTATTCTTGTCCGCAAAGCGCGGACAAGAATAGGACATGTTATATTTTTTTGCAGGGCCACGGAACAGAGCAACGGATACGGACAGCACACGGAGTGTTGTCCGCATCTTTTGCGGCCCCATTGAAGTGAATGGGTCCGCATCCGAGCCGTTAAAACTGCGGCTCGGATGCGGACCAAAACAACGGCCGTGTGCATGAGGCCTTGGGCGTAGAAAATTATCTAAATCTACGCCAGCAAGTGAGCTAGAGTAGATGTGTCTAAGTTATGTAGAGGCCAACACCTCTACGTAACTTAGGCGCATTATGCACCATAGCAAGGGGTATTAAGACCGGCGTCTAAAACACCGGTCTTAATAAATGACTCCATTTATTAACTTTTAAATACATTAATTTATTATCCTTTTTTTTTTTGTTTAAAGTTAATGCAGTACTCAGCTCTCATCTGATGAATGCCGACTGTAATATGTCGACAGGTCGTGTCGCTCTTTGTAAGAATCTCTCCGATCTGGCTACTAGAGGGCTGTCCCAAGTAGGCTCCCCCATCAGGATCTCCTTATGCCTCAGAAAAAAAAAATTTAATAAATATTTCTGAGAGCTGGCGTTGATGTTATATCCATTATATTTAAAGGGGTTGTCTGACCAGGATATATATATATTTTTTTTTCTAAAAAAGAAAGTCAGAAATCTAAAATGACATTAGAAAATTAAAAAGTGGCAAACTGCGTGTTTGTGACTTTTTCCATCAAAATGATTTTTATTGGGTTTTTCAAGATTTTGTGCAGAAAAAAAGGATTGTACAAATCATCGTATGTGTTAATATTAAATATACTTATTTCCAATGGATATATCAAAGTAATATTGTTAGAGCACGTACAGTAATTTGCATAGGAAGTATAATCCTCTTTTTTAATAAACTAAAAGTAATAGAAATAAAAGAAGAAAGTTATAAAGAAACAAAAGAAAATACCATAAATGTTACAGCATTTATCAACATCTAGTCTTCCGGTCGTTGTAGTTTTAACATCACTTGTGCAAAAATCTTTTGTACCACTTTCCCAAAAATGGGCCAAAGCGAGGTTGGAGAAGGGGTCGGGGCCAGCAGGCCTGCCACATTTATTGTCCTTTACGCCAGTTTTCTATAATCTACGCCATCCCCTGGCGCACGGCCAGCCGGATGCTGCACCTAATTTATGACGAGGCGAAGTTGCTTCATTTAAAAAAAAAAAATGTTTTATTTTATTGTATATGTGTTATAAGATGATTGTTGCACAAGTAGACGTGCCCTTTAACCTAGGTGTTATCTTGTATCTCTTCTTCTTGAAGGCTATTCCAAAATCTGGAAAGGTAAGCATCTTTGCTCAAAAAATGGCTGCCAAAAAGGCCTCTGAGGCAGCGAAAAGTGGCAACACCTCTACAGCCCAACCACAGCGTGGACCCTCTGTTAATCCAGTGAATGTCATTCCCTCGGACGAAATTAAATCTTCACAAACAACAAAAACAACAGGTAAATGACCACTGAATGTACGCCTCTAGTAACAGCTGTTATTATTACACCGTTAATATGAGACTTAAAGGGGTATTCCCATCATCAGTTTTCAAACTTACCTGCGGCGAGCGCGACATTCACTTCCTGGATTTGGCTGGGCTTGATTGACGTCTTCTTCCAGCCGGGACGCGCTTACGCAGAAGACTGAAGATTTTCTCCTGGCTGGGCCGCGCATGCGCCATGGTGACTTATTCCTAGCCTGTATAGTACAGAGCCGGTGTGCGCGTTCGCAGCTCTGTACTATACTGACCAGGAAGAAGTCATCATGGCGCATGCGCGCCAGCGTGCGCGTTCAGGACATTGCCCGGCCGGGAGAAAATCTTCATTCTTCTGCGCAAGCGTGGGCCGGCCGGATTCGACAGGAGAGACGTGGCCGTAACCAGGGGAGACGAAAGACAACAATCGGGTAAGAGGGGACTTATTTTCTCAAAAAGGGTAGGAATTGGGTAATAAAATGTATTTACAAAAATGATCACTGTCAAATCATTAACAGATTTAACAGTGATCATTGTGATGGGAATACTCCTTTAATTTCCATATAGTGATTTCCCCCAGGGTAGGCATTCATCAATGACCCAAAGGATGATATTGGGTAGGGGTTTTCCATTATTTAATTTCACCAGTTTTTCTTGGCCCAAGTGTCGCTTCTAAAACTTGTGAACAGCGGATATAGCCGGAGAAGATGGTGACCCCTGCAGGGAAAATGTGGTATTACATGCTGGTCTTTCAAATGATCTTCCCACTTTATTTGCTTCCCTGTGTAAGGGCAGCATATTACAGCTACCGGTCCGTACTACTAGTAACGAAAACTGCCCGAAAATTGGCCCTGTTTGACACATATGGGGTCATTTATTAATTCCTGCATTTTAGACGCCGGTCTTAATAATGCCCCTGCGCTGGCGGTGGATTGCCGAATATATGAAAAGACGCCGGCCTCTCCATAACTTCGGCTCTGTTGCCGAATTTGACGCCTAAAATAGGCGTAGAAAATGATGAATGAGACGGGCCTCCCCGCTCACACCATGTCCACATTTTTAGACCTGGTGTGAGCGGAGAAAAGTCGCAGATTGCGGCACAAGTACATATAGGCGTATTTCAGGTTAATAAATGACCCCCATGGTTAAGTCTGGTCCCCCTGAACCCAGAATGCAAATATACACAGTGGCCTGTCAGTGACTACAGAGAGAGGTGAGAGGAGCGCCTGATGAAAATACTGGACTCATAAACTGTGTGTCTGCTGTACTCTTTCAGTGCACTGGCTACTAGTAGTATGGCTACAATGCAGTGGCATATTACGTGAACAGACCCACTTGGGGTACGGCTCCAAGGCGACACTGGTCACAGCCAGGATCACAGAGTAGCAGTGATCCCATAGAAATGAATGGGATCACAGCGCGAGGTTCAAAACCTCCGACCGGTGTTGCCTTGTAGCCGTAACCTTATATTTGAATGCAGTAAAAATAAACCTCAGGCTAAAGAGTCTTACGGATATTATGGCGTACTGTTATATTTCAGATGCAGCGCGCACAGACAGGTCCTATTTGGTAACAGGGGACGGTCTTCGAAGTTCAACAGGTTATGAAGAAGCAGAGAGGATACATCAAGAAAACGTAGAGAAGCTGAAGGCTCTTTCCCAAGAAGAGATACTTCAGGAACGTAACCGGCTGATGTCACAGCTCGGTAAGAACCTGAAGCTGTAGGCTAGCGCTATATGACGACCTTATCCGCAACTGTAATGTAAGTGAATGGAGTTGTGTTATGACCTGCAGGTTGCCGCGACCATTGCCTGACAGAAATTCAGCAGGGTTGGATTTCTTGCGACAGTCCAGTTGTGGTTGTGGCAACTTGCAGGTCAAAGCGTGGTTTTTAGTCGCATGACTGAGTAGCCCCAGCCGTAAGCTAGTTTCACATCTGCAGCCGTTTTCTCCGGCAGGTTGTCCCAGCATAAAACCACCTCCCCGAGTTCTCCGGATCCGGCATTGCCAGATACTGCTGTTTGCCTGCCGGACCTCTGGACCCCATTTACTATAATAGGGTCCAGCAGAGATCCGGCCACTACCCAGCAAACATGTCGGGAATCGGTTGACAAAAACCGCTGCACGCAACGGATTCTGTCTTGCTGATTCCCAGCATTTTATGCAAGAACAGCTTTCCGAAGAGGACAGTCGCAGGTGCGAAACTAGCCTTAGGGTACTTTCACACTAGCGTTTTTCTTTTCCGGCATAGAGTTCCGTCACAGGGGCTCTATACCGGTAAAGAACTGATCAGTTTTATCCCCATGCATTCTGAATGGAGAGTAATCCGTTCAGTTTGCATCAGGATGTCTTCAGTCGTTTTGACTGATCAGGCAAAAGAGAAAACTGCAGCATGCTACGGTTTTATCTCCGGCGAAAAAAACTGAAGACTTGCCTGAACGCCGGATCCGGCATTTTTTCCCATAGGGATGTATTAGTGCCGGATCCAGCATTCAGAATGCCGGATCCTTCGTTCCGTTCTGCGCATGCGCAGACTGAAAAAAAGGTGAAAAAAATAAATGCCAGATCCGTTTTGCCGGATGACACCGGAAAGACGGATCCGGCATTTCAATGCATTTTTTCGACTGATCAGGCATTTTTAAGACTGATCAGGATCCTGATCAGTCTTACTAATGCCATCAGTTAACATACATTTTGCCTGATCCGGCAGGCAGTTGTTCCGGCGACGGAACTGCTTGCCGGATCTCTCTGCCGCAAGTGTGAAAGTAGCCTTAAGAGTCAGTTC